>NC_064851.1:96614793-96947293 GCF_024139225.1 Suncus etruscus | reverse complement strand
ATAATGCTTTTTTTGATTTTCCTAAAAATAGTCACTGACTCTAGCTTTGTATTTAGAGTTATATTTTAAATCAATATTTAGTTCATTCTTTCTTAAGAGGTAAATAATGAGGTTGACTTTCCATATGCTTTTCATCTCTGAGGTCACTCACCAATCAGCTCTTCATAGTGTGTTTTTCCCTCTGCCTTGCTGTTTCTCCAGATGAAATTCAAGATTCTTTGGTAACTGTAGCAGGACAACTCCTCAGACCAGTGAACTTCCAAATAACCTCCTCATTGCCCTCAGGTTCAGAGAATTGGAAAGGATACCAGAGAGATATGTGAGGGTGAATAAAAGGCCAGAATTGTAATTTATACAATCTCTGACCCAACAAAAAGGTGGAAATGGAGAGGATGTTACTGAATGCATTTTTCTCCCACTGTTCTAACCCTTCATCAAGAATCTTTTGACACCAAAAAAAATTGTATTTTACAGAAAGCAACTCCTATTTATAGTACTTTACCATATAATGGCATTTCAAACTTAACTGGGGCAAAAGAACTTTTCATTAGAAAGTTAACTCAAGGAAGGCAAGAAATTTTCTATCCCTTACATTCTTTCACTGCCAACACCCATCACAATAGCTTGTATAAGCCTCTGTAGTTTATATTAGACACTGAAAATACCTATTGGTAGCTAGCCAGACAGAAGAATAATGAGGACATTATTGTTCCAAGAATAGCTACTTATCATACATATATTCTTCATCACCAGCTCACATCCTGCCATTCTTCTTTATGTCCACACTTTGTAAATTGCTTTCTCTTCTGCATAAATTTTTCACTTTTATAGTATCCTCAATTCCTCCACATGTCTAGTTTTCTCTAGATCTTACCAGATCTTCCATGTATCAGAGACCAATATTTTTAGTAAAAACTTAGGAGAAATAAAAGTTAGAATGCCACTATAATTTCTAGATACTAACGATAGACACTGAAGGACCCTTAAATTGTAACAGGTGAAAATTGATTTGAAGACTGACAAGAAACAAAGCAAAAAAGAAAAACATTTCACTGGTGCAGTAAAATTTAATAAAATATTAAATTACATTAATATTATAACTAATGTTATAATATTAATATATAATTTATATTATATAAAATATTATATAAATTAAATAATATTAAAGTTATTAAATAATTTAATAAAACCACAAAAAAATCAAGCTTTTTGGGACTAGAGAGATGATGCAGCAGTAGAGCATTTGCCTTGCATGTGACTGACCTAGGACAGACCTTGGTTCGATTTGCTGATGTCCCATATGGTCCCGCAAGCCAGGAGCAATTTCTGAGTGCATATACAGGAGTAATCCTTGAGCGTCACCTGGTGTGGCTCAAAAACAAAAAAATATATTAAAATAAATATAAACTTTAACCATCTCAGAAAAGTGCTTTATGTGAATGACTTACACAGTTAAATTTATCCATACCATTTTCTTTTTTTTAATTTTTTCTTTATTTTAACATTTTGATTACAAATATGATTGTGATTAGGTTTAAGTCATGTAAAGAACACTCCCCTTCACCAGTGCAACATTCCCACCACCAATATCCCAAATCTCACTCCATCCCACCGCACCCCCCACCTTTACTCCAGACAGGCTTTCCAGTTACCTCATTCATTCACATGCTTATGGTAGTTATCTGTGTAGTTATTTCTATAACTGCACTCACCACTCTGTGGTGAGCTTCATGAAGTGAGCTGGAAGTTTCAGCCCTTCTCTCATTGTCTCTGAGCATTGTTGCAAAAATGACTTTTAGTTTTCTTAAAAGCCATAGATGAGTGAGACTATTCTGCGTCTCTCTCTCTTTCCCTCTGACTTATTTCACTCAGCATGATAGATTCCATGTACATCCATGTATAGGAAAATTTTATGACTTCATCTCTCCTGACGGCTGCATAATATTCCATTGTGTATATGTACCACAGTTTCTTCTATTATTTTCTTATAGTAGGATCACAATTCATTTTTCAAGTTGTATCATTTCCCAGTTTTTGAAGACCACTTGTGCCCCAACTCAGAATCCCCATCATAAGAAATGGTATATGACAGTTACTAATCTAGATGAGAAAATGTTATCATTTTGTGAATAACTAAGCATAAATATATTTAGAATTGTACACTCTAAAAGTGGAACAATAATACAGCATGTAGGGTGTAGGATGCATGCCTTACAAACAGCTAGCAATTCAATTCCTGGCACCAAATATTATCCTCCAAGTCCTTCCAGGTTTTATCCTTGATTACCCAGTAAGCCCTAAACAACACTGTATACAACTCAGCCCCCAAAGTACACAAAATTAAATTAAAAATTAAAAAAATTGAATCTGTAGATAAATCAGGGTTGTTTATCATCCTTACCTCTATTATCTATCACACTAATATCTTTGAAAGATACACTTGTCTCAGGGAGGCTGGAAAGATAATAAAGCATAGTAAAGATAGTAAAGTTGCTTATAACATGTCTAACACTACTTGAATTCCTGACACTCCTTATGGTCCTCTGTTCCCTTTTATGAGTGATTACTGAGCACAGGGCAAGGAGTAAGTTCTGAGCACTGACAGATTTGGCCTCAAAATAAAAATAAAATACTACATGTTAAGAGCAAAATAATTCAATAATACCTATATTCTCTCAAAAAAGATGTTTTCTCTTTCATACACCTATCGTATTTTCAGTGACACTAATTAAAAGTAGGACTTTACAATAACAATACAATCAAGAGACCCAAACTACAACAAGCTATACACAAAACGGACCTGTTATACTAGCAGTCCAGGAAGCTAAGGGTGGAGGTACTCGATGCATGCTGAAAACAGGGGCTGAGGGATGTCAACACTGTCACTAGTATATATTAAATAATACTGTGAAAGAACTTGTAATTCACATTGGTCTCAATAAAAATAATTTTACAAAAAGGACTTTAAAAATCACATATTTGAAAAAAAAATGACATATTTGGTCCCTGTAGTAAAAATATTAGGTAGTGTCAAATAGGTGAGCTTTTCTAATTTCAGACAAAGGGACTCTTGAACATGAAAGACTAACAAACCTAAGACTCTTACTTGAGTAGCCTTCCGACTCCCAGGTATGAGCGAGAATGTTAACCACTTTTCCTACAATTGCAAACTATTCAGGCTACATCTTAGGCCTTACAACAAAAGAAAACATGTCATCTTGCTTCAAATGACAATTTATACTTGCATCTGAAGAATAGAAATAGTGGAAAAATCCTAGTAAATGGTCGGAAATCTTGTGCACATGAGTAGTAACTGAAGTTTTCATTAACCCTCAGCACATTCCAGACTCTAAGGAGAAAAAAAAATTCTAAAAAACACCACACCAACTTTTGTTGTTCTTTAAATTTTCCACAGCATTAATAAGGGGATGAGAATTTTCATAAGCTAGATTACATCCTAACTGAAGTGGTTATGCAACAATTTAGCAACAGCCTCAAGAGAAAAGCACTAAATGTAAGTTATGTTAAATACCATTGGAGTTTATGGTCCAACTAACTGGTACAACCTATCTGTTGGCATTTAGACAAATTTAGAAAGATCAAATAATTCAGAGTCAAAAAGATTAGAGATTGTTTAAAAACTCAGTCTTATAGTAAAAATCAAAAGTAGATATATTCTAAAGTAACAGAATTATATGTTGTTATTTTATGCAGCTAATTTATTTATTTGCTTGTTTGTTTGTTTTAGGCCATACCTACTACTTGCTTCTGATTCTATGCTCAGGAATCACTCCTGGGAGGCTCAGAGGACCAAACTGGTTGTGGCTAATTAAACCCAGGTTGGACAAAGCAAATGTTCTGCCCATAGTACTACTGAACTCTGCTCCCTTATGAAGCTAAATTTTATTATCACAAAATATTTTCTCTGTCTGACACTATGATTTCAAAGTTTTAGAAAGATACAATGGAAAAGTTGCACAGGTGAGAGGGGTTTACATTTTATGACAGAAACCCAATTATAAACATGTTTGTAACCATGATGCTTAAATAAAGAAATTATTTTTAAAAATAAAGAAAAAATAAAATTTACTGAATCTAAACTTAATATTCACTAATTTAAATGAAATACCTCTACCATTAATCACTCTGCAACAATACCCCCACATAATGCCCCCCCATTTTTATAAACAGAAACTGAGAAATATATTTTCTATCTTAAAATATATATAGGAAATAGGAAAATGACATATTTATTTAGCTTTGGAATATAAATTTGTTTTATTTAAAATGAGAAATGAGAAGGACAGAAAGTTAATACATTATGTAGGACATTTGCCATTTGCCCGGCTGTGCCCATCATGAGAAATCTCTGAGCACAGAGCCAAAGTAAAACCTGAGCACCGCTGGATGTGGCCTCAGAACTTAATTAATTAATTACTTAATCAAAAATGAGGTCAGGAAGATAGTTCAGCAGTTAGAGAGCTGGTCTTGTATATATCTAACCCTAGTTTGAATACATTTGTTCCTACAGTCCTGCCAGGAGTCATTCCTAAGTGTAGAGCCAGGAGTAAGCTCAAAGCACATCTGAGT
This sequence comes from Suncus etruscus, assembly GCF_024139225.1. Classification (NCBI taxonomy): domain Eukaryota; kingdom Metazoa; phylum Chordata; class Mammalia; order Eulipotyphla; family Soricidae; genus Suncus; species Suncus etruscus. The sequence continues at coordinate 96,942,703 of NC_064851.1, read as the reverse complement.
ATGGCATCTCAAAAAGATGAAGAAATATTCTGGATCGCCCAAAATATCATATTGGAAAACATATTCTATATTCACTTCAAATTCAAGTAAAATAGGCATAAAAGTGTGCTTCAATTAATTTTTTATGAAAAAATGTTCAAGTTCTTTCCCTCTACAAAAGATTTCAAAAAACTAAGAAGGTATATTTTACTATACAAAGTATCATAACCTATCAATGAAAAATATACCAGCTTAATAATTTTTTTTTGTTTGTGTGTTTTTGTTTGGGGCCAACATTCATGGGAGCTCAGGATTTACTCCTAGCTATATATATGCTCAGGGATCACTTCTGGTGTAGCTTGGAGGAACTATATAAGGTGTCAAAGATAAAACCCAGGTCATCCAAGTGCAAGACAAGTGCCTTACCTGCTGTACTATCACTAAAGGTCCTCTTAATAATTTTCTTAGACAGAATAAAAAACAGGGGCAGGAGAGATAGCATGAAGACTGAGTGTTTGACTTGCATGCAGAAGGATGGGGGTTTGAATCCCGGCACTCCATATGGTCCTCCAAGCCTGCCAGGAGCGATTTCTGAGTGTAGAGCCAGGAGTAACCTCTGAGTGCTGCCGGGTGTGACCCAAAAACCAAAACCAAAAACAAACAAACAAAAAGAATAAAAAACAATTAATAACAGAGATATTAAAATAGATAGTTGCAAAGATTCCTTAGTTAGGGAGCAGTTGTAAGATAGGAGCAGAAGGGACACAAATAGTGTCAACAACATGGAGAAGTGTATCTGTCAGAAAGAACAAGTTCAATCAAAAAGCTTCCCATTTCATAATTTTAGTTGAGGATATATTAATATTATGAGATATACTAATGATGTGAGAAAATAATTGTTAAAAAATTTTCCTGATTCAGGGCAATCTGTGAAGGATCACATAAACCAAAGACTCTTTGCAGACCTCATAAAATGAGATCTATAATCCAACCTGAACTAAAATGTTTGGATTGTGAGAGGTGGAGGTTTGTCACATGAAACACATGTGTAACCAAAAAAATTTTTTTTTCTGCTCTCAAAACTTCAGGCAGTAAAAGTCAAGAACAGACCTATATGGTATCTTATTTTAAATATATTTTTGCTGATGTTACACCTCAAAAAATGCCCCAAAATAACAATTCACTTAAACTTAATGGAGCATAAATTAGTCAGGACTTGAAAACTGAGAAAATAATGTACTGTTCGAAGCAAAAAAAAAACTTAAATTAAAGGAGAAACAATTTTTTTATTTTTGACCAGATAATTTGATCACCACAAAAGTATAATAATTTACTTCTGTTTCTTAGTGAGCACCAGAGGGAAAGGTAATGTACAAAGACACAGTTCTTCAAGTTCTGATATAAAAAAATGATAGTTTAAAATAATTTCAAATTAATAATAGTAATGCCATATCTTTAGTGCTTGTGAGAAACTTTGTATGTCTGTGATGACCATTTCTTCACCAGTTCTCATACTAAGGGCCATCCAATAGAAAATTTGGGGGAAAAAAATCTGTTGCTTTCGACTTTTTTTGTCAGATCTTGAGCCACAACCAGCAATGGTCTTGGGTTTACTACTGGCTCTTTGCTAATGGATCACTCCTGGGCTCCAGGGAGGTGGTACCTGCTATATTATCTCTCCTGATTAATTTCAAAAAATTTTTAAATCAGCTTAACAATCTTAAATAATTAAAAGTAAGTTTGGGGCCAGAGAGATAGCACAACTATAGGGAGTTTGCTTTGCAGGCAGCCAACCCAGGATGGGTTCAATTCTGGGCATCCCATTTGGTCTCTGAGCCTGCCAGAAGGGATTTCTGAGTGCAGAGCCAGGAGTAACCCCTGAGCACCAACGGGTTGACCCAATAAAACAAACAAACAAAAAGTAAGTTTGAACTTAATTTTTAGCAGCCCAAGTATTGCTTGTGACTAACTGTCCTCTCCTACTCAAACTATTACACAGGACAAGGAAATGAAATCATTCCACTAGTGGAACTGCCCTCAAGCCCCAGGACTCCTGAATACAATGTCTATCTCTCACCAAGGTTACTTCCTTCTTGTTACCACAAACAATCCCGTTGTCAAATGTCTTAGCAAGGCTTGAAAAAAAATAAACAAATAAACCTTACCTTTTGCCCCCATAATGGTATAAAAGTAGAAATAATCACCTACAATGATTACCTTCTTTGGGTTTTTTGGAGAGAAGGTATGAGAAAATTATTATCCCTAATTAGTAATTACCCTTAACTTTTGATAGTTGTAGGTAAGTAAATTCAGGAAATTTACAATCCCCCCCCAAATAAAATTCTACAGCATACAAGAGGAGAGCATTAGTAGCATCAGAAAGGTAAGTTAAAGTTCAAGCATAATACCTGAGTGACTCTAGGTTCAAACATTAAAGTCAAGTGGGACCTCAGAATCATTCTTCTCAGAGTTTCTGAATTAGTTCTTGTGAAGGAAAACTCCAGGCATTGGCAATTTTAATTATTTCTATTTGATCATACACAACAAGGTACTATTCACTTTATTTTTGCCCTTGTTTTCACTTATTTTCAGCAAATTTAAGCTGGAAATATAAACACTGGCAATCATCTACTTTGTGCATCTTAAAACTTTAATGAGCACACAATTCACCCTGGAGTTGTAAAAATGCAAATCCAAGTCAGGAAATGCTGGGCATGGCCTGAGTTTGCACAGTCCTAACAAGTTCAGGGCTGACTCCAGGGTGGTTAGTGAGGAAGTTCTACCCTTTTGGCCTTAATGGATGAAGAAACTGAAATCCAGAGACCTTGTGATTTTTTTTAAATGAAGGTAAACTTCAAGCAAAGGGACAAAACAGGATTTATACCCAGCATAATTATTTCCAGATGTGGCTTCCCATGTAGCAACTGCTATTGGTAAAAAAAATATTTACTTTAAATATTTTTTAATATTTAATTAGTTTAATATTATATGTCTGTGTTCTACGGATAGAAAGTAAGACAAGAGCATGGGGTGCATGCCTTACATGTGCGAAGACCCAAGTTCAATCCTTGGCACTGCAAAGTTCTCACTTCCACTGAATATAGGCTTGTTTCTCCTATCCCTGTACTTAAGGATTCAAGAAGCATGGCATCAAAGGGCCAGACCATAGAGTATTCTATCTGCTTAGCCTTGTATAGAAAGAATAAAAGCCTTTAGACCTTCACAGAACTGCTTGAGGGGCCCCAACCCAGAATATTAACTTTTCTACTCTAATTTTCATTTAAAACCAGAGGAAAAATTTATATTATAATGGAATTTTAACCATTTAGACTATAGCCCTCGGGCCACATATTGTATTTGTATCTGTTTTGATGTATTGTATTGTATCTGTTTTGTTTCTTCATTGCAAAATAAGATATATGCAGTGTGCATAAGAATTCGTTCATAAGTTTTGTTTTTACTATAGTCAGACCCTCCAATGGTCTGAGGGACAGTGAACTGACCCCCTGTTTAAAAAGTTTGAGGACCCCTGATTTAGAGTATACAAGTGGATTATAGTATGGAATTACTATGAAGAAATTAGGAAGATAGCTATAATTCACAAAATTAAAATTTAGTTTTGTAGGGATTTTGTTTATTAATTTCAAGCAGAAGGCATAAATATCTGTTAGGAGAATAAAAGAACTGAAGAGAAGAGAAAAATAAATAGAGCAAGTACAATAATAACACATAAAGGAGGACACAGAGAGGGAGCAAATGAAACAACAATAGACAGAAAAATAAAAGAGACCAGGCTGACAAAAAGAAAATAAGTATAAAAGTAGAGCTCTGGAAAATTAAACACAGATTTTAGAGTAAAAGGAAAAATACAGCAGCAGAGAAGGAGTAATAAAGGAAGCACAAGAAGATGATGATGATGAAGAAGAAGAAAAGAAATCCCAAGGAAAAAAATGGGTTCCTGGAAAAAGACCATATAAAATGAAACACAGAGAGAAACCCTGGGGAGATGGGACACTAACTAGAGTCAGAAAAATAGGGACATGTATAGAAAAATGTCTTTCTAATTTAGTATTAAAATAGGAAATAGGTTATTTAATTTATCATGATTTATTTCTCATTAAATTTTCATAATAACAAAAATCCTATTTGTTCCATAAACAACTGAACTTTGAAAATGGACAGACTTAAACAGGAAGCAACACTCCTCTAGGAGTGTTTTTCTTCTAAGCAGAAGAAATTGAAAGAGGAAGATATTACTAAAATCACCATATATGTTTGTGTATCTATTCATCTATATATGTGTGTAACTATATAGATATATTTATATTTGTATTTATTGTATATATATTTATATTTGTAATGTAGAACATAACAAGACTCAACATTTTCTTTGTCACTCAGTGACTACATGTTTTACCAGGGCACAGATATACAGGCTCTTTAGAAGCCTCACTTCTAGCTTTTCCAACTGCTCCAGACAGTCAATGCCAATAATTCTGGCCTTCCCTGGAAAATATCTCCCTTTCAAATTTATCCACTGAAGCTCAGTATGTATAGCTGACAAAATTGTGGCCACCTACAGGCTTTATGACACTGTTAATGCTATACCCAGTTATTGTCAAAAGTACTTAGGCTGTGGCTTTAGGGAAATACTCTTATTCACATATTTTCTCTGGTGATTTTCATTCCCTGGCTGGCTCATTTCCAATTAAAAAATAAATAAAGTCATTACTCTCAAAAAAGTAAATAAGGGTTGTTGAAGTTTGTTTTCCTTTAGAGAAGGCACTGCAAATTCAGGCACCTACAAGACCAGAGTAACGAGCTACGTGGTGTCCGTGAGTGAGGTTGCCTATTAATAGAAGACTCTCCCCTCTGAGAACAGCTCTAGATAGCCAGCTTTAGTATATGATATATATAATATATAAAAATGTGGGGCTGGCACTGCTTGGGGAATTATATGTTTATGTTTGATTAAAAAAATAAACAACAAAGAGCCTCTGTGCAGTCTTTTGTGTTTTAAATGTTATTAACTAGCCATTGTAGTGATAATACTGCTGGGGTTCACACAGTGTTTAGTAAAGGTCACCTCTGAGCCACAAAATCAGCCCCAATAGTTAGCCTTTATCTTAATGTTATTCATTTGTTTATATATTTGTATTATATAATACTTTAATCTTTATTTAGATTAAAATTAAAAATTAAAAATTTAAATTTAATGTCTTTAAAATTACCATGTCTTTCTTGATAAAAGAAAATTACACTAACAGATCAAAATTTAAAGGAGTAGACATGGTAGTACAAGACAAATGGATCCAACACATATAATCAAATCTATACAAAAATACTAAGACCAGAATTTATATGAAGCATCTTTTTTTTTTCTTTATGAAAGTGTAAAATGATTACTTTGTGATTCCAGGGATTAAAATAAAATATAAAAACATTTACCTGGTAGTTGTATGATAAGTGGCAGGGGAGGAAATTAGTCCCCTTGCCAGCATAACTGTACCTTGGAAACTTCCTGCCCATTCAACAATGATATGTCATTTGTGACATATTTAGGAATAAGTTTACTTGCTGCATTAGGCTTAAAAAGCCTAAGATCCCTGGCAAGAAACCACAACCAAAAACTCCTGCTGACTCATGCTCTGTGGCCCTCTTTCTCACCCCCCCCCACCAAGTGTAGACTATTGTTTGATACCAGATTCAGCTCTTGAAGAACCCCCACTACAACAAGTCTAGCCAAACCTTTTCAGCCTCAAATCATTTCTCAAGCTCAACAAGACAAGGGTGTGTGATGAAAATGTGCCCTGGATCCTACCCCCACAAGAATATCTCAAAAGACAATGGGGAAGCCTATATTTTCTTTATAAGCTGAAGACCTCTTTAATATTACCTCTTAACCTGTTTATCCCCACATGTAAGGTAGTCTCCTGCATCACTTTGTTCCCTTTATTACTTTCTTAAACTCATTAAACTACCAACCTTCTGCATGCAAGGCAAACGCCTTACCTCCAAGCTATCTCTCCGGCCCTCTCTTTCTTTTTTCTTCCCCTCCAAACAGAACCATATAACTTGAACCATCTTGTTCTGCCTCACAAATTGAGGGGGAAATAATGGAGGGTACCAAGACCAAACAGTCATATGAACATTGAGTAGAAATAAAAAATGATCATACTTAAACACCAAATCCAAAGCCAATGACTATAAAATCGAAACCCAATCTACAACAAGCTAGACACAGAGGGTACCACTTATACTAGCAGGCTGGGGGTCAAAAGAGGGGGATATGGGATACATGCTGGGAACAGGGGTGGAGGTAGGACAACACTGGTGATGGGAATGCTCCTGATTCAATGTCACTATGTGCCTAAAATATTACTGTGAAAGATTCATAATTTACTTTGATCAAAATAAAAATTATTTAATTAAAAAAAAGAAATTAGGGGACGGAGAGTTAGCATGGAGGTAAGGCGTTTACCTTTCATGCAGAAAGTCTGTGGTTCAAATCCTGGCATCCCATATGGTCCCCGAGCCTGCCAGGAGCAATTTCTGAGTGTAGAGTCAAGAGTAACCTTTGAGCACTGCCGGGTGTGACCCACCTCCCCCAAAAAAAAACAAAAAGAAAAAGAAATTAAAAGACCTATGCATGATCCTTACTGAACACTTTACAGATTATATTCTATTTCCAAGGCTATGGTTTATAGCTACATTAACAATTAGGTATCACCTTTAAAAGTGCTAAGTATAAGTTCAACTTCATTGACTCCTTGATTATCTACCAATAATTTAAACTGCTATATGAAATATCATAATAAACTATCTAAATATTTATTCCAGATTTAAACAGTTTAAGTATCCCATGTATGATATAATATCCTTTTTGGTCCATTTTAATTAGTGTCTTAGTTTCCATTTCTACTTGAAGGAAATAATTAAAATAAATTTCCTGACATGCTCTTGTCAAGTTCTGTTCAGCTTCATCTAGAAGGTTTTGGAGATAGAAGTGAAGTTCTCATTATTTGTCTTGAGCAACTTTTAGAATTTTCAGTAGAAGTCCTCAATTTAAGGATGTCTGCTGTGCTCAGGTTAGGATTAAAAAGATATGGCCATGATGTGGGAAAGTGGTAACAGACAGCTCAGGAGAAAATGAAATGCTTTTCCAAGAGTCTGTTTGACTAATGAGCCTCCTGGAAAGATTATATGCTGAGGGAATTGAATGGAAACAGCAAAGCATGAAGAGCAGGTAGAATAATCTTTCAGCAGAAGGCCTGACTGACTGAGATGGATGCTCTTCTCTAACCTCTCCATCACCATTTCAAATTGCCTTTCAGTCCTTCATTGACTGGCATTTTTCTAGAAAAATGATAGTTCTCCTTTCAGGTGAATAAGTTGTTTCATACACATGTACACACACACACACATACACACATGAACACACAATTCTGAGGATAACTGGGTGAGTTATAATGATGTAAAAATAAATATTTTCAAAATTAATTATATGAGGCCTACCACTGATAGGGCTAGAGTCCAGTAAGCTTTGATAATAAATAAGTGGTTTCTTTAAATGTCTAATAGCTTTTTCTAAATAAAATTTTGTCTCCCCAAAAGGTATACCATAGTCCCAATGCTTAGTATCTGAAAATATTATATTTGTGACTAGGATCTTGTAATATATAGCTCAGCTATATATTGAGATGAAATCATGAGAGAGTAAGACAGCTTCTTTTGTCCATTGTGATTTTTATCTCATCAAAATATCTGAAATTAAGAAGGTGTAAAAAGGTTCTTCCCTACAGGTTTCAGAGGAAGGACAGTCCTGCTAACATCTTATTAGGACTTATAGTCAAAATTGTGAGTAACAAATTTCCATTATTTTAAGTTGTCTATTTTTAGGGGCTTTATTATTATAAAGCAGCTCTAGGTAACTAGTATATAAATCATTAAAAATACATTAAGAGTTTGTTTGTCCCTCAAATAATAGTTGAACATGGAAGTTCCTGCTCAACAGTGCCTTCCTCAATACTTCAGTAACTTAGAAAATACTAACTCCATCTTATGGCTCTGCAATATGTAATAGCACACACCCAGTGAATTAAGTAGTTGCAACAGAAACCATTTTAAAATTGAAGCCCAAAAGATTTATATATACTCCTATTCTTTACCAAAAAGGCATATGTAACCCTTTGCACAACACAACTTTGGCATTTTCATCTAGCAATCATGAAGGGAGATAGAACAAAAAGCTTTTCCTAGAAATTTCACATTTCCTTTTCAATCACCTGACACTGTCTGAATATTAATTATGTGATCACATCATTAAAAGAATGACTGTGAAATGTAATATAACTGTAAATACAAAAAGAAAGGTAAGAAATTTGGAGGAACAACTAGAAAACTCTGTCCTAAACTTCATGGGAGATATCTCCTATATCAGTAGTAGCCATGAGAAGCACCTATATGTAATGTTCTGGAGTATCAAACATGCTAAGTATATTGCCAATGATATCAGAAATTAATAAAATAAAAAAGAATGAAAAAGAAGATATGGAAAGATGTTTCATGGTAAATGAGAATTCTATCTTCCAGAGCACAGAGTAAAGATTCAAAGAAATAAATTATTATTATTTTATAAACATATTATATTTAATAACATATCATTATAGTTATATTATTATTTATATATCACATATGTAATATAATATATAACAATTATAATTTATTAGATTCTGGTGTAGGAAGACGTTCCAAATTATCTGCTGAGAGATAGAACCACATAAATTTCTTTAATTCCTAAACCAGAGAAAATCTTTCAAATTACCTTTTTTTTGTTTGTTTGTTTTGTTTTTTGGGCCACACCCGGCGGTGCTCAGGGGTTACTCCTGGCTGTCTGCTCAGAAATAGCTCCTGACAGGCACTCGGGACCATATATATGGGACACAGGAATTTGAACCAACCACCTTAGGTCCTGGATCAGCTGCTTGCAAGGCAAACACTGCTGTGCTATCTCTCCGGGCCCTTAAATTACCTTTAATTGTACTTTTGTATTTGCTTCAAACAAGACATGGCCTGGATAATCTTCTTAATAGAAAATAAAATTAAATAAAAACATTTATGAAGGGGCCGGAGAGATAGCATGGAGGTTAGCGGTTTGCCTTTCATCCAGAAGGACAGTGGTTCAAATTCCAGCATCCCATATGGTCCCCTGTGCCTGCCAGGGGTGATTTCTGAGCATAGAGGCGGGAGTAACCCCTGAGTGCTGCCAGGTGTGACCCAAAAAGCAAAAAAAAGAAATTATGAAGTATCAAAATTACAGTGTCTTTTAAAAATTTTTGAAAAGATTTATTAAAGTACTGTTATTTACAAGTTATTCTTAATTTCATTTTAGACATACATTATCTGAGCACTGATCCCACAACCAGTGTCAATTTCAAATAAATTTTTAAGTAGGTAAAAACTTTAAAATTTTAGTTATTAAAGCCAGAGTGGTAGTACTGCAGACAAGGCATTATTTTGCCTTGCATATTGGCGACCCAAGTTTAATCTCTTAAGCCCCATATGGATCCCTGATACCAGCACTAATTTTTGAGTGCAGAGCCAGCAATAATCCTTGAGCACCCCTAGGTGTGACCCAAAACAAAAAAAAACCCAATCATCAAATATAAAATTAAATAATCCACTCTAATATGAAGTATTCCCTAGATTATCTTCCTAAATGTACAGATTATTTTCTATTATAACACGATGATTTACCAAATTGTTTATAAGTTGTTTCAGATATTAATTATTCAAACATCCCTATCAGCAGTGATCTTTCTCTCACCAATGTTCCTAATATCCCACCTACCTCCAGAGCCTGCCTCAATGCAGCAAATTTACTTCGTATTGATTGTTACAACACAAAGCAGAATAGGATAGGATTATCAAAATGTAAATAACATAGGTAAATTTTAAATTATTCCTATATATATCAACAATATTACTAAATTCAGTATCTAAGGATCTACTGGACTGTGGTCAGTGCTAGTTGAGCCTTCTGCATTAATGGTTTGGCTCACTGAAGCTGATAGATTACTATGTAACTTTCCTATTAGATTTCCTGTGATACCTCTGGGCTGATACTATTATAAAATATTGAGTGTTGGGGACATGAAAATCCGAATCTATAGATCTAAATCAAAGTTAATGGCTTGGAAATATGGTAAGGTTAAGTCACAGAGCTAAGCCATTTCTGTCAGAGGGTGTAGAGTATGCATTGGGCTGCTGTATAGGTCATGTAAAAAGGAAAATCTGGTGGAGGAGTGGTGGCACAGTGGTAAGGCATTTGCCTTGCACGTGTCTGACATAGGATGGACCTTGGTTCAATCCTCCAGTGTCCCATATAGTCCCCCAAGCCAGGAGCGATTTCTGAGCGCATAGCCAGGAGTAACTCCTGAGCGTCACTGGGTGTGGCTCAAAGTTAAAAAAAATAATAATAAGGAAATCTTTCCCTAACCCTTTCTGAGAATGCAACAGATGTATCAGCCAGGACAGGACTTCCTGGAAAATATTGGGGACCATTATTTCTTTTGGAGCTTAGTGGGGGAGGCTATTTCTGCCAGAAAGATAGTGGCAATGAGTGGGGGCTCCTGGGTTTTCTGCTGGCAAGCTTAGTATTTGGAGGGGTTGGCCAAATTCCCTCACAAAAGAAAAGACCTAGTGTTTTTAGTCCTGTAGTCCAATCTTATCTGAGAGTATATAACTGCTCATATTATTTGATTTCAGTTGTGGAACTGGGCTGTTTCAATCATAAGGTATACGGTCTAGTACTGGGTTGTTGTAGTTCATATGGAAAGTCTAATTTTTCCCTCACCACAGAGGTATCAGTCAGAACTAGACTACTTGGAAAATATTGGAGACCTTTTTTTTCTTTTGGAGCTTGGTGGAGGAGCCGGGCTATTTTCCTTACAGTATCTTTTGGTATAGGGTACCTACAATTCCCAGAAACCATAATTTTCTAATTTAGTTTAAATATTATGAATCCATAATATAAAACTGATCATGGAAAGTATCATATAATAGATCTAGGCATTAAACATCAATTACTAAGTTTACTAAAAGGCATATGTTATGTACCATCTTATATAGTTTACCCAAAAAAATCACTTCTAATCTTGCAAAGAGTTTGAATATGAGACTGATATTGAAGATGAAGCCAGTAATGTTAGATCCCAGGTGAGTTCTGACCAAGCTCAGGACGAATGGCTGTGTGGGTGAGACAGGAGAATAAGGGATGGATGCACATGAAATAAAACCTCCAGGATACTTCATGGAGATTTTTCAATTATTATGGGTAAGGGAATCTTACTTATAGAGAAGCCTGGCCAAATAGGAAGAAAATAAAGTCTATTACTGGTTACAAGACCATCAGGTGATGTTTTTGTATGTTTATATGTTTAGTGGCTTAGCAAAAAGTAAGGACTGGGCTATCTGTATTAAGGGGCTTAGGGAAAAGCGGGATGTGGTTCCTCATACTTTCAAGGAGTCACCTTGTGCTATTCCATATACACTATAAAATAAGTGCTCATATCCCCAGTGCAGGGATGGCTTCTCCTACATGGTTGCCTGTTAAGGCTCTTTTCAGGGCCTGAAGAGAGTTGCCTTTATGGAGGCCTTCACTAGTATCCTTTGGCAAGAGCCTTCCTCTGATTTTCTGCTCTCAGCTACATGATATCACCTGTAGATTCAGCTGTTAATCAGCAGTAAGTTCAATAAGATGAAACAACATGTTGAACTCAACTAACTTCTCAATCAAGAAAATTCAAACTGTGGAAATTATAATTCCAAATAGCCCTATGCATTCTGTAGAAACACTATAAAGAAAACAAAATGTCTGGAGGGGGATGACACCCTAGACTTAAAAGCCTTTAAGACATCCAGAAGTATGAGGAGGGAGATGCCTACACTCATTCCCAAAAGTTCTGGTGATATCAATTAAATTATCTAGAGTTCTGGCCAACTGGTGTCTCTGCAGAGAGCTCTTGAAGAGTAGTGAAACAGGCCATGTCAGAGAGGCAGTTGTGGGGGGTTGTGGCATGCCTTCAGCAGCTATAGAATCTCCTCCCTAGATTACCATTTTCAGCTATGCAGCCAGTGTACCCACGATTTTTCATGACTTGGTATGGCATATATCTTTTTTGAGAATAGAGTAATTATGGAACTGGCTGAATGCAGACATGGAGACTGCATTTGTGGGCATGATTTCTGTTGCCTAACCACCAATCTGACCAAAACTCAAGATATGCCAGTATTTGAACTGACATCACCAGAACTTTTTTAAGTGAGCATGGTAACCTTCACCTTGCCTTCTCAGACTTTGAAAAGGCCTGGCAGCCAAAACCACACCCCACAAAAGCTGCAGTATCAGCAACAGTGTTTGGAATTCCTGGATAACTCCAATTTTTTAAATAATGTTATGAAGAAATTGTGCAGAGATAACAATCTGGCCAAAATCCTGGTGTACCAGTATTTGAGTTGACATCAGTAGAACTTTTTGGGATCGAATGCAGTCACTCTCCCCAAACCCACCTCCCACCATCTCATACTTTTGGGTGTCTTAAAGACTTTCAAATCTAGGTTTTACCCCTAATAATTTTTTTGTAATGTTTCTACTGAATATTTGGATTGTCAGGAATACAGTTTCCACAGCTTGAATTTTGTTGACTGAAAAGTCAGTTGAGTTTAATATGTTCCTTCATACTATTGAATTTAACTGTTGATTGACAACTGAGTCTTCCAATTTAGATGTTAATGTGCACCTGAAGCTTCCTAATGTTCAGAAACAAAAAGAATAATGGAATGATCAACTATCAATAAGAGCTTAGTAAACCTTCTGACAATGACTTAATGTCCACATTGTGAGATATAATTTTCGAATAGTTTCTTGTGACTTTACATTTTCTTTTTCTCTTTCTTTCTTTTTCCCTTTCTTCCTTTTTATTTCTTTTTAAAATTTTTGCTCCTACTTACTAAGAAACAAATATATTATAATCAATTATGTTAACCATTGTATATGGTCTTTTAATGTAAAATTTATAAAATAAATGCATCACATAGTTGACATAGTTTATATACATTTATAAAGGAAATGCATCACATAGTTGATATAGTTGGTTATAATACATTTGTTTCCAGATAAGTGAAAGCAAAGTTATTGAAAAGAATGGAAAAAATAAAAGGAAGAATACGAGGGAAAAAAGAAATGTACTGTAGCAAGTTCATTGTGAAAATTATTTTATCACCAGTAGAGTTTTTAATACAATGGCAGAAAGTTTAGTAAGTCCTTGGTATTATTTGTCCAGTCTGTTAAATTGGAGTGTTCCATTAGGAATGATGGCATCAAACAAATGAAGTTGTCCAAAAATTCAAAGCTGTGATGCTATGAATTTTAGAGACATAGATTCAGCAGCATTTGTGGCCTGGGTACAGATGCCAGGTTTTCCCAGAAGAAGGAAGATGCAGGGGAGCTTGCTCACAATCGCTCCAAAAGAAGGCCTGGTGATAAGAACCCAACAACCGGCATATCTGGAGTGTCTTCAGATCAGCGGCCCCACAGAAAATTGTAATGTGTCAGTGATGAGTCAGGACATTGGAGAAACTATGATTCTGTGTGAGGGAAGCAGCAAGCATAGCTTTAGCAGGCTGGAGACTGACTCACTTTCCCCTTCTGACATGGTCAGCTTGAGCTGCTTGGGCCAGTGATATAAATCATGGCTTGATTTATATTTCGTTCTAGAAAAGAGTGCGTCTATGGAGCAGGTCCGGTTCCAACCTGGTGACTGTATTTGTGGGCGTGGTTAAGGCTAATGATATAAGGTTTTTAAATAAAGTAACTTATATGGAAAAAAGTCTTATGTATGTCTCAAATACAGGCAGGGAATGGAGGAGGAAGTAAATGGGGGCATTGGTGGTGAGAAGGTTGTACTGGTGAAGGGAGGTGTGTTTTTTTTTTTTTTATAACTGAAACCTAACTACAAATATGTTTGTAATCATGGTGCTTCAATGAAGATATTATTAAAAAATACGGTTGATTTTCCAAAAAAGAAAAACGTCTTTAAGACATCAAAATTTAATAGAGAGCAATAACAATAATGTTGAAATTACACATATACATGCAAATCAGTAGTTACACTAAAAATCATGATGTTGGGGCTGGAGTGATAGCACAACAGTAGGGTGTTTGCTTTGCATGCGGCCAACCCAGGACAATCTGGGTTCAATTCCCAGTATTCCATTTGGTTTCCCAAGCCTGCCAGGAGAGATTTCTGAGAGCAGAGCCAGGAGTAACCCCTGAGTGTCTCCAGTTATGACCCAAAAACCAAAAAAATATTTTTTAAGTCATGATGTTAGTTAAATGTCATTCAAAAAGAGATATAATTTGGATTGAGTTTATAAAGTCAGCTGGCAAAATTCTATTTTCTTAAAATAGTGATAATATAATTACAAATGGGTTATTTAATTTATTATTAATTAGGCATTTCATTCATATTCGAGGATGGGATATGTACATGTGTTTTGTTTTACATATTAAAATGTAAAGATTGAGGCAGATAGTACTATAGTTAGGTTCTCGAGTCTTGCACACTGCTGATCTAGATTCGATCTCCAGCACCACATCTCCATATTTGGTCCCCAAGCCTACCAGGAGTGATTCACAATGCAGAGCCCTGACTAAGTTCTGAGCATTGCCAGATGTGGCCCCAAAACAAGAACAAACAATTTTAACTGTAAACACCAATAAAAATTTAAAAAAATAATAGAATGAAATAAGGTAAAGACAGCTAGAATTGACTCTTTTTATAAGACTATTCATTAATAGAAACAAAAATGTGGATGTTAATAGAATGACCCATAACTGACCTTAATTTTAATTTTGAATTTAATTTTCATCTGACCCATCTAAAAACCTCTAGAGTAAATTGGTGACTTAGAGGTAATATTGACATAAAAAGTATTTTTTTTTACTTTTAACCAAAATAGTTTTATCCCTAGTAAATGTTATTCATTTTCCTGTAGTTTTCCCCATCCTTGCCACACTCTTTAAGTCACTGAAGTTCATTGCTTCAGGAAAAGAACAACACACAGCCAAGAACAGCAGTCATCAATCAGCTTACAGTTTTACAGTACAAGACTTTACATCCATAGCAAGACCATTGCCTGAATGCCAAGGCTTTTGATTTAGCAGGAGCCAGACTTTCTAGAGGAAGAAAAAGGCTTTATTGAAACTTCCTAAAGCTAGGCATTTTGCATATAAAACCTGGAGTCCAATAATTAAATATACTAAGTTAAAAAAGAAAGAGAATATGCCCAAAGTAACTTCCCAGAATACAGGGATTACTAAGGAAGAACCATTTCTGTTTCTAGAAAAAATAGTAAAAGAAGGAGTAGTAGACAAGATGTCAGAAATAAAGAGTTGGTTTTCTCCTGCAAATCTACATGTCAAATCTCAAAAACAGAGGTCAATTACAAAGAAAAACACCCATATAGGTCTGAAGGCATTGCTGATCTTGTGCATTCCTGGGCAAATATATGAGCCATCACTAACCTTTCTGAAAAGCTCTTAGTTTGAGATAACATAGGGTCTAAATGGCAGCAAAAATGAGGGTAAAATACAGTCCCCACAACTAAGGGAAGTGATTTCATGAGAGTTGATGAGCCAGCCTAAGAGGATTTAACCTATCCAATGAGGAATAGAGTCAGTAGCTGAAGTCTCTGCAAACTATAGTGAAGATACATAGGCAATCAGAATCTGGATTCAACAGAAGCCTGAAACATAAATCAAGAGTCTAAAAGTCAGAGCTATACATCATCTATTGCAGAAATTAGCAGGATGCTCCAAAGTCATCTTCTTGGTTCAGGCAAGACAGGCAGTCAAAGAAAACTGCAGAAACACAAGAACAATAAATATGTTTGCTATAATTATAGGTGATTTCCAACACTGCTAAATGCCACTGAGGCAAATAAAAATCATTCCAGAGAGCCTTGACTGTAAAACGTCTAAGTTTGGAAAAGAATGATGACAATGATATTCAATTATGTTTGAAAAACTAAATATACTAATGGAAAAATTAAACTGTCTTCTTTTTTATTTTGGTTTTTGGGCCACACCCGGCGATGCTCAGGGGTTACTCCTGGCTGTCTGCTCAGAAATAGCTCCTGGCAGGCACGGGGGACCATATGGGACACCGGGATGTGAACCAACCACCTTTGGTCCTGGATCAGCTGCTTGCAAGGCAAACACCGCTGTGCTATCTCTCCGGGCCCTAAACTGTCTTCTTTAGACAGTGTGAAATTGGCACTTATTTAAAAGACTAATAGGAAGAAAATAAAATCATTCTTGCCTTTCTACATTGTATATAAATGTTTCTGTTTCAATAGATAATTTTTTCTATATGTGAGTTAATACTAGAACCTAAAGCTTCTTTAGCTTCTTCCCATGCTACATAGACACACACATACACAAACATACTATATTACTTTTTAGCATTGACATCAAGCACCATAATAATATAATTTAAAAATATTAATAAGAAATTGAACAATGGTAATTTAACATATTTTATATCACCCATATTTTTTTAATTTCATATGAAAAAATATATTATGAAAGTTTGTTTGCCCAGTAGATAGATAGCAAAAATTTGGCATCTTCTTTGTTCCATAATTAGTTTTTAAAAGAAGGCATATATCAAGAGAAACGTTTTGAGGAGTAAATTTTTGCCAATAACCCACGAATCACGTATATTCTGCCTGGTTCTAATATGACCAATGTGGAACAAACATGCTTGGCATCTGCAAGATGATCTCAAACATCAGCCTGCATATGGGGTTTCAGTGTAAACATGAAGAGATGACTCATTGACAGTAGCCCAGCCTGAGTGTGTCATTTTAAAAGGAATTCTGCTCACACATCATGTCTCTTCAGCCACACCCACACACATGGTTAACAATTATCATCAGTACATCATTTAAAAATACAATGTGCAAAACAGACAATGTGGAATATATTGTCTAAAATGTTAAATTAGACATTAATAAGACTGAGGTGGTGAGTGGATGCAGACTGACAATTTGAGTGGCCTTTTCCCACTTTATTATCTGTGATGTGGTTGAGTGCATATTTGGTTTAACAAGTTTATAAACAAATCAGTCTGTCTTTAGCAGCTCAGAGATTAACCCAGCTAAATAAAGAAAATGAACCACTAACTGTGTTCCAATATTATTTTAAAAAGTTGGATTGGCTGTGATTCATTGTATATATGAAACCCAACTATGAAGGATTTTGTAAATCACAATGGTTTCAATAAAATTAAATTAAATTTTAAAATAAAATAAAATAAATTTTTAAATAGGTTTAAAAAAAAAAGCAGGGGCCTGAACAAAAGAATAATGGATTGGACACTTGCCTTGCAAACAGTTTGCTCAGGTTCAATCCCCAACAGTGCATATGATCCCTTCAGTTTAATAGGCATGATCATTGAGTACAGAGCCAGGAATAAGCACAGAACCAACCCATGTGGAAGAGAGAGAAAAGAAGGAAAGAGAGAAAGAAAGGAAAGAAAGAAAGAAAGGAAAGAAAGAAAGAAAGGAAAGAAAGAAAGAAAGAAAGAAAGAAAGAAAGAAAGAAAGAAAGAAAGAAAGAAAGAAAGAAAGAAAGAAAGAAAGAAAGAAAGAAAGAAAGAAAGAAAGAAAGAAAGAAAGAAAGAAAGAAAGAAAGAAAGAAAGAAAGAGAAAGAAAGAAAGAGAAAGAAAGAAAGAAAGACGGTGGGAATGCCGTCTAGTACAACCTTTATGGAAAGCGATATGGAGATTCCTTCACAAACTGGAAATTGAGCTTCCATACGATCCAGCTATACCACTCCTAGGAATATACCCAAGAAGCACAAAAATACAATACAAAAAACCCTTCCTTACTCCTATATTCATTGCAGCGCTATTTACAATAGCCAGACTCTGGAAACAACCAAGATGCCCTTCAACAGATGAGTGGCTGAAGAAACTGTGGTACATATACACAATGGAATACTATGCAGCCATCAGGAGAGATGAAGTCATGAAATTTTCCAATACATGGATGTACATGGAATCTATTATGCTGAGTGAAGTAAGTCAGAGGGAGAGAGAAAGACGCAGAATGGTTTCACTCATCTATGGGCTTTAAGAAAAATGAAGGACATTTTTAACAATATCTCAGAGACAAGAGAGATGAGGGCTGGTAGGTGCAGCTCAGGACATGCAGCTCATCACATAGAGTGATGAGTGCAGTTGCAGAGATGACTACACTGAAAACTATCATAAAATGTGAATGAATGAGGGAAGTAGAAAGCCTGTCTCGAGTACAGGTGTAGGGGGGTGGGGAGGAGGGAGATCTGGGAAATTGGTGGTGGGAATGTTACACCGGTGAAGGGGGGGTGCTCTTTACATGACTGTAATCATACAACTATAATCATGTTTGTAATCACGGTGTTTAAATAAAGATAAAAAAAAAAAAAAAAAAAAAAAGAAAGAAAGAAAGAAAGAAAGAAAGAAAGAAAGAAAGAAAGAGAAAGAAAGAAAGAGAAAGAAAGAAAGAAAGAAAGAAAGAAAGAAAAGAAAGAAAGAAAGAATAAAAGAGAGAAAGAAAGAAGGAAAGAAAGAAAAAAGAAAGAAGAAAGAAAGAAAGAATAAAAGAGAGAAAGAAAGAAGGAAAGAAAGAAAGAAAGAAAGAAGGAAAGAAAGAAAGAAAGAAAGAAAGAAAGAAAGAAAGAAAGAAAGAAAGAAAGAAAGAAAGAAAGAAAGAAAGAAAGAAAGAAAGAAAGAAAGAAAGAAAGAAAGAAAGAAAGAAAGAAAGAAAAAGAAAGAAAGAAAGGAAAGAAAGAAAGAAAGAAAGAAAGAAAGAAAGAAAGAAAGAAAGAAAGAAAGAAAGAAAGAAAGAAAGAAAGAAAGAAAGAAAGAAAGAAAGAAAGAAAGAAAGAAAGAAAGAAAGAAAGAAAGAAAGAAAGAAAGAAAGAAAGAAAGAAAGAAAGAAAGAAAGAAAGAAAGAAGAAAGAAAGAAAGAAAGAAAGAAAGAAAGAAAGAAAGAAAGAAAGAAAGAAAGAAAGAAAGAAAGAAAGAAAGAAAGAAAGAAAGAAAGAAAGAAAGAAAGAAAGAAAGAAAGAAAGAAAGGGAAGGCTTATGACAGCAGTATCATCTTAGCTATAAGTATATTTTATATTCTAATACAATGTATTTTTAAATTTTATAACAAGTATAAAAGATTTTGTCCAAATGTGATTTTACTCTTCTTAGAATTCTGGGATAGAATAAAACACCGCAGGCTAAAACTAGGTCAGATAACATCATTTTCATTTATTTTAATGTCAAGAGTTTTGCCTAGCCCCACAAATTAGCAAGGTTTAAATTAAAACACACTTTAGGAAATGTTTTAGTGTTATATGCTTTTTATGTAAATTTATTTTATTATTTTTAAATAAAAAGTTATTAGCCCTTTAAAATGAAATCAGTTGTCCCAATAGGGTCTATATAAATACTATAAATGTTAGAGCCTTCTTAAAGGAAAAGCATTCATAATGTTCATTCAAATTTTCCAAGAAATACTCTTATTGAGCAAGTGAATATACTACTAAAACTTTCAGCTAATATCTTTGACAATCTTTGAAAGGTGCCTATAATTTTACATCTGTAATATCAAAATATCATCTAGTGATGATTCTTCTTGTTTGCAGATGAAGCATTTTAGAGTCTAAAATATTCTACTGCATTCTTTGGTACAAAACTATATTTAGACTCCAAGTCACTAATCCTCTCCCATAATGGCCTCAGGTAGCATATCTGTGCTATCCCTCAGAATTAAAATAAAATAAGAGTGGTTGCAGAAGAGAAAAATGTGTATGTCTTAAGACTAAAAAACAAGCTGAAGTTCTGAAACAATATCCAAATCCAAGTGACTGCTATTTTTCTCCCTAGGCATATATACAGAACCTAAAAACATGCAGGTCAACAATTGGGTAGGATATTTTTAAAAACAGCTTCTGTTCCAGTGCCCCACCCCATATTGACCTAAAAATAATTTCTCCTCTTTATAAAGTTTTAACCTTGGAAATACTGTTAATCTCACTCTCTATTCACTGTAATCTCTTAATTCCCATTGCCTTCTTAAAGCCTGAGGGATGTATGTGAGTAAACCTTCTATTTAGTCACTATAATCTGTAGTTTCTTCTCCTAATGCCAGTAATCCTTAGATTCCACTCAGATTGGATGGCAGTGACTTCCTGATCCACTGTCTGATCTTTATTCACACACAATATTAAGTAAAAATAATTCTCTTTGTCCATTCAAGAGAAGGTGGGTAAAAATATGCAAAAAGGCAAAAAAAATTTTAGAACAAGAAGTACCGTAATTAGAAAGTAAGAGACAGACAGGTAAGTATTACTCAACATCTAAATTAGCACATTTTACTATGGTTTCCTCTAAAATTAAGGTAATTGTAATAGTGATAAAATTAGCAATGAATATAAGGTATGGTACAAAGTAAATTATAAAGTGTTTTGAGAACAAGAAAGAGGGAATGTGAGAAGACAAAGACATTAAAGTCAAATGACTAACAATCAAGAATATTTATTCTTCTTTCAACCTTCACTTAATGGGTACGGGAACCCAACTAAATTCCAGGACAACCAAAGTGCTCTATGCAAAAGAAAGAAAATTGATTACTTCTTCCCAGTGGGATTTGTGATATTTTAATTTGTAATTGAAAAGCTAAAGTGTTCTGTACATCAACCATATATAAAATACATTTGAATGATAAGGAAGAGTAAAACGACCCTGATGGGTGCCACAAAGAAAAAATATGTAGTATTTTTTAATGTTTAACGGGTAAAAAAAGTTCTAGCGATTCTGATTAAATTAAAGTGACTACTTGAACAATAAGATGTTTTTCTTCTGACTTTATGAAACAGATCCTGGCTCTGGTAGTTGCTCTATCACTCAAAGTACCAGAGAGAGAGAGAAAGAATTTAAGTGAGCTAAACTGAAAACTAATCTTTGCAAGGCACCAGTGATTTAATCAGATTCAAAAAAGCAGAATTTTCCAATGAAAACACTAAATTTCATAATATGTATTTGTCAGAAAAGGAGTAAGAATTCAGTAATTATGGAATGCAGCATGCATAGTGATCATTGATATTAATGCTAAACCAGTGAGGGTATCTGGTTCTATTGGGGTATGAAGGGAATTGAATAGGCACAGTAAATGCAAACAAATTCATGCTTTCAAGCTTGCTTTTTTGGATTTTATAGGTGAGAGAAAAATCGGCATGCCTTTATATTAACAAATATCACTTTAAATATCTACTATTAAGCCATACTATGTTCAGTACTGTAAAATCAGGAATAAATAAAATGCCATTCATACTTTTATGATTTATACATGGAAAGAGTGGTGATTAATATATGATGGTGACTATAATTTTAAAAAGACAAATAAAACTCCTAAAAAGAAATAATTTACTCTTTTGGAAAATGGTTCTCCTATATAAAGCAATGTGGTTCCTCTGTATTGAGAATTATACAACAGCCTGACTAGTTTACTGATGCTTAGTCCCATTTCATCACTTCAAAAAGGTCAGGAAAGATAGTTACTGAATTACTCTTGTCACAACAAGGGTATTGCAGGCATTTTGATAGAATACTTTTTCATTTCATTACCTTCAACACTAAGTGAATTAAGTATTAGCTTGAGCTCTACTCATAAAATCAATAAATTAAAAGATAAGAATGTGCTTAGCAAAGAACTTCTAGTAAAATGCTACTTACTCTGTAATTGCAGTGCATCAATATTAATATTGTAGTGACTGTACTAGATAAAATAAATAGAATTTGAATCTGCTCATGCAAACTTTTAGGAAAGCAGTCTAGGCCATTATAAAGCATGCACTTGGCTGTCCAGATTTTTAAAATATTAGCACACAGCAACATACTGTCTTGCAGATCTTGATTATATATACATACATATAATATATACATATATTTAATCAAAAGGCCTACTATGTAATATCTATTTTGAACTTTGATATGATAACTATATTATGCTTGTGAAACACAGCTATATCCAGTCTCTCACTTTATTCTCATAGAACATATTAGTACAATCTATAGGTAATATCCTCCTGTTACAAATAAGGAAGCTTAACAAAATTAACCGAAGTAAAAATTGTGACAATAATCACAGTAGAAACTACAATTCGAAATTTTCAGTGGTAAACATAACATTTATAAAATAATATATTATTTATACTAATTTATTACCATTATATTATATCATTATTATTATTTTCTTTGGTTTTTTTTGTTTGTTTGTTTTTGGGTCACACCCGGCAGTGCTCAGGGGTTATTCCTGGCTCCAGGCTCAGAAATTGCTCCTAGCAGGCACGGGGGACCATATGGGGTACCGGGATTCAAACCGATGACCTCCTGCATGAAAGGCAAACGCCTTACCTCCATGTTATCTCTCCGGCCCCTATTATTATTTTCTATTGCTCGCCTTTGATGACGATTCACTTTGCATAGATAACTCTGTTAAGAGGTTAAAGAAGTTCTTTTAATCATTTTTCCATAAATACTATTGTTATTTCTATTTTATTAGAAGAAAACAAATTTAGAAAGATAAAATAATATCCTGAATTATATAGCTAGTAAATGGTTTGTGAAAGAACTTCAGCACACAGTAGTTCCATCTCAAAGATACAGAACTGTGGGGCCAGAAAGATAGCACAAAATAGGGCGTTTGCCTTGCATCCAGCCAATTTAGGATGGATGGCAGTTCGAATCCAGGCATCCCATATGGTCCCCATGCCTACCAGGAGCGATTTCTGAGCACAGTGCCAGTGACCCCTGAGTGCCACTGCGTGTGATCCAAAAATTAACAAACAATACAGAACTGTATCATTTCCCCATAAGACACTTTCAAGTGATGGTCACATATGATGGATGATGGAATTTTTCATTATAGATATTTTAAAATAGTGCTTTGGGGAATAATACACATAATTAAATATATCACATAAATATTCCCTCTAATTAAAAATGAAAGTAAAAGGGCATTTGTGATCCACTTCTACTGTGTGACTTAACAGGATTAGCAATTAATGGGGCCATGCGGCCTTTGTCCAGTGAGCTGGTATTATAATCAGGAGAACCTTATTTGGAATGCATGGTCCATGAACTGAGCTTACAGCAAGAGTAGGAGGGTGGCAAAATGATATGTGTAGAATATAAGAACTAAGTAAGTATTTGGTTAGGTACTACTGAGTTCTGTGTCTCTCTAAATTTTGTTTATAATATTCATACAATTTATACATATGATATTCATACAATATCAATTTTTTAATTCTTCCTTAAATAACAAATGCCAAAAGCAGCAGGGCCTAAAAATTACTTTAAAGAACTGAACTTAAAAATCTCAGAGGTTATAAGAGTAGAAGAGATCACTTAGGCCATTGGTAGAAGGAAGTACTGGTAGTGGGTAGGCATAAAATTTTAACATTATGTATTATGATCACAGGAACTCAATAAAAACTAAAAAAATAAAATAGAATAATCAAAAAATTTCAAATTACTCTATAATTTTCTCTTTGAAGTTGTAAAGGAAGTTCATTTATTGCCTCCCAGCAGTCCTCTTGACTTCCTCTAGCCTCCACTTCTCTTTAAATCTCCACTTCTAAAGTTTTCTTCCTAGTTATGACTATTGGATCAGGATACTAGGATATGCGGACAGGATACTAGGAATGGCCAGTATAAAATGATATCTGCCTTCAATAGGTCACTCAATATGATTTCATTATTGAATGCAGAAAGAGTATCACAGACTAGATTTTATTTACTCATTATAAAAACATGATGCATTTATAAATTTAATGCTGCTCTAGCACTAATTAACATAAGCTCATTCAAATTACCTAAAATATATGCAGTCTTGCAAAGATCATTTTCTAGATTTAAGTCAAATTTTTGTTGCTTTCAAACTATCAGATACCAACTTTATTTTAAAGGATTTAAACAGATATGGTGCTATTGAAATGCTTATCTTTAGCTAAATGTAGTTGAAACATGTAAATAAATGTATATTACATATAATATATAATAAATATGATAACCATGAGAATGAAAGCAAATATCTGAGTTTTAACAAACATAATGGGCAAATTTAATTGTTCCTTACTTATCTTGAAAAAAATGACAAAAATTTAAATTATCCGAAAGGCCACTGAGTAGATTATTTATCTGACACCTAAGAAGACAACCCTTTTGGTGAGAGCTAGATTCTACAAGATTCATGCTTTAAAATGTATGGAAAAAGATCATTAGGGATATCACATAAATATAAATACCAAAATCACTGAGATATAGATTACCATAAACCTTTAGTAAATCTGGAGATTGGGTTTTAAGCTATTAGAGGATTTTTGACCTCTAGAAAGTAAATTGAGATTAAAATGATATTATAAAGCATAGATGGAAAAAAAAATCTAAGATTAAATAAAGGCCTCAAAAAGACTAAAGGAGAAAATAAGAAACTAGACAAATGAAACTATATAAAACACAAAAAATGTACCCTTAGAGTAATAAACAGGTAAGAGTACAGTGACAAGGCCATACCCTAGCCTGAAATGACTATATAGATGCCTTTACTAACCTCCTCCACCTCTTGTGCACATTCCTAAGTAGCCCCTTCTTTTGGGAACAAATGCTTGGCAGCAGGAGAGGCAATGAAGCCAGGCCAATGACAAGGATAAATTGCCTTTTCTCCCCTGGGTTCCTGGTGCTAAATGGAATGTTGGCTGTAATGTTCTGGAGCCCTCACTTCTTAAGCTCTATTAGAGCCTGTTCACAATCTACAAGTCCATAGCCCCCCTCTCTTTTTTCCAGTGTGGCTCCTGCCTTTTCTTCCATTTTCCAAAACTCTTCTTTTTCCAATTTCTTTTTTTTTTTTTTTGTCCTGTGGAGTCAAGGAAAACTAAACAATTGAAATTCAAAATCTCAGCACGAATAGTTTGTTTCCAAAATGCTAACTCACACTTAGTGTACATATAGTGCATGGTTCTAAAACTATTGATTCACAACAAAATGGTCATTTCTTTTCATATTTTTAAAACCCTTCTTTTACATGCATCCTTTCCAGAAGGATTTTAAAAATGCAATTTATTTTATTTCTCTTGATATTTTCACATCACTTTTCTTCCAGTAGTTGTCCTGAATTCTAGAAGCATAGACACAAAGACTTTTGCTAACAGTTTTTATGATTTATTATGAGAACCAAGTGTGACTCAAGTGGTAAAATACATGCTTTCTATGTATGAAGTCCTAGGTTTGTACCCCAGCACTAAATGACCCCTGAGGCACAGTCAGATGTAACTATGGTGGATCCCAAGATCCTATGGAAGTGGTCCTAAGTAAATTAAGAAAAATTATTATGAAGACCTAATTGTTTGGCACGGAAAAATTTTACTTTGAATTAAGTAAAAAAAAAAAAACTAATTATATATCAAACAAAACCATCAGGTAATTTTTAATGTTAAAAATCTCTGATGAGACTTGGGTTTCTTTTTCATTTTCCAATTGCCTTAAAAATAATTAAAAAATAAATGCATACCTTGATTGTTGAAAACAATCAGACTTCCAAAGAATGAAAAATTCTTTACTGAATTCCTGGTATGAAAACTATGTGAGATTGGATGAGCAAGCAGAATGAAGAGCACAGGAATGTAGGCATGAGTGACAGTGGAATGGGGAGTTGGTGACAATGCTTGAGTAAAAGCTGGATATATTGTCATTATCTGGAAAGCTTTGGGGAGAAGCAAAATACTACCAATTATTGAGAAAAGCTTTATAACCATTACAGCATCTTCAGTTTTACAAACTGCTTCCTTGCTGTCTCATTAGTGGGTTGCAACCAGAACAAGCTGAAATTGCTGTACCAAGGAGTACCAGGTTGATCTGAGTAAGCAAGAAATTGGCTAAAAACTTCCAATCTGAATGTTAGCCTTGTGGAAATGATAATAACCTCATCAAATTCCCAAGAGGAAACTGCCTCAGAAATTAAAGAAAACACCAAAACAATGTTTAAAGCTGAAGCACACACACCCCTTGGCCCAATCCTTAGGAAAAAGAACAATGGTCCAAGTAAAACCTAAACTGTGAGAGCGATAGACCATGAAATAAAGAAACAATCCATGCTGAAGGAGGACTGAAGATTCAAAAGCAGCTATTAATTCAAGCAAGATCAAAACAGAAACCCATCTATTAGTATGACTTCCAAGAGATCAATAAAACTAATTGCTTTCTGTTTACCTAAATAACTTTGTTGCTTTAACTGGTAAATTGCTCTTCCCTTCTTTTGCTCTAGATAGCTATGGAGTAAAACTCTATTTCAAGTAACATCGCAGTGAATCAGGATTCCCTTTCTAGAGCCCATAGACTAACTTAAAAGTATTTCTAAGAATTGCAACAGAATCTCTGCGTATCAGCACAAAGCTTAAATATGCCATAAAGCAACACCTAATTAGATAAAAAAAATCACATATGTTATTTCTATTTCAAAAAATAGGATTTTGAAAAACCATGCTGAAACTTCTCAAACTTTTATAATGAATGTGAAGAATACAGAAACCAAAAACTATTTTTAGGACTATGGCTAGTGATTAAGTCTGTTGGTAAACATCTCCTGTTGTTTAGATAGAGTCCACAATATAACAATAACACAGGGGATTCTTATTTCATGTCCAAATCTGATGCAATTAAAAAAATAAAATAAAAAGAATTTTCTATTTAATAACAAGTTTCTCTTGGGTTCTGCGTTTATGTTTGAACCATATTATAAGGATAGTTTAGCTTGTTATTTTTTACCCTCATATGGACCAGTAGTATCCTGTGGCATTGTTCCTTTTTGCATAGGCATATTAAAATGGGCGAATCTTATGTATAGAAAAAAGTTCTTCTCTAATAGGAATAAGAACTCCTAAATTTTTTAATGCAGGGGGGCCTTTCACTGAACATTTGTCATAGTGACTTGAATTAAGTTTCAGTCAATCAGACATCAGTCGTTCACCCTCAAACCTTGGATCCCATCTTTGGAACTGGCACAGTTTTCTGCACCAGCACCAGAAATGGAACTTTTACCAGGAAAGGCACTAATGCTGCATTGGCACATACTTGCTCCAGGGTGATTCATATGACACCATGACAACTTGAAAACAGCAACTACTTGCTTTCAAAACTGGTTTCTCTGCCCTGCCCTCAAAAACCTCTCTCTGACACCCTGACTTTGACATAAGATCTGTGCAAAAACCAAGATTTCTAATTACTGAAGCCTGACTGCAACAATCATCATTGAGGAAAATATTACCTGAGACCATAAAGAAAAACTTTGGGGTTAGACAATTTAGTATGCCCAGACCCTCTAACTGGTCTTATGGCAGGATGCTTCATGGGAATGGACACCCTGTTATCAGGCTGAAGGTTTTTTCTTTCTATTTTCCCCAACTTTTGCCTTGCCTGTGCAAAAAAACTGCCACCCTCCCCCTTATATCTTTTAAATAGGGGCTCCTGCCTTTTTCATAGAACCTTGGGTCATGAATTACCTTGTTTTACCTCATATTTCTGTTGTTTTTTTTTTTTATAAAATTAACAAGTAGGAAAGGGTTGGGACCAGGGGTCAACTGATCTCAGGTGCACTGGTGGAGATAAAAAAAAAGACGGAAATAAATATTCAAGCCAAGTAACAACAATAGAATCAAGAGACCCAAACTATAACAATCTAAACTTAAATGGATGTGCTATACTTGCAGACCAGAAGACAAAGGGTGGTGGTATAGGATGCACTCTGGAATTATTAGTAAAGGAAGTTTGACACTGGTTGTAAAATTGGCCCTGATTCAATTTAAGTCTGAATCCAACTATGAAGAACTTTGTAAATCACAATAGTTTCAAAAAAATAAAATTTTAAAAAATATCCAAAGAGTAGAAGCACTGAACATTTTCCAGCCTTTCTTCTACAGTGCCACAGGGGGGAAAAAAGCAAAAACCAAAAGGGAACATTTATTTTGTCAACAAGTATTACCTTCAATAGAAGATTTTACCTTTGAGGAAACTGCTATGCAAATACTCAATTTACATTTAAGATACTTTCTGTTAAATAAAAAGTTTTAAGTTATTTAAAATGTATTCTTATAAAACAAAAAAAATAGTTATAATAAAATTAAGTGATCCTTATAACTTAATGTACACATGCTTCAGAGTGAATTTAAGTGGAGTCATAATACTAGAATCATTAAACATGTGCTTCAATGATATTGATACATGTATTCAGAGATAGTGCTATTTCTGAGATAGCAAGGAATTATCTTCTGTTTTATTGGTAAGGAAACAATCGAGTTTAAGAAAAATAAAGTTTAAGAGGTATTCAGTATTATCTGGCTCTTAAAAACAACTTTTATCATTGAATAAACCAAAAAAGGTAAATTTCTCAGCAGTTATTTCTAACCAATGAATATGTCAACTAAGCTGGCATGGCTCATATGATGCTTTGTTGGTGCAAAAGTTAAAATTTGAATATTTCTATTTTTTAATTTTTTTATTTTTTAACTGAAACCCAACTACAAATATGTTTATAATCATGGTGCTTAAACAGACATTATCGTAAGAAAAGAAATTAAAATTTAAATCTTCAGTCCATTTTTTCTTTTCTTTTTCTTTCCCCTCTTCTTTCTCTTATTTTCTTCTTCCTACTCTTCTTTCTCCTCCTCCTCTACTTCCTCCTCTTCTTCCTCCTTTTCTTTCTCCTCCTTTCATTTTCTTCTTCCCCTTTTCCTCTTTTCTTCTTTTCCTTCTTTCTCTTTCTCCTCTTCTCTTTTTCTTCATTTTCTTCTTCCTCCTCCACTTCCTCTTCTTTTTCTTCTTCCTCTTCTTCCTTTTTATTTCTTCCCCTTCTTCCTCTTTTTATTCTTTCTCTTCTTCTTACTCCCTTTCCTCTTCTTACTCTTCCTCCAACCCTTCTTAATATTCTCTTCCTGGATTCCTGGGACTTTAATGATTCCTATATTGTTTCTGTTGAGTTTATTAGACTTCTATTTTCATCTGTTCACATTTTTTAGTAGTTTTTTCATTGTCTGATAATTTGCTTTAAGGTTCTTTTTCAATCTCTTCTGCTGTGTAGAGTTGTTCTGCATGCATCTCATCCTCTGGCTCACTGACGCCATCCTCAGCTGTTGTTACTCATTTGGAGAGGCTTTTCATTGACGTGTTCATTTCATCTATCGAGTTTTTCAGACTTCTTATTTCAGTTGTAAGTTCTGTCGTATGGTCTGTTCAGATCTATCTATGCTTGCTTTGAGTTCTTTGAGCATCCTCCCTAGTAATACTCTAAACTCCTTATCTGAGAAGCTTTTCAGGTCACCTTCATTCTCTATACGTGGTGTTGTCCTGCATTGTTCCCCCATTGCAACACTTGTATAGTGGTTTCTACTATGTGTTGTGCGAGGATTCGTGGGATAGAACATGCGGTCGCTCTGCAGCCGAGCTCTTCTGCTCCACCTTATTGGGTGGGGCCCTTACCGGGTTTGAACCCTGGAGATTGTGTTCAATGGCGTTTCCTTGGCTGTCTTGTGCAGGAAGGTAGACAGGGCACAAGGCAGAAGTCCTTTAATGGATCTCCATCCGGGTTTGAGCCCTGGAGACTGTGTTTGATGGCTTCTTCTTGGCTGTCTTGTGCAGGAAAGTAAAAAGTTAAAATTAACTTGACAAGAAAACAATTCATTTTTTTTAATAAAGCAATTTCTTTGCTACCAATGTGAGATGTGAGAAGACAATGAATCTTCTACTTTCAAAGGTAAATTTATCTATCTAGATGTAAACTTAACTTCATGACAAATTTTCAGAAAAATCTATCAGAGTCATCAAAATTGGCTCAAACCGAAGTTAAAGAAAAATTTACATAAATCAATTACTACTTACTCACAAAACAGATTAAATTTAGTATCCAAAATAGTATACGGTATTAAAAGATACAGCCTAAAATTTTAGTTGAGAATTTTTTACACTCTTAATAAATAAATAACTATCATATATAAACTTTTCAGAGCAAATAGAAATTAGCTGACCATCTTGCTGAACAAAAAAAAGGACTTATGCTGAATATCAAAATAAGATCAAACAAGTATGGTTCATTACATTAATCTTTATCTTATAAAATATTGAATAATATTAATTAAATATTAATTAAATTAAATTAATATTAATTAAAATAATATTAAATATTAAAAATAAAATATTTTAAAATACATTTTAAAAATAAATTTAAGAACTAAAGTAAATTTATTCCATAATTCAAGGATGGTGTATCATTTAAAAATGTATCCATTCTGTTTAGAAACAAAGGCAAAAGCTAAATTATGTAAAGATATTATATGAAATTTAACCTCCCCATTTTTAAATCTCAACAAAATGCAAGTGGAAATTTTTAACTGACCAAAGAATTATTAGTGAAAAAAAATATATGCAATGTACCCAGTGAATAAAATATTATAAGTAGTACAAATAAAAGAATAATAATGAGTAATATAATAATGAAAGGTACTTTATAAACCGTTTACTATTTGTTTATTCTATTGATTCAAGATACTATTATAAATGTATATATCATAGAAATTATTTTAAGAAAATTAGTCAATGAATTATAAAATTTTATATGAAAATTTACCTAAAGTGTTGAATAAAAGTTACAAAATAACACATCCATTGAAATACAACTAGCATTTGAAAATGCTCCGAAGGTCATAAATAAATCATACAAAAATACAATAAAATATACATCCAATTAAGTGTTTTTAGTGCTTTTAATAACAGAACCAGGATCTATGGTTATGACCAAAGATTTTTACCTACCTATAATTATTTTGTATCTATAACCTGAATATATTTACTATGTGTACTACTGAAAATTAAATAAAACTGAAAATATGCAAAAAAATTTTATAGAAATTTATTTATCTAAATCCTTTTCATACTATGTTTGTTTTGGGTCATTATTAAAATCAAGAATGGCATAGAGAAATTAAGGAAAATATTAAATATAAATGTATTAAAATTAAACTTGCTGATAATTTGCTTTATTTTTTAATGAGTTAACATCTGTAAGATATAATTTGCTTATGCTTTTAAATTTCATAAACAAAATGAAAGAATATTAAGTCAAAGACTAAGAAAGTTTGTAAACATAGAACCATCTCATATACACCCATACACATTGTTTTTCCCACAAACTCACTAAAATTACATATCAAATAATAGCCAGCTTATAATTCAGTTCAGTAAATTGGTTCACTATGAAAAAAACATTGAATTTTATTATACCTCAATTTTAATGTTAGTTTTCAGAGAAGACCACTATATTATTGAACTTTTCTTTCTCTCTGAGGAATAGTAAATATCTGGTGACCAGGCTCCTTTATGTATTTCTCAGAGACCCAGAAAAAGATCAAAATAATGGGCATCTTTTCTCAAAATAAATATTTCCCTAATAGTAATAGCAAACTTTTTAGGAATTACATGTAAATTTCTAATCATATCACATGTTATATTTACTATTAATTATACAACCTTATCAAACTTTACTTACATTTTTAATATTTGATAGATTTTATTGATATATCATCCACTTGAACACCAAAAAATTGTTGAAAATTCACTAGAGAAATGTATGCCAAGGGACTCTGAAACATACAGATTAATTTAACATTTTTTGTTGTTGAAGAAGGTCATTCTGGGCCAGGGAGATATCTGAAAGGGATAGTGTTGTACAATCTTGGCATGCTGGCAGCCTGGATTTGATCCCAACATCACATGGTCTTCCAAGCACGGCAGGGAGTGACCTCCAAGAATTGCACTGGCCATAGCCCCTGAAGAGAACTAGGTGTGCCCTCTCAAAAAAGAAAATGGACATTCTTTTTACTGAATATAAACGCACAATAGGCAAAATTAAATTAAAAGATTCTCCACTCTTCCCTAAAATGAGATTATAACATCTCACTCTTACTTACCTGACAGGTTTTTCTTCTCACAACACTCCAGTGGCATTCCCGATGTATGCTCAAGTGAAGCATATATTAATTTATTTGGTTTCTCTCTGAATATGTCTCAAGAATATGAACTTCACGGTAAATACTATATATGTGAGTGCTATCTGTGCCCTAGAACCATCCTTCCCTTCAGTAGGAAGAAGTCAGAATTCCAGAAGTACAGCTGATACAATAATGATACCCTATAAAGCAATAATTCTCTCTCAGAGACACAGAAAAGAAACTAGAGGGGGGAGATTAAATGATAGACTATGGAAATATTAATATGGAGAAGATTGAAGTTTAAAATGGCATTCATTTTAGAAGTTTAAAGATCACTTTTTAATTTTTGTTCTTTTATGATGTTTTAATCTCAAGAACAATTGGGTTGAAGAATAAGCATTTAGCATTTTGGCCAAAGCATAGTGGTGCATAGAAGTAACTAAAAACTGCAAGAATATAGTATTATTTTCTAAATGAAGCTTAGTTGCTCTCAGAAATCTTGTCTACTCTCAATTTTCATCCAAACTTAATTATTTGGTTCAATTTCTGTTTCCAGCAAAACACAACTTCCTAGTAATGCGGAAGAAAAGACTTATAAAGTGGGTTTCATGGAGCTCAAATAGCTCTTAAAAACAATATCTTGATGAGTTAAGTGTAAATGAGCCAAAACATATGGATTAAATGTCCCTTTAAATACACATGGCTTTAAAAATTAAGGGAAAAAAGATTTTGGCAAAATGTGTTTCAGATTTGGTTGAAAGAAAACATTTGAAAGGAATAGTTTGAGGGACAGGACTAACCCAAAACATACCTGAGCTTTTCCAACCTCTATAACATATGGATTTTATACTACAATTCCCTACCACACCCACCCTAAGTTCTGAGTTCCTAGTTTTTCTTCCTCAGTTGGAAGTCATTAAAAATAGTCACGGTGTCATTGCTGTATTGAAGTGAATATATTTTACTGTGATCAGTACTAGTCAAATAGTATGAATGGCTCATTGGTCATCATTTAACAAAAATAATAGTACTTCTATATTATTAATATGCATAGTCTACAAGACTATATCATAAGCATTTAGATAGAAATTAAACTTGCTCAAAATATGAAATGGCAGAACAGCTATGTTGTGTCTCCATACTTATCCAAAGTCAAATAACAAATAATAGGTCAACAGAAACACAGAAGCACAACTTCTATAGTGTTGGTTATTTTTACATGTTTAAAATCACAGCATCACATATTTAATTCAGGTAACTTGAAGCAAAAGAAACTGACCAATCCATAAACAAGTGCCAACTGTGCCTTACTTTTGTCCTTAAACTTGCCACCATACACATATGACAAATATTTGTGCCATTTAACTAGACAAGCACTAGACTGTACTACTTACAAGTGACTAAGGTTAAAAAAAAATAAACAGGGGCCGGAGAGGTGGAGCTAGAGGCAAGGTGTCTGCCTTGCAAGCGCTAGCCAAGAAAGGACCTCGGTTCAATCCCCCAGCGTCCCATATGGTCCCCCCAAGCCAGGGGCAATTTCTGAGCACTTAGCCAGGAGTAACCCCTGAGTATCAAACAGGTGTGGCCCCCAAAAATAAATAAATAAACACTTAAAATTATAGGTACTAAATATAATTCAGGGAATTTGTACAATTATATGTACTACTTTTTCAATTTTTTCACATATAACTCCTGGAATTTCACCATCTTTAATAGAAACATGTATAATGGTTATTTATTGCTATTCTCATTTAATTTACACTTAGAGAAAAGAAAGTAACATGAAGATATAGGCCTAGTTATTAGACAACAAAGTTGTCTTAACTAGCATGCACCCTCCTTTAAGTTACCATAGCTCTTAATCACCTAGATGTGTTGTATTTTTCATATATTAGAGGCTTTATTTATAACCAACAGATCAAAACTACCTTCTTAAGACTTTCTTAAAAAGAAAACCCAGAAATTATAATCACTGTTAAAATTTGCCACAAAGACACTGTTTGTGGGGCTGAGATAGTACAGAGGATAGGACATTTGCTTTCATGCAGCCAACTTGGGTTCTTTTCGTAGCATTCCCTCTAGCATCTCTAGAATAAATTCCTGACTACAGAGCCAGGAGTAACCCTGAAGACTATCACGTGTGATGTCAAAAACATACAAAACAATAGTGAGATTTGAGTCCATATGTTTGATTAACAACACCTAAGTAAACAGTCTGCTAGATACTCTTAGGATCTGAAACAAAAAATCAAGAGGCTGACTCCAATGTGATAGTGGTGCAGGTGGGAAGGGAGATGAACATGCTTTCAGTGAAAAATGATATCCTCTCTAACATGTGACTGAAACAGACTGACAGGGCAATTGATGAGATAAACGGTGGATTTGTCTGCAAGAGGGTCAGTCTGGCATTATTCCCGTGCTCTGATTTTCTTTTAAAGGCATGGTGTAACTGCAGCTTTATGTGTTGAGTTGAGGATTTACTTGAAATATACTTAGACATACTGCTTCTACACAAGGGAATTGATGCAAGTTCTTAAAATTCCTGCAGTTCTCTCCTTGGGGAGCAAACACTCTATAGCTAAATCCCATAATGCACCACCTTGCCAATACTGCTAAGCCCCAGATCAGTTATCTCCTCTGTGGATTGGGGCCTGTGGGGATAGGAGTTTTAAACTTGATGTTTCTCCAGACTGTGACAGGGTCAAAATCTGTTGTAACAGCAATTTTCTTGTCCAGAATAAAATATTTCCCTTATATTTTATGCCTGTCTGTTGTCTTTAGACATGGAAGCTATTATTATCCTCTGTGGTACATTTTTTAAGTATATTCTACTTTGTTTTTCTACAGATTTGAGTACTTTTTAATTTTTTTGTCCATGTATAGAGAGAAGGAAATGTGAATATCTATAAATATAATTATAAATTTATTTCACTGCAAGCTATCTTTTCTCACTGCATGCTAAGTAATTAAAGAAATTTTCCTTAAAATCTAATAGGTAATGGTCAAAATTTTCCAGATGACATCTTTCAAATTTATTTCTAGAAAATTTTCTGATAATGGCTTTCTCTTTGAAGTGACAAAGTTCTTTATTTAATTAGATTAAAGTATTGAGAGTTATTTGTCACTGCTATTTTCCCATAGAATTAGGTTGTGTGTGTAGAGAAAAATTTATTTTACTTTCTAAGAGAACATCTTCAGAATTGGTTGCTCTGTGGTTAGCAGAAAGGTTTTGGTAAATGTTGAGAACCACCATCTCTAATCATATGATTGAAGCTTTAAATCACTACTCTGCCAAAAGTTCATCTTTGGTTATAAAGTGAAATAAGACAGAAGGAAAGCAAATTCTGGATAATTTCACCCATGTGTGTAATATAAGAAAATAAAATTTATGAACAGTTGAAACAAAGCAAAAAGACAAGCTAACAGATGTTGATAACAAAATAAAACTTACTGAACAATTTGAGAGAAGATAGACCATTTTTGAACAATCAGAGATATACTAAGAAATAGTAACAAGTGTAAAAGGAATCTTTGCATTTTCCCAGGGATTTGCTGAAAATATATCCTGATATTTTTTTCTAGAGTCTCTTGAAACATATACCCTAGAGTCAGAAAACTTAAGCTCCGACACTGACTAAGCTACCTATAACATGTTATTTAATATTTCTAAAATTTGATTGACCCTGAAATTAAAAAAATTAAATAGTAGTGATGAAGGATTAAAGCTCATTATACATATAAAGAAAACAAATATTTTGAATTTTGGGTCACACCGGGCATTGCTCAGGGGTTACTCCTGGCTCTGTTCTCGAAAATTGCTCGTTGTAGACACA
Organism: Suncus etruscus; assembly: GCF_024139225.1. Taxonomy (NCBI): domain Eukaryota; kingdom Metazoa; phylum Chordata; class Mammalia; order Eulipotyphla; family Soricidae; genus Suncus; species Suncus etruscus. The sequence continues at coordinate 96,906,759 of NC_064851.1, read as the reverse complement.
GGGAACCATATGGGATGCCAGGATTCGAACCATCATCCATCCCGGATCACCTGCATGCAAGGCAAATGCTCTACCACTGTGCTATCTTTCTGGCCCCACACATAAAAATTTTTGTAGTCCGGAAGGCAAATGAGGGAGATACGGGATACATGCTGGGGACAGGGGTGGAGGAAGGACAACACTGGTGATGGGAATGGCCCTGATTCATTGTCACTTTGTATCTTAAATATTACTGTGAAAGATTGTAATTCACTTTGGTCACAATAAAATTATTTAAAAATTTTTGTATGCAATAGAGTTCTATGTGTCAATAATAATTTTCTAAGATATATTGTTCATATAATACCTAGAATATCACATCAAATAAGATGAGACCCAAGATTCCTCACATTTGCTTCTTTCTTGACTGTCTTCCTCTTCAATGAATACTTTTCCTCACATGCCAATGAACATAGCTTATCACAGATTAGATACTTGATAGAGTTCATTATACTTGAAGTATATTGAACTTAAAGGATTGACTTTCTAGTTATGTTAGTATAACATCAAAACACAAGTCAAAATACAAGGGCATTCTCATACTCAACACTCAGTAAAGTGTTCTCTGAAGATTCCTCCAAAAGCACCATTTCTATATGCCATTTTTCTTTATGTATGATGGATGCAGAATTCTATAAAGATGAAAATTGGAGACTAAAATTTCCTTATGGTCACCAACATAGGAGAACCAGCTAAAAATCAAAGATTGATTGTGTAAAAACATGCTGAACATCATCATTGGATTGACAAGGATAACAGCAAATGGTATGACAGCTTGATTAAGGGACCAACACAGTTTAACATTAGATGAAAACCAAACTTTATATGATGCTGCTTGGAAGAGAATGATAGAAAGCTGCACTCATTGTGCCAATCACCATGTGAGCAGTAAGCTTTTGAGAATTTATTAATATTCATTAAAGTAACAAAATAAAAGGGTTAGCATCAAGTTGGTGCTTGTTCTATGTCAGACATTTTCAATACATTCTGCTTCAGATAACTTAATCCTGATCCAACAATAAGTAACAGGTATACCTCAATGGCTGTAGATTACAAAACTGATTATCAAAAAAATGGAGGACAAAGGAGGAAATGAATGTAATAAGGAGTGACATAAGGGCAGTAGTGGAAGATCTTAGGCATTTGGTAGTTGGGGTCGTAAAGTAGCTTTATACATTGATGTATAAACTTTAGTAATATTATAACCCTATTGCCTAAATTATTATAGAAAATATAAATAGAATTTATTTTATGAATTGGAAAATTGACTTTCACAATGGCTAAATAACTTATCTAGAATTGAAATCCTTGTAAGGAATAGAAAATAAAGTAAAAATTTCAGAGAGAGGAGATATCCCTTAACTTACTGTCAAATAATATTGTACTTGGTAAAATATAAAATTCTGGTAACTTTAGTATTTGTTCGTTTTTAGATGAGAAAACTGAGACAAATGTTCATATGATACCATATTGTTAATTGGTGGTAAAGCCGAACCTAGACCCAACTGATGTCCACTCTTTTCACTCTAAATAGCACTAGAAACAATGGCTTTAGGACACAAAAACATTCTTTCCTCAATTAAAAACTATATTAAAAACTTTTTGATGTATTTTATGCTATGTTCCTATACTATCATAGCTGTGATCTTTAACCCCTAAATCAAATTCATCACAATCTGACCTGAGATATTTAGTGATATCATACTAAATTAAAAACTTATTTTTGGAAAATAAAAGTAAATATCTAATAGCATACATTATCTATAACCTCAAGTTTTTATTGACAATTTTTTCATACAAAAGGGGGCAATAGATATAATGTGATTACAGAAATTAATAGGACAAATTCCTTCTTGTAATCTACTTGGGGGAAATTGTGATCACAAATGACTATTTTTCTAGTCATACATAACACAGTAAGTTGTACAGGGATGTGGAAGAATAATAAAAATTAATTCTCAGAAGACTGAAAGGAAAAGGCTAAAAAGATAAAAGAGAAAACTCTTTTTTTTGTTTTTTTTTTTTTGTTTTTGGGCCACACCCAGCGGTGCTCAGGGGTTACTCCTGGCTGTCTGCTCAGAAATAGCTCCTGGCAGGCACAGGGGGACCATATAGGACACCAGGATTCAAACCAACCACCTTAGGTCCTGGATCGGCTGCTTGCAAGGCAAACACCACTATGCTATCTCTCTGGGCCCACAGCGGGAAAACTCTGAAAAGCTGAAGTATATCACTTCAGAAAGAAATGTGATTATTATTTTTACATTTTCCTTATAAGATTTTAATGGTCCAATATGTTCTTGACTTTCAGCAACAGGGAAAAATGAATTAGTTCATTTCTAGATATTTTTAGTTAGAAAGGATGAGAGAGGTAAGAAAAAGTGACACATTTATTTTTCACTCAGAAGTTGGGGTCAAAACTGGCATTTGCCATGTTCTTTATCTAGAGTTTAACTTTTAGAAAAAGTAGTCCAATTATTATTTAATACTTTTTTGTTATTTGCTATTAAATAAAAAAACTTATTTGTTCATATGAGCACCCCACAAATAAATGCATTCATGTTTAATACGTAAGTATTTTATTTCACATTTACTGTAGGCAGAAATAAATTTTTATTTCTTAAAATTTTAAAAGTGAGATATGCACCATAATGCTTTTAATTTCTAATTTGAAGAAGTTTCTTTTCAGGATAACTGAAAATATTTAAAAATCTCAGGATAGAAAGGAATCTTAAAGATCATCTACTCAAATCATCCCATCAATTGTCAAATCCTTCTGCAACATCTCCACCAAGTGGTCAACCGTTTTATGCATGATTGCCTGGAGGTGCAGAATATTCTGCCAGGCAGAAAATTTATGTGAAAGAACTGAACTATTCTTATTTAAAAAAAGAAAAGAAAAGATTAAGTTTTAAGATACACAACTATATCCTTCTGGGATTTAAAATCAATGAGACACATCCAAGTCCTTGGAATTATCAGCTATCTCTTCCACAACACATGATGTTTCTGGTGACGATTGTTTCTCTCTCAATCTATTTCCCTACCCATGTCTCCAATCTTAAACTTCTCAACATCTCATCACATAATTTAGGTACCCACAATCCATTCTGAATCTTCTTCTCTGGATATTCTCTAGTTTACCTATATCTCTTTCATTTGGTGTTGCATAGTTCAGAGCACAATATTTAGAAGGATGAGACCAGTAACCAACCTCCTTATAATATTATTCAACTTAGCCTTAGGATAATATTTTTATAATAGTACTAATTCTATTTTATATATGCTATTTTATAATAGTACTAAATATATACTATTTAGTATTGTATATTATAAAATATGTTTTATAATATTATAAATATAATATATCATATGATTTTATTATATTTATATATTTATGTTATATTATATATTATAATGTATAATTATATATAATAATAATTACAATTATATACTGTTTAGTATGTATAATAGTATATAGAAACATATACTATTTTATAATAGTACTAAAGAGGGAAAAATAACTGTAAAATTATCTATTTTTCTAAGGTGTTAAAGAAAAACAATCTTTATTCATAGGTGTGCTACTTGAATACTAATTCCAAAGTTTAAGTTTTCAAATAAATCTTCATTTATCTAAAAGATCCTGCTCAATTTACTAATTATTTCAGTACCCATGGATTACAAATGTGGCTCATCATCAACAACCCCTTCTTAATATTAGGAGAAGTGGGTGTCTCAAAGTGCTACAGAGGCCAGGAAAAAGTGATTTCTGAGTGCAGAGCTAGGAGTAACCCCTGAGAGCTGCCAGTTGTGACCCAAAGAACAAAAATAAACAAGCAGACAAACAAATAAATAAAATATTATATTTTTAAAAAAGACAGAGAAGGAAAATATCACTCTGATACCAAAAGCAGACTGAGACATCACAAAAACAAGAATTAATTGCAGTAGCATATTATCCTTATTGAATAAAAATACAAAGATCCTCAATAAAATACTAACAAGTAGAATCCAACAATTCATTGAAAAAGATAATATATTCTATAATCAAATAGAATTCATACTAGGGGTGCAAGAATGGTTTTAACATATGCAAGTTAATCAATGTAATATATATCAATAAAAATATAAAAGTTATATGATCATATCAATAGCTGCAAAAAAAAAGGATTTTACAAGATTCAGTACCTATTTATGATTAAAATATTCAACAAGATGGGAATTGAAGGAACTTTCCTCAAAGCAATTGAGGCCATGTACCACAAGTCCACAGCTAACATGACACTCATAGAGGAAAAATTAAAAGTCTTCCTTTTAAAATCTGGGACAAGAAATATCTACCCACTCTCACCTCTTCTGTTCACTATAGTGCTGGAAATACTTGCCATAGCAATTAGGCAAGAAAAATATATCAAGTTCTATAGAGAAAAAGAAGACATTAAGTTCTCATTGTTTGCAGATGACATGTTACTATATTTAGAAACTCTTAAAGACTACAATAAAGCTTTTAAAAACAATATATTTGTATAGGAAAGTTCAGGCTATAAAATTAATGCACAGTAAAATCCATGGTTTTTCCTATGGAAAAACAATAAAAAAAAGAAAAAGATGATTTAAAAAATTATATTTACAATTGAGCCTCATAAAATCAAGTACCTTAAAATCACCTTAACTAAAGAGGAGAAAAACTGATACAAAGCAAATTACAGAACACTGCTTCCAGAAATAAAATAGAAGGCAAAGAAATGGAAACATATCCCCTACTCATGGTTTGTGATAATTAACATAATAAAATAACAATATTCCCCCAAACAGTGTATAGGTTTCATGCAACCTCTAAAAGAATATTCATGATACTTTTCAAAGAAATCAAACACTCCTGGAATTCATATGGAAGAGTAAATCTCCAAGAATAGCAATCTTTGGGAAAAGAAGATGGAAGTCATTTCTCGAATTCAAATTCTAACTGTTTTATAAAGTTACAGTAATTAAAACAGCATGCTATTGTAATAAAGACAGATCCTCAGCTCATTGAAATAGACTGGAATATCCTGAGACAGATCCTCAGATATATGATTAATTAATCTTTGATAAAGGCCGAGAAAAACAAAGTGCAGCGAGTGGTGCACTTCAATAAGTGATGTTAGAAAAACTGGTCAGTAACAAAACAATAAACCCAGACTTCTTTTTATTGTTGTCATAAAATTCAAATCAAAATTAACTAAAGGCCATGCTATCATAATTGAAATAATAAGGAACATAGAGGAAAGACATAGGCAGAACTCTCAATGATATTGAAGCTAAAAGATTTTCAAGGATGAAACACCACTGGCCAAGCAAGTGGAGGCAAAGATAAACAAATGGGACTACATTAACTACAAATCTTCTGCACTTCAAAGGGAACAGTGACCAGGATACAAAGACTGTCAACAGATTGCGAGAGACTATTCACCCAATACTCATCTGATCAGGAATTAATATCTAAGATATCTAAGTCACTGGTAGAGCTTAACAAGAAAGAAAACATCTAACCCCATCAAAAATGGGGAGAAGAGGAACCGGAGCAATAGTATAGTGAAAGGGCATTTGCCTTGCATATGGCCGACCCAGGAATGACCTGGGTTTGATCCCCAATACTCCATATGTCCCTCGAGCCTGCCAGGAGAAATTTCTGAGCCCAGAACCAGAAATAACCCCTAAGTGCTACAGATGTGGCACAAAAACCACACACACACACACAAAATAACAATGGGGAGAAGAGATGAACAAAATCTTCTTTAATGAAGAAATACAGATGAAGAAATACATAAAGGCCAAAAGACACATGAAAAATGCTTCACATCATTAATTCACATCAAAACAACAACGAGATATCATTTCACACTAGAGACTGGCTCACATCAAAAACAAACGCAACCAGAGCTGGTATGGATACATAAATAAAATGAAAACGGTAATGTAAACTAGTTTAGATTTTTGAGAAAAGAATATGGACATTCCTAAAAATTCTAATAATTGAGCTCCCATATGAACCAGCAATACTACTCCTGTGAATATATCCTAAAACTCAAAAACACAATGCCGAAAAGGCTTCTGCACTCCTAAATTCATTGCAACAATAGCCAAAATATGGAAACAAATCAAGTACCCAAGAACAGAGGAGTGGATAAAGAAACCATGGTACTTAATGGGATACAATGCAGCTGTTAGGAAAAATAAAGTTTGCTCATACATGGATAGATATGGAGAATGTTATACCGAGTAGATGAATCAGAAAGAGAGAAAGAGGGAGAGGTATAAGAAAGATTGCACTCATTTGTGGAATATAAAAAAGATAGAATGGTAATAACATTCAAAGACAATAAAGATGAAGGATAGATAGGAGGACTGGATAGATAGGAAGCTTTCCACAGAGGGGAAGAGTGTGCCACAAAGAAGAGAACACTATGATAATGATAATTGGAAATTATCACTCTGGGCAATATCTGGGTGCTATAAAGAAGTAAAGTGGTACACATGATACTGCTTCCATAACAATATTGCAAATCATAGTGCGTAAAAGGTAAAAAGTCAAGAGAAAATAAAGAAGAAATGTCTGTATAGGCAGGGATGGCAGGAAGGGCAGGCGAGAGACTGGGAGTAAAACTGGTGACATTGGTGGTGAGAAACTGGTGAAGGGAGGAATGTTGGACATTGTACGACTGAAACTCAATAATGAACAACTTTATAACTTTTTATCACAGTGATTCAATTTAAAAATTACTTTTAAAAAAGACAGAGAAGGGACCACTATGACAATAGTAGTTGGAAATGATCACTCTGGACTGGAAATTGAAAGACAATAAAGATATATGCATGAGTAATAATATTAAAAAGGGAGGTGCCTAAAAGTAAAAAAGGAAAATAAAAGAGAGAGAGAGAATAAAAGTGTCTGCCATAAAGGCAGACTTGGTGTGGGTTAGGGGTAAGGTGGACAACAGGAGAGTAACTGAGGAAATTGGTAGCAGGAAATGAACACTGGTGAAGGGAAAGATGTTGGAACATTGTATGACAAAACTCAATTATCAACAATTTTTTCACTTTATATCACAATGATTTACATAATTAAAAAAAGGTAAGTACTTTCATATTTATGGATAGACTACAAATCATTAAGAATAACAAGAGTATTAAAAGAACGTAACCAGGGGCTGGAGCAATAGCACAGCAGGTAGGGAGTTTGCCATGCATGCAGCCTATCCAGGACGGACTGGTGTTCGATTCCCCAACATCCCATATGGTCCCCCGAGACTGTCAGGAGTCATTTCTGAGTGGAGAGCCAGGAGTAACCACCAGGTGTGGCCTCAAAACCTAAAAAATTAAATGTTAAATAAATAGAAGAAAGTAACCAAATACCCTTATTTTTGAATGGTAGATTAATAAAATATTCTTTGAGTGATTTTAACAGTTCTTCATTTTCTTAACTTCTAAAGCAAGTAAAAAGCCTAAAATGCCCAGAAATCAGATAAATATTGTAACTGTGTAAAATAGACTGGCCAATTTCTCTTGAAAATGGAGAAACTAGCAAATAGGGCAGGGTATTTCATAGAATATGGTTTACCTATGCCCTATTGGGTATTCAAGTGTTGTGATTGGCCTGGGAAAGCTCAAGGAAAAAAAAATTAAAGAAAGCTCAGTCGTATCAGAGACTATTGAGTGTAGGGTCAAGGGTAGGATGCAAAGGATCAGTATAATGGAATAAATCATTCCCCATTAGAAAAAGATCAGCCTCTAATTAATATTCAATATTACTGACTAGAGTTGGTTAATCTTTGATGAAGAGGCATTGAATGAATTAATGAAATTCAATAAGAAAGAGACAAAGTATTGGTAAAGCAATAATGTTAGATTATATTGTTAAACTCTTAAGAAACCTTACGATCATGTCATTTAATACTGTCAAGCAAATATCACCTATCAGATTAACATTCACAAGAGAAAAATAAACTAAATTGGGGGAAACTATTTCTAGATAAGCATGACATATTAAAATGCATGCTAATCCTTACTTTCTCCTTAAGTCACTTTGTTAGAGAAAAGTAATTAAAAATTCCAGTCCTCTAGAGACAATGTGGATCTGGGAGGAGGCTTTAAAAGTAAAGAAGAGAGAGTAACAAACTTCAGAAACTGGAAAGTAAATTAGCAACTGATTTAAAATTTAATAGAATTAAAATTTAACAGAAGAATCCTTAATCCTGAAACCTGTGTATAATGGAAACAAATTCAAGTACTGCAAGAGGATCAGGAAAACTCAAGAAAGCTCAGTCACATCAGAGATTATTGACTGTACGGTCAAATGTATGATGCAAAGTATCAGTATAATGATTAATATAAAGTGCAGTTAGTCATCCTAATCCCTCTCCCCACATATAACTTGGAGACTTCTCCCCAATCTAAGCAGAACACAGGAAGTTAATTTCTAAAGGGTCTTGAATATCCAAGGATAGTGAAACCATAAACACCCACAAAAACCACAGTGGCATTCAGTGATAAAAATGCATTGCTTATGAATATGGGCTTAGCTGGACATGCTCAAATGTTTAGAGATGGCTTGGCTGATCTAAGCTGACTTTGGCTACACTGTCTAGGGTGACTCCATTCTGCTCCAGGAGCTTCTCCTCTTCCAGCAGAAAAGCGCAAAATGTCCTTGGGTTGATGACAGACATTAGAGAACAAGCCAAAATGCACAAAGCTTTGGAGTCCTAGAATTGGAAGCATCACAGTATCAAATCTATGTTCTATTTCCCAAAGTCACAAACGAGGCCAAATTAAAAATGGAGAAAGTGATTCCATCCCTGTAATAAGAGGAACTGCAGAACCACATCACAGAAGCTGGTAATACTGGGAGCTGTGAAGAATTAGCAATGTTTCTTCATTGCTAAGCAATCTGTCTCACCTGAACTTAAAAAGCAAGGGCAATTAAGCAAAATGATGAATGTTGAAAGTAAGACTTTACATTTCTTGCCCACATTCTTGTCTTAAAAAAAAAGATAAAAAAATCAGAGATCCAAATTATAATAACCAAACCTAAATGTGTCTGCCAAGGAGATAGACTGGAGGCTGGGAAGAAAAATGGGGACATTGCTGGAGGGAAGTTGACACTGGTGATAGGAATGGTGATAGGATAGGTATTGGAAAATTGTACCTGAAACACAGCTAAAAATGACATGTAAATAAAAATAATTAAAATTAATTAATTAATTAAAAATTTGAAAACTGAAATCCAATCTTTATCTCTCAGGCAATTAAAGAAAATTCACACCCTGGGGGAATAAAAGAGGATGGTACCTTTTTGGGTAATCCCAACCATGAGAAATCTAGGTATACTGCCTTATTGATCTTCTTTTAATGTCAGTGCTTTCAGTGCCTCACTCAATTATGAATAGACAATCTAGGTTTAGTTTCACTATCCATTTGATGAAATATCCTAATACAAAATGCATGAAGAGGCAGAAAAAGGAGAAAGTCAGAGATTGCAGTGCAGAAAACACAGTAAAACTAAAAAGTCAATTTTTATTAAGCAAATTATTTTTATAAGCTAAAAATAATTATAATACTTGGTATTTGAGCAAAGGATTAAAATACAAGTTTAAAAAGCTTAAAGAGGCTGGAGACATGTGACTTACCCTGGTTCAGTCAGTTCCTGGCACAGCATCTAGTTCCCCCAAAATGTTCAAATATGACCCCAACCACAAAGTCAGGAGTAAGCCCTAAATTCAGCTGGATGTGGCCCAAAGCATCCCCCCCAAAAAAGGCTTAATAAAAAAAATTAAAATTAAGTGACAATATGATGACAGATGGGTGAGAGAGAATAAATTTTAAAAATTAAATCATGGGACCGGGAAGTTGGCGCTAAAGGTAAGGTTCTGCCTTGTAAGCTCTAGCGTAGGACCGACTGCGGTTAGATCCCCCGGCATCCCATATGGTCCCCCCAAGCCAGGGGCAATTTCTGAGTGCATAGCCAGGAGTAATCCCTGAGCGTCAAAGGGGTGTGGCTCAAAAACCAAAAAAAAAAAAAAATTAAATCATGACAAGAGATTCAAGACCTGAAAGTGAGAAGTTAACTATAAGAAGATAGTTTGAGAGTTCCTAAAATATAAAAATAATTTCTCTATAAAATATAGGTCAGGTAATCACATATACATCTTAAATCATTTCAGATAATATGCTTATTTGGTTTTCTTCGTGCTTCTACCATCTCTATTATATTGTGTTAAATATACATGTTGTGAGTCTCGTGAAGGGATTACATCAGAAATAAGTACCTTTAATTATCAGAAAACTCCTGAGTTTATTTGTATGGTTAGTAGCATCTGGCAAAAAGAAAATCCAATTGTGTCAAGGCTGAAGGACAAACTGTCTAGGTAGAGCCAGGACTTGTCTATTGACTGGTAATGTTCTAGTCTGTCAATACTCAAGGACCGTCTTTATCTTATATGACGTCTAGAAACATTTTCAGCATATTTTGTTCCCTGACCAATGCTGTTAACAACTCTAGACTACTGCAAGGCACAAGTTCCAAAGTGTACATTCTCTTCCTCCCCTCAGAGATAGGGCCAGCCTACAACAAACACTTCATTTGATTATTGGAATATCTGACTTACAAGGTCCTTGAAGAGTTCCACATTTTAATCACTTCATTGATAAATGTTAGTATTTATTGACTGCTGATTATTTATCAGGCACTGATTTAAGTGCTACACAAATTTAGCTCATTTTATATTCAAAGCAACCCTACAGAGCAGGTAATAGTACATTGTTGTTGTAACCATTATTCACATTAGTTTTAGTATTTCATACTAAAATAGAACCTTTTTAACCTGGGTTCCAGCAGCTTCCACACTTGCCCTCTACCATCTCTCTGGTCTCACATATACACCCCAGACTTTCTCTTTATTTTGTCGCCCAAGAGGGTGCACCATTTCTGGAGGTACTGAAATACCAGATTGATGCATGGAATGAACAGAGCAAGCTCCTATTTTATTTCCTAATTCCAAAAATCCACTTAAAATATTGTCATCGGAGCTAACCTATCAGATACTAAACTGATAAGAACAGATAATTTACTTGATCTTAGCCAAAAACTGAAAAGCAAAGGCAGACTTTCTTGTTCCTTCATTCTTCAGAAAGTTGACCTCTCAGCTAAAATCCTTGGGGTCTTTTCAGAGCCAGGGAGCAGATGCCCTTTTCTTTCACAGGCTCCTACCAGCTTCCACTTCTGACTCCTGTCATCCCTGCAGATCCATATCCATATCCCAGGCTATTTGTTCAGGAGTCTTCTCTACCTTCTTCTACACACTGCACCCTCCTACTTGAACAAACAAAGTCTCATTGTTAACTAGGTCTTCAATACCTAAAATTTCTCACTAGTGGAGGCCAGAAATCAATAGAGGCACAAATTATAGACTGACTTAGTGAATAGCATAACAGATAACTGCTCATACTATTTGAAATGTTAAGTTCCACCTCTGGCACCCACAAACTATTAGGAATAATTTTTAAATGAACTCAGCAATTTCACCAAATGGGGACAGAAACCCAGCTAAGTCCTCAGTTTTACCAAAACTGTTAATACTACCTGAAGATTATGAGTCTACTCAGTAGTAAATGAAGAAAGTGTTGGATGAGAGATTCTTGTGCAAAACATTTAAGAATCCATCCAATTAGAATTAAAGGAACTAAGAGGTCATAAAGATAATACAGTGTGTAAGGCACTTGCCTGGTTGATGTCTGACTTGGGTTCAGTAAGGTCCCCAAACACCACAAAGAGGAGAGACAGTAGAGTGTGTCCCCTAAAAAAAAAAAGAATTTGAAGAAATCTCAATAGAGGAAGCAAAAAACAAAGCAATCAGTTTGGAAACAATACACAGAACATCAACAACAGAAAAGAAGCAATAGAAAGTATAATTTTTTAAATAAAAAGAACTACATGATATTTAGTAGATAATATCAAGAGAAATAATCTAATTATAGAAATACCCAGGGAACATAAAAGAAGAAATAAGGAAAAAACTACTTACTGGTAGAAATGATAATAGCTGTGAATTTTCCCTATCACTGGAAGAAGACATATGCACAGATTCAGGATGTCCAAATAGCATCAGAGAAAATAAACTCCAACATAACAACATAAAGAAACAGTGAAATCAAAATGGGAAAGAGAAGAAAGATACAGATTACTTAAAACAGCAAGAAAGAAGCAAAACCTCAAATACAAAGGATATGAAATAAAATTCACTACAGAGCTCTGCAAGAAGGGAATGGAATAATATAATTAAAGTCATGAAAAAAGAAGCCCTTCAACTTATAGTTTTTGTCCTATAGGCTCTCACTCAGATTTGAGAGAGGCATAAAAACATTACCAGACAAACAGAACTAATGACATAACTGCATCAAATCCAGCTCTCAAAGGAAAATTGAAAGGCCTCCTATAAAATGCTGTATTCACAGGTCAGTTCTCAGGGATTAATGCACATGGTCTGCAAGTAGTAGGCCAGGATCCTATCTTCTGCAATTCATGGGTCTCCAAATACCTTTGGGACAGTTCCTAGAACATTTTACACAGAACAGCCCTAAGCAACACCATCAGTGGCCTAAAAGCAGTAAAAGAAAGAATACATTATACTTCCAGAAATTTAAGGGAGTCACTTTAACTTTCTACCCTGTCTTCCGATATTTGAGAAAATAGCCTTCTTCGCAAATAGTGGCTGACACTTTGCTGTCTGGTGTTGGAGAGTGAATATGGACATAGTCTATTTAACCCTCAGGTTGACATCAGCCTTCTGTGATAAACATTTCTGTCTCATGGAAGCGAAAATAAATACTTTTTATGTAACAGATAATTATAGGTAAAATAAGTCATTATTGCATTGACCTTTGTATTCCATAATTGTTAACTGACTTTTTTCTATTAAATTATTTTGTACATTGTTAGACTTTAAGTACAAAATTATTTATGAATCATGAAAATTTTAATTCTCTCTTAGTGTACTTTTTCCTCCTTATTGTATTGAATATTACTTTTATTATGCTAGCTGATTTTTTTTATAGTTGTTTTTTATCAGGTTGAAAATGACTAGTTATTTTAAAAGTGCTAAATTTGTATCCTCAGTAGTTATTGATTTTGTTGAAGACTCTTTTTGCAAATAATTATGTGAGCTTATAATTTTTCTATCTGTGATGAGTTATTTGGACAGATATTTCACATTTCTAAAACTCATTTCTCTTGATTTATATAGAGCTCACTTTTTATATGTAAGTTAAAAAGCAGCAGGATATATATTTCTCTCTAGAAAGAAAATTCTATTCATAAATTATATTTATACATCACATATGAACTATGTATATAAATGCTCTTTCCAGTAATGTGAAAATGTCCCTTTGTAGTTAAAGTGATTTATTCTCCAAATGAGTTTATTTTATAGTATTTTTGTATATCTGTGAAGAAACAGCAAGTGACATATTTCCTTTGAAAAAATCAGTATAAATTGGGTTCTGTCTATTGCATAAATAAAAACAAACCTGAAAAATATAAAATTCATTAAATGTTGACATGGGGAATTTATATGATGAATCACAGTTTAACTATGCTATGGATAGATAGATGCACTGGCAATTAAGTTAAAGTAGATAGATATGTACTGTATATAAATGGATTTGGAACACTTTTGCATTAGTCTATACAAGGAGAGTTTGATTTGATATTTTAAACTATTCATGCTATGTGAAGAATTAAGTATTGTAAAAATTTTCACCACATATAGAGTTAAAAAATAATTTTCTCTCATAACAGAGAGGTTAAATACAGCAGAAAAATTTTCATTTGAGAAAGAGTAGAGTGGAGGGTATAGCCCTCCAAAGGTGTGCTCTGGACCCCAAGGTCCCTCTCAGTGATTCTCTGTCAACTAGGCCAGTAGCTCAGTTTGAGACGCCATGTATGCAGAGCTACTTGTGCATTTTGGCATTGGGGATTGCCTACGTCATCCTAGCAGATCTCAGAAGACCTGAAACCTATACTCAGCAGCGTTAGGAGACCAAGTTTTCTAGGGATTGAATGCATTGGCCTCATGAAACCTACTGGCATCTACTAGAATCTCCTACTTTTGAAAATATGAAAAGATTCATAGTTTATGCATCAAATATATTTTTACAACAGAACTATATTATTATTCTCTCAAATTTTTAAAGAAACTATTTTAGGGGCCTGTACTATGTGATTAAATCAAATATTTTATAGCACTACATGGCAACAGACCTAGAAATAAATGACAGGCCTGCAATATCTAGGGAGCTTATCCCTAGCTTTCTAAAAACACATAAATTGTCCAGACATGAAGAATTCTCTGCATTTTTGAGCACAGAGACCGAAATCAATTTATAAAACATTATGCTAATTACTTTTTACATCATTTTTATATAACCCTTACAGCCATGCTAGGAGACAAATTTTTGTTACTGATACAGGTTAAAAAAGAGGAAATCGAGGTTGATAAGGTTATGTCATTTATTTGAAATCCCACTGATTTCAAGATTATAATTAATTTTTTAACATAAAAGTCCACATTTGGGGACTAGGTCAATAGTTTCAAGATTATAATTAATTTTTTAACATAAAAGTCCACATTTGGGGACTAGGTCAATAGTATAGCAAGTAGAACAATTGCCTTGTACATAGTCAACCTGGGTTTGATTCCTGGCATCCCTAATGGTTCCCCTGATCACACCAGACGTAATTTCTGAGGCTGAGCCAGGAGTAACTCTTGAGCATCACCGTTGTGCTGCTCCTACCCCCACACAACAAAAAAGCACATAAACACATACAAAAAATATTCCACATTTGGGGCCTGAAATATAGATCAATGGTCAGGAGCACATGCTTTGCATGCTGAGGCCTGGAAGTTCAATCCTACTAATATGGTCCACCAAGTACTATTGTGTGTGATCCAACTAAATAGCAAATGAAACTGCATCATCCTTCCATGCTACTAAAATTATATAAACCATATGACCAAAATCATGAATAGCCTTGTGTAGTTAACCTAAATCATTTAGAAAAATACCTTATGAGGAAGCTTTAAGATAATTTTAGTGACCTTTGTGAGTTAAGTTCTATCACATCTAAATTGAAAGAAGATAAATAGATATGATCATAATGAATCAAATTAAAGTCTAAGTCATTAAGTTTCATTCTGCCAAAATATGCAAAGTATGAAGTAAAAAATACAGAAATATTACAGTTAAGAAACTGACAACATATAGAAAGTTAAAAACATCCATGTGCCATGAATGTGTTTAGGAGTACTTATCACACTCACTGAAGGCATCAATAAAGACTTCAAGGATCAACCTTCACTCAATTTGAGTAAAAAGAACATAAAAGGAGACAATTTTGAGATGTATTCCAGATGGAGGAAAGACCACCAAATGGCAGACAGGACAGATTTCTCTTTAGCTTGTCTGATAAATCTAAAATACAGGAATAACAGATAAGTCTGAACTATGGGAAGCAAACCAAACAGGAAAAAAGAGTTTTATGACCAAGGTCTGTAACCAGTAAATAAAATTGTTACATGTATTGAGGGGTGGGAGAAATCAATTCCAAGCTTCCTCTGCTTCTTCTATATTTCTATTATTCAGTCTTAAAAAAAGAAGGCATAGATAATGATCACTATATAACTTATTTTTAATCTTAGATTTGGCCATATCCAGATAAAACATTATCTAAAATCAAATATCACATGAAAAAGTACCCTATGTAGATAACTTTATGTGAAATTACAGCATTAAACATAAAGGCCCCTTACATAACAAAAAGTCTGACAGGTCTTTAACCAGACTCTGGGAAATTGTTATAAGCAATAGTCAGCTTTTTCAGAGGGAATTCATATTTTAGGTGTATAACCTTCATGGTAACATTTGCTCCTAGGTAAATTTTAATGATATTTTTGTTACAAAATATACCATGATCATTGTAGGGAAATGAGAAATAAAGAGGACAAAAGTAATCATTTAGGTCATCACTAATTAAAACTCAATTATTTTATTGTGCCTATGTATTTTATGTTCTTTATGTCATATTTTTATTTTCTATACTGTTATATTTATTTTTTGTTTTATTGAAATCATTGTGATCTACAAAGCTCTTCATAGTTGAATTCAGATATACAGTGAGTCAGGACCATTGCCACCACCAGTATCAACCTCCCCACCACCAATAGACCCAGAGTGCATCTTATACCAGATTCATTGCCACCTGGCCTGCCAGTATTACTGGCCTATTTAAGTTTAGATTGTTAAAGTTTAGGTCTTTTGATTATATAATCATAGACTTTGGCTTGGTTATTTAGTTCTGTCCTTATGTTATATTCATTTTATAGCATAACTTTTCCTTAGTATTTATTGTCCTATTAGTACACATTTAACTTGACCATTGTTTTTGTAATTATTAAAAATGCCCAATAAAATCCAGATTTGCTCTTGCTGATTATTTATTTAGGATCAAATCCACAAATTAAAGTTATTGTTTCTACATATCTGAGTGTTTTTATCCCCTTGATAAATATTTCAAACTTGTCTTTCCAGAAAGATGTTCTCAATTTACACTTAGTTGAATGCTTATGGAAACATTCCGATGTTTTTATACAATACACAGGCATACTAAATTCTCACTCATTAATTCAGATCATCAAATCGAGAATCGGGTTGACTCCCAATGACACATTTTCACTTCATCTTCATTCTATGCACAAATGTTGATCTTTCAGCACCTTACAAATTTCAGTTTTCTCATCCAACTTTATTTCTTGTATCAAAGAGTCTTATAAATTCAAGCACACTAAGTATTGGGAACTTTTCCAAAGTTATGGCTATTCTAAAAAGAATGGCCTGAGGAAACCAGGTTTAATCCACAGTGGAAATAAGTTATGAAAATGGAAGGTTCAACAGGAAAAGTACTGGGACAAAATGCAAGATTTTCCATTCACTGTATATATGCAGCACTATGACGTTAATAGAAAAGGGATTTGTTCTTACAGTGGAGGACAAGCATCTGTCTGGGAAAAGCATTCCACATTTACATGTTTGTTTACTGAGGAATGACTATGCTGCAAGTATCATCAGAAAGGATTTTATTAGAGTAGTTTTCAGAGATATCACATGATCACACAGAGGAAGTTAATGGCATATATTTTGACCTGGGATTCAGATCCAAAGCGCTGTGGAAATAAATTTAAATTCTTGTCTGTCAATTTTCCACTCTGGGAAAGTATATAAAAACTCTACCTACCTACCTACCTATAGAAGTATTTATAAAAGAGATTTGGCAACCTAAACAGTTGTCATTCTGTTTACAATGAATTATGATGCATTTAATTTGCTTTAAGAAAGGGTAAAAGGAAAGTCTCCACTACTTAAACATGAAAGAAATGTTCCTCTGAGATTTTACTTAAAAACAAAGTACTTCTATCATTTTTCACTTGGTAACTTTTAAGTAGTCCAAATTTCTATCACATATTCCATTATAAAGTAGTAAAAGAAACAAAGGCGGAAAACACTCATAAGACCTAAATTTCATCCTTGAGTCATATATTTAAATGATAAGACTTTAGTTAATAAATAAATGAAAAATATATAAAATATAATTTTCTATCTCCCTAAGAATAGAGCTCATTTTCTAAATGCAATTTTATCAACCCTTTACCTACTACCTGCTAGAATCTCTTTTTTTTTTTGGTAAAATATTTATATTTAGTGACTATGAAGAGGAAGATAGGAGAAAGTAACTTTTTTAAGAGAGAACATTGGGCTCTCCAGAGAGGAAATATGTCCCATAAAGTAAAAGAAAGGAATTGTCTATCCCTAGTTGATATACAGATGACCCCTAGTTGGAATGCATCTAGACACCAGCATTCATGTAGCTATCCAGATGATAGAACTTCATATTGACTGTACAACCATGCTTGCTCATTAGAACGTGGAGGACTTTGTGGTGGTGGGAAAGGGGAGTTATAATAAAGAAGATGTAGTTTCCCACACACACGAACCCCAGATACTTTTAGAACTCTTAGAAGATAAGGTAATAGTTCCTGAACTACCAGAAGTTACTAAGGACTGACAGCCACTTAGAGTGTTATCATATTCTGAGAGGGCCTGCTGCTGGATTTGTGGGGACTATCTCCACAGTAGCAGGCACTTAGTTGCTCAATGTTATTTCAAGAGGTTTAAGAGGTGCTACCGCTGCTGCATCTAACTGTTCTATTTTTAATTGGGATAGACTTAACTGGGGCCTGAATCTCCTTGAGAGAGAGAGACTAACAGGAAATGTTTATGGGATAGTTACTGACAGAAGCAAAATATAAAGATAACTCAACAATCAAATCCTCTGAGAAAAAAGCACTCCTCCAGAAAGTCAACCTGACCAGGAAAAGTGGAGGATTTCAAGACTCTTAATAGTTCAGCATCAAAAATATGAATATTAAAAACTTATGTTTCAAATTATAGAATACAGCACTACCATAAACATCTGTGCATAGTACTTTAAGTTAATGAATAGATTGAATAGGATTAATAGACTGAAGCTTTAGATCAAACTAATGTAAATCAATTTGAGTTAGCTAGACAATATTCACTATACTTCCTGACCTCAAAGTGATAAGAGAGGAGTGTTGATTTTTTTTAATGAAAATTGGGAGTATTTCTGATGACACACAAAATAAGCCTATCCCTATCACTGAAAGTACAAACCATCCCTTCCAATACCATATAATACTTGTCCCAAAGAGATACAAGCTCATTTATAAAATGGACTCCCAGGAGAGTTCAGGTAAGCTAAGAGGGAGAGAGGAAGGAAAACCTATGGTAACATTAGACAACCCAGAATCTTGAAAGGGAATCCTCATAAGATGTGACCCACACTGTACTGCTGCCAATAGAATGGTGCATAATGTCTGCTTCTGAAAACCAAAGAAGCTGAAAACTAACACCTTCTTCCCCTTTAAAAAATGGAAGACCTGAGCTGGATGATGCTAAAGGAACAGAATGTACACAGAAAAGAGCATGTCCCTCTCTGCCTGTAGCCAGTATGGTCTTTTTTTTAATGCCCTCCAGAAAACAGATAGCTAAGAAATATTGTCACTAGCAGAATCGCAGTCCCAACATCGCATGAAGTACATAAAGATTTCTTTGAAGTTTAGACAATAGATTAACAACCACCACAGGTGATAAATCAAGCTGTGATTTCATGTTTTGCCCTCTCGGATTACAAATACATTTAAGCTGTTTTGCCTCAAACAGCATTTTAAACATAGCCAGATTTGTGCAGGGCTAATACGCACTGGAAGAGATACAAGTTATCTCTTGAGGGCTGAAGACACTTCATAAAGGTCAAACATCAATCAAGAGGCATCCATTTCTATCTTTATTGCACTTTAGAAATATCTAACAAGTTTCTGTCACTCTCCCAGACATTCAGACTTCATTGTTGAACCCGAACAGATGGACTATTAATTTCTCCTTAAGTGATTATAGTGTGGCCAACATTGAGAAATGTAGGAAACCTGAGCTGTATACTGAGTACAACTGCCACTGAGAGACAGGAAGAAGAAGGGGCATTCTGCTGTGAAGTTTCTCAGGGAGAGCCTGGGAAAAACTTTGGCTATCAGAAAGATTGGATGAAGATGAAAAGTCCTCAGTCCATGGAGAAAACACACAGAAAGCAAGAAATGCTTTCTTTTTAAACTTTATCTATTTATTTATTGATTGGTTGGTTGGTTGGTTGATTGGTTGGTTGATTTTGGGGCCACAGCCAGCAGTGCTCTGGGCTTACTTTTGGCTCTGCACTCAGAAATCACCTCTGGCAGGCTAGGGACCATATGGGATGCCGGAAATTGAACCTAGTCCCTCCCACATGGAAGGCCACATGCAAAGCAAAATGCCCTACCACTGTGCTATTTTTGTGGCCCTGCAAGAAATGCTTTCAATTGGACAAAATAAATAAAAGAAATGCTTGCCAAAGTAGGAGAGTAGAAGGCACGATATATTTGGAAAGAAGCCAAAATGTAAACAGTGGAAAGGAAAATTAAAAACATAAACTCAGGATAAAATACTTGTGTCTGCCTAATATAGGCAGCCCTCATTTTATTGTGCTCTCTCTGCTTTCTTGTACCTATAATGTCTTTTTCAAAGAATGAGAATTCATGACCACCTCTGTGGAACATTTTCAAATCATTTATTCTTTTTGCAGGACATGTATTACATACCTAATTAAGTTACATATGTTTTATTTTTAGACATGCTGTTGTTGCACACCTTATAGAATGCAGTAGTGTTCAACATTCATCTGCAGGCAGTTGCCAGTCTACAGGTATAAAATGGTTGAAACACATTGGAATTTATATTTCTAAATACCCCAGAAGTTGATGTAATTGTAGGATTATTCCACATATCTACAGGTATGGATCCACTCTGCCATTACTAACTGATATAAGTATAGGGTTCTTGACTCTAGTTCATTCAAGCTTTGTTCTGAATCTGATCTGTATCACTGAGCAAATAGTCAATTCATCCAAACAACAAGTGTCAGGGCCAATTAATTCACCAAAGAGTAATGATAGTAATGGAGTTCCATAATATCACAGATACCTTGCAGAATACATATTTTATATAATAATTTTATGAATAAATAAAGATTGTATTCTGGTTTAGAAAGATTAGTAGATATGTCTAAGGACATAAGAGACAGAAATGAAACAGAAACTAAGTACCATCATTTATTTTTTGAAAATTAATTTTTATTTACTTTATTCAAAGAACATACTTCACATAATTGACATAGTTGACCATAATACATTTGTTTCCAGATAATTGAAGGCAAATTTATTTTTTAAAAAAAGACAGAAAAAAATAAAAAGAAATTGAAGAAAGAAAATTAAAAAAAGAAAAAGAAGTACAGTGACAAGCAAATTTGTGAAAATTATTGTATCTCCAATGAATTCGTTAGGGTATTGGCAGGTTTAGTAAGCTCTTGTTGCTAGCTGACCATTCTGTTATTTCTTTTTTTTAAGGTCTCTGTGAATTAGGATAAACTTCTTTCATTTTCACCTTTCATTTCTCCTGTGAATTTTTTTTTATAATATCTTAAATTAAGAACCATGATTACAAACATGTTTGTAGTTGAATTCAGTTATAAAAAGTACACCTCCTTCACCAGTGAAACTTTCCCTCCACCAATGCCCCCATTTCCCTTCTCCCACACTCCCCGCCTATCTTTGAGACAGGCATTCTATTTCTTTAACTCACTACCATTGTTTTGATAGTTGTTGGTGTAGTTATTCCTCTAACTATACTAACCAATCTTTGTGGTAAATTTTATAGTGTGGACTGGTCCTTCCAGCCCTCATCTCTATTGTCTCTGGGTAGTATAACCAAACTGTCTTTTATTTTTCTTAAATCCCACAGATGAGTGAGACTATTCTGTGCCCATCTCTCTCCCTTTGGTTCAATTCACTCAGCATAATAGTTTCCAAGTCTATCCATGTATAAGAAAATTTCATGACTTCATTTTTCCTGGCAGCTGCATAGTATTCCATTGTGTACATGTACTATAGTTTCTTTAGCCACTCATCTGAATTGTTTCCAGATTCTGGCTATTGTAAATTGTGCTGTTATGAATATAGGCATGTAGAGGGCATTTTAGTATCGTGTTTTTGGATTCCTAGGGTATATCTCTAGGAGTGGTATTGCTGGATCATATGGGAGCTCAAATTCCAGTTTTTTGAGGAATTCCCATATTGTTTTCCAGAAAGGCTAGGACTAGGTAGTATTCCCACTAGCTATGAATGAGAGTTCCTTTCTCTACATATCCCTGCCGCACTGATTGTTCTTGTCTTTTTGTGATGTGAGCCAGTCTCTGTGGTGTGAGTTGTTACCTCATTGTTGTTTTAATTTGCATATCTCTGATGATTAATGATGTGGAACATTTTTTCATGTGCCTTTTGGCCCTTTGGCCATTTATATTTCTTCTTTGAGCAAGTGTCTTTTCATTGCTTCTCCACATTTTTGGATGGGGTTAGATGTTTTTATCGTATTAAGTTCTGTCAGTACCTTGTATATTTTAGATAATAGCCCTTATCTGGTGGATATTGGGTGAATAGTTTCTCCCATTCTGTGGATGACCTTTCTGTCCTAGTCACTATTTCTTTTGAAGTGCAGAATCTTCTTAGTTTAATGTAGTTCCATTTGTTTATCTCTGCTTCCACTTATTTGGACAGTAGTGTTTCCTTTTTTGAAGATGCCCTTAGTCTCAATGTCATAGAGTGTTTTGCTTACATTTTCTTATGGTTCCAGGTCTGATATCAACGTCTTTAATCCATTTGGATTTGATCTTTGTGCATAATGTTAGATGGAGGTCTGTGTTCACTTTTTTGCATGCAGCTGACCAGTTGTTCCAACATCGCTTGTAAGTGGCTTTCCCTGAACCACTTTGCATATCTTGCCCCTTTATCAAAGATTAATTGATTGTATGTCTGGGAAACATTCTTTGAACACTAAGTCTATTCCATTGATCTCAGAGTCTGTCTTTATTCCATGTTATTTTAATGTCTATTGCTTTGTAAAACAATTTAAAATTGGGTAAAGTGATGCCTCCCATCTTCTAATTTGTTTCCAAACCTTAAGTGACCTCAGCTTCATATCTTAATTGTTGTGTTTCTATGGGATTGATTGTATCAAACAAATAAAGTTGTCCAGAAATTCAAAGTACTATTCCTGATACTGTGGCTTTTGCACACATGTTCTAGCTGCCAGGTTTCCTGGAAATTGGGAGGGGTGGAGGGCAGGTACTTGTACTCCCTCCAAAAAAGTCCTGGTTGATATCAGCCCAAATACAGGCATTCCTAGAATTTTGGTGAGATTGGTTTCTATGCAGAAAGTCATAGAGGAATACTGAAGCAGGATCATAGGAGACCTGATGATTGTAGTTGATGGATATATCAGGCATGGCTGGGTGGGGCAATGGGCTGATCAGCCCTCTCCTCCAAACATTGCCAGCTCAGCTTTGCAGACGGTGTACCCATGATCTTTCATGGCTGGTTTAGATCTCTTTTGACAAATGAGGGAATCTGTGGAACTGGCCCAGAGCAAACATGACAACTGAGTTTGTGGGTGTGATTAGAGCTGCAAGGTCTCCAAGAAATGTAATGCAAGGGTAAGGTGCCCTCACTTACTCTAAAAACATCCCTGGTGACATCAGCCTAAATAACAGGCATACCTAGAGTTTGGTAAGATGGGTGTCTCTGCAGAGCATAGAGGAGTGGTGAAGCAGAGCCATAGGCAAAGTGGCAACTATGGGTGATGAATATAGCAAGTGTGGCTTTGGGAGGGGGCTTGACCCACCCACTTCCCCCCAAGATTTCCAGCTATCAGCTTCATGTGTACCCATGATTTTTCATGGCTTGATTTACATCTTTTTGGAGAAAAGAGTGAGTCTGTTGAGTTCTCCCTGTGTAAACATGGCAACTGCCAGGCCTTCATTTATTAACATTCATTTTCTGTCATCTTGCATCACTTCGCTTATTTCAGAGTCACACGGGAAAAAAAGAACTCATTGTTACCAATTTATGTGTGTACATATGCATACAATATGCAATTTAGATTGAGAGAAATTATTTGCTAAAGATTCTAGAAGTAGACATGTAAATTATCTAAAGTCAGTCCTGTAAGTCTCAAAACTCTACTTGTAATATTCACAGTAGTTATATAAACAAATAATAGGGAAGCTCTGATAACTCAACTTTGGAGACAGTAATGTGCCATTCCAATGCAGGTGGAAATGTCCTGGATGAGATACAAAAAGAAATGCAATTCCTCTGGATATTTCAATTTATCATGTTTGTCTTCCTGTCCAACACATAATGGTTATAGTAGTTGAAAACAAATGGGTGGCTATCAGGTCCTGGTAAAGTGGGAAACCATTTAAGCAGCATTAGTTTCTATAAATAAGGTGCAGGTTACTTTTATTATTGGGAAATTAATTGTTAAAAATGTAGAAGACATAGAAAGTAGCAAACTTGGTGGGAGAACATCCTGCTGTGCTCAAAGCTTACTTCTATCTCTAAACTCAGTAATAACTCTTGGTAGGGCTTGGGAGAACTTGTGGAACTCAAACCCTGGTAAACCATGTGTAAGATAAGAGGCCTACTTGCTATATTATCATTCTGGTCCATACATTTTAGCTTGTTTGTTTGTATATTTTATGTTGTTTCAGGGTCATACCTGACTATGCTCAGAGGTTACACCTAGCTGCACTCAGATTATCACTCATGGCAGACTCAGAGGACATATGGGATGCCAGGGATCAAACTCTGGGTTAGTTTCATGCAAGGCAAGCACCTTGCACATTATACTATCTCTCTGGTCCTATATTTATTTTAAAATAATTTTTGCTCCTTTAAAAAATATCCTAAATTTTTCTTGAATCTAGAGGACTTGATTATTTGTTATACAAGGGATAGACTTAGACATCCATCAAAAAAATTACCTAAAGTAAGGGGCAGCTTGTAATTATTATCCAAGACAGGCAGTGTCCACATCAACATTCCTCCCCAAGGGGTCTGAGCTGTGGCAGAAGAAGATTAAACTATTAGAACATGAAGCCTCTGTGCTCTCTCCAGGGTTCTTGAAAATGGCTGCAAAACTACCAGTAAATTATAGATATTTAAGTTTCTTCTCGCTTTTTTTTTTATTCCTAACTGCCTGGACAAACTCATTTTCTCCTTACTTACCTTTTCTGGAAATGCATTATTGGATACTTTTCTGTTGGAAATACTGTCGTTTTCTATTTTGTGGTTTTTCTGTCTAACTTCAAGCATAAATTTACTAAATAGAGTTAAAATTTCAGGATATGTCCAGAGGACTAAAAACTTGCTGTAAAGGTTAAATCATAATGACAACAAAGACTCAAGTAGCAATGTAATCACAGTGTAACACTTCATTTTCCCAATTGCAAGAACTCTGCAAAGGCTTGACTTCAAAACAATTTTATTCACAGAATTACACATATCTATATCTATGGGTCTCTAATTTCTGTTAACCATATAAGTGGTTTTATTCTGTCCTGTTGTATGTTAATCAGACACCTCATTGTTATGATACCTAAAAATGGCTTAAATGTGAAATGTCATGAAAAATACAGAATTTAAATAAAGGAAGTTGAAAGAGAAAAATCATTAAAAAAATAGGGAACTTTTAAATTTTTATTTTGTTTTTGGGCCACACCAGCATGCTTAAGGCTTACTTAGTCCTGATTCTGCATTTATGATTGCTCCCAGCAGTGTTGGGGGATTTGACTCTATTACTCTCTTGTTTTCTGAGCAACATGGTCACTGAGCAGTAAATTCATGTTAGAGAATAGTGCAGAGCAGTGGTTAAGAGCAGCTTGATGTGTGTGATGTGTCTCCTGACTTCTCTGTTTAATAGCAACATGTCATAGGGCAACAACTATTTATTCCTCTCTGTAAAGAAGGTAATGATACTGCTTGTTAGGTTGTTACGATCCAAAAAATTAAAATGTCAAAGTAGCTGCAAAACACCAAGTATGACACTATTAGTCTTATTAGGTCAAATATGTAGAGAACCTTAAAGAAAAAAAAAACAAGTTTTGAATCTAATAAAAACGGTAGCAATTTTTAAATAAAATTATCATCAGGACACCATGGCCTTGAATTCAAAAGGAGAAGTGAAGTCAAGTAACAGTATAGTCATGACTGAATTAATAAATGCCCCAAATCCAAAATAATAGAAGGCATGAGCTTAAAGAAGCAACTTAATTCCATTTTAAAGACTTGACAAAATCCAAAACAAAGTAGAAATCACAGGCAGCAGTTTAATTAAAAATAAAACCAATAAAGTCGAACTTTGTTTTTCAATGGGAGACTTAAAAAATAGAGAAGAATATCTGATTAGGAGGCCAAAAAAATGTGTAACTTGCTCATTATCTGTTCACGAGATGCTCTCTGGCTATCATTACTTAAGCTGTGTTGAGGATATATAATAAGAGACTAAGCAGATATAAATGTTCAGTCAGACAATTCTTTATAGCTCCTTGGCACCCCATGCTAAACATTAATAAGGTTTACGAGAAGCAGTGAGCACTGTAAATTACTCTCTTCATTTGATTCATGCTGCTGAACTTCATTTGTTTCCTATACACTGAGCTGACAGTGCAAGATAAATTTGATAAAATTCTGTAACTTGGAAGGAGAATTGTTTTCTGTCCAGGGAATCTATCTCTCAGTGAAAAATGGTTATTGGGCCTGGAGCCACAGACAGTAATATGTGTACCTGAATCACCCCTTTGATATTGGTAGTGTTGTCACAGGTTCCTGTGACAATACTTTGCTTATTCAGCCTTTTTAGTCTTGAAGGAATGCTTTTGTGAAACCCCTTCAACAGAAACCTCTCCTGCAGTGAAGGGATTTAAAACTAAAAAAACCACAATTGAGCAGTATTTTACCAGCAAAAATTTGTGGTCATCACCCCAGACTCTGTTGCTTATTTACATTTTAATAGGAAAAATGGTATCAAGACACGAAACACAGTTTATTACCCTCCCAGGGTAGCTACAAGCAGTTCAAAGATAAAATAATTGGTTTCATCTTGTTTTAATATGTCCGATAATTTTGCATTCTGACCATAGCAATATTTATTCTCTCAGTAAGAGTCTAGTACTTGCATGTGGATAATGTCATAACAGACAACTGTCAAGAGGAAAATTTACGTGTTGGGATAAATAGATGCTGACACTTTTTTGTAGCTATTCACAGACCTTTGATAAGTTCTTTTGTTTCCATTTCTGGAATAATAATGATAGTTTAAATATTTGAAATTATTAACTATGGTATTTTTGAAGAAGTAAACTTTATTGGCAACAACTTTGTTTCTGTCTTTAAATAAATCTCTTGGGACCAGAGAAATATCTAAGCAGTCTAGGGAACAAGTTGCATTCACTGGAACTAAGGGTAAGACACGAACTTTGGCTCAGCCCTGCCAGGTGTGGCCCTGGAGATTCCCAAGCAACTCCAGAATGGCTTGGTAATTCTTTTTTTTTTTTTTTTTTTTTTTGGTTTTTGGTTTTTGGGCCACACCCTGTGACGCTCAGGGGTTACTCCTGGCTATGCGCTCAGAAGTTGCTCCTGGCTTCTTAGGGGACCATATGGGACACGGGGGATAGAAACGCAGTCCGTCCTAGGCTAGCGCAGGCAAGGCAGGCACCTTACCTCCAGCGCCACCGCCCGGCCCCGGCTTGGTAATTCTTGACTTGAACCTGGTCACACAGGGCATCAATAGCATCACCACATCCTCAGCCTGTACCATTAAATCAACGGTCAATTTGTCTAAATGTCACTATAAATATTCCCCTGGATTCCCTGCATACTGCCTAGGAGCTCCAGGCATAGCTGACTATGTTCAAAGCTTACTCCTGGCTCTGTGCTCAGGGATCACTACTACTAGTTTTGAGGGACCATATGCAGTACCTGGGATAAAATCTGGGTTGGTTACTTGCAACTATAACTCAGGCACCCCCTAAAAAAAGATATCTTTGTCATTCTTGTATTTGTTTTAAATCACTACATTGTCTTTCCATTCCCCTGCCTTCATCTGCAGAGTCAACTTTAATTCTATTATCAATGCCTCAATTTTTTGATAACTTTGTCATGTCATCAATTTTTTTCTTATATTGCATATATAGGTGAAATGCATTGCTAGTCTTTATTCCTTCTGACTTAAACCACTAAAAGTAATTTCCTTGAGCTGCTACCATTTTGTTATAACTAGAAAACATATCCTTTTTAGATTAATATTTGCTACATCTCTTTGTCAATCATTTATTTTCACTTTGTTTCTTCCATATTTAGCTATAATAAGCAATGGGGTTGTAAACTTCTCACGTTTTTGTTTTCTTTCTTCAGATATATACCCGACTTGGAGTTGCTAGATCACATAAAGCTCTAAATTTAACTTCCTGGGGGAGTTTCATAACACTTTCTAAAATTGTTGCACCAATTTACATCTATACAATAAGTCACAAGAAATCATCTTCTCTCACCAATCCAAACACTTGTTATTTCTGCCTTTGATGTAAGTCATTCTCACATTTTCAGATGTCCATAATATGTGAAGTGGTTTCTCATTGTTATTTTAATCTACATTTTCCTATGATGATGAGCATTTTTTACATGCCTATTTGTCATCTGTATACCATCTTTGTAAAATGTTTATTCAAATCTTATGTTAATATTTTGTGTAGTTTGTTGTGCTGGTGGCTGTTAAGCTGTATGAGTTCCTTTCAGTTCTTGGTGATAAACCCTTTACCAAATGCAGGATGTGTCAATAATTTCTATTGGACAGGCATATTTATTGTCCTGTTTATATTTTTGGCCAAAAAATATAAATTTAATATAGTCTAAGCTGCTTATCTTTAACTTATTTTCTTTACTTTTGGACTAAATTTTATTAAACATCTCTATAACTAACATCATAAAATATTTAATATAATATTTCTATATACTTTATATGTAGATATAAATATATATTTTCATGGTTTTAATCCATTTTGAATTTATATTTTTAGAAAGGATAAAGACTATACTAGATTTATTCATTTGAAAAATTACTATTCAGTTTTCCTAGCATTATTTGTTGAAGACTCTCTTCCCTACTGCTTCATCTTAGAAGTCAACCACAGGCCCCTCCAAAATGAACTCACCTCACTTAAATACCATGTACAAAGGTCTAATCAAAATGGATTAAAGATCTTGATATCAGATCTGAAACCATAAGGTACATAGAGGAAATCGTAGGAAAAAAAAACTCTATGACATTGTAGCTAAAGGCATCTTCAAGGGTGAAACACCATTGGCCAAGCAAGTAAATGGGACTATATTAAACTAAGAACCTTTTGAACCTCAAAGGAAACAGTAACTAGGATACAATGACTACCAACGGAATGGGAGAAACTATTAACCTAATACTATCAGAGTAAGGCGCTAATATCTAAGATATACAAGGCACTGATAGAACTTAGTAAAAAAATACATATAACTATCAAAAAAATGAAAAGAAGAAATGAACAGACATTTCCTCAAAGAAGAAATACAGATGTCAAAAGACACATGAAAAAAATGTTACACATCACTAATCATCAGAGACGCAAATCAAATTAATAATGAGATATCATCTCACACCATAGAGATTGACACACATCACAAAGAACAAGCTAGCTCTAATGTGAGGGAAAAGAGACTCTCATTGAGTGCTGGTGGGAATGAATACTTTTTTTTGGTTTTTGGGTCACATCCGGCAGTGCTCAGGGTTTACTCCTGGCTCCACGCTCAGAAATCACCCCGGCAGGCTCAGGGGACCATATGGGATGCTGGGATTCGAACCACAGTCCTTCTCCACGTAAGGCAAGCGCCTTACCATTGGCTATCTCTCTGACCCCAAGAATGAATACTGGTCCAGCCTTTTTCAAAAACAATATGGGTCTTCCTAAAAAAAAAGAAAGAAAGAAAGAAAGAAAGAAAGAAAGAAAGAAAGAAAGAAAGAAAGAAAGAAAGAAAGAAAGAAAGAAAGAAAGAAAGAAAGAAAGAAAGAAAGAAAGAAAGAAAGAAAGAAAGAAAGAAAGAAAGAAAGAAAGAAAGAAAGAAAGAAAGAAAGAAAGAAAGAAAGAAAGAAAGAAAGAAAGAAAGAAAGAAAGAAAGAAAGAAAGAAAGAAAGAAAGAAAGAGAAAGAGAGAGAAAGGAAGAAAGAGAAAGAAGAGAGAAAGAAAGGAAGAGAGAAAGAAAGAAAGAAAGAAAGAAAGAAAGAAAGAAAGAAAAGAAAGAAAGAAAGAAAGAAAAGAAAAGAAATCGAGATTCCATATGATTCAGCAATACCATTCCTTAGATATATACCCCAGGTACCCAAAAAACACCATGCAAAAAAAGCTCTCTGCATTCCTATGTTCATCACAGCACTATTTACAGGACCTGGAAACAACCCAAAAGCACAAGAACAGAAAGTGGCTAAAGAAACAGTGATAAACCTACACAAAGGAATATTATGCAGCTATTAGGAAAAATAGTCATTAAATTTGCTTATACTTGAATGACTATAGAGATTTTTATGCTAAGTGAAT
Organism: Suncus etruscus; assembly: GCF_024139225.1. Classification (NCBI taxonomy): domain Eukaryota; kingdom Metazoa; phylum Chordata; class Mammalia; order Eulipotyphla; family Soricidae; genus Suncus; species Suncus etruscus. The sequence goes on along the minus strand of NC_064851.1, from coordinate 96,876,509 downwards.
TATTATTATGATTGTGATGATGATTATGATGATGATGTTATGCTGAGGGAGAAGGATAGAGAGTTTCTACATATATTATGTATAGGAAAAATTATAATAGTTTCACTTCTTTTCAGTTATAAATTCCTTTCATTCTTTTCTTTTTGTATAATTCTTTTGAACTGGAACTCTAATAGAACATTAAATAAAAGTGTTGATAGTACTTATAGAAACTACTTTTATAGCACTATATTTTTATCCTTTACTAAAATTCTAAAATTACAAAAATGTATTTCAGAGTAAGAAAATTTTATTACATATGTATTCAAAATAGTCTAATTCTTTTGATAAGTATCAGTTGTAATTTTTCTTATAATAAAATAATTTTAACAAAGAATCTGGAAAACTAAATAAATGATTGTTTCAAAGTAAAATAAATTAGTACAAATAAATTTAAATTGCCATAATAAAATCTTAAGTCGTACACAAAAGTAAAAATGCAGACCTATCAACTAGTAAGCACTGAAGTGCTTGATATAAACGGCATTTTGGAATCTTTACTACATTCCTAAGAGATAGATGCAATTATTAAAACTCCCTTTTATAAATAAATGAGTGAAGTTAAGAAGGCAAAATATTCCATTCAAGTCAAAGTGTTTTTCTTTAGAATAGATAGAATAATGGCTGGGATTGAACTTATGGTCTTATCATACATGTGAACACGTGCTCTACCACTGAGCTGTTTCTTAGTCACAATGCATTGAAGATGCAGAGCACAGGTCTCACTTAGATATTGAGCTTGACCACTTTGTTTCTATATTTTAATTATTGACTTTTTCAGAGATAAAAAAAAAACTTGCTTTAAGAATTTGAGTTCTGGGGCCGGAGAGATAGCACAGCCTACAATCTGTACAACAACCAAGAACTCTAATTCCAGGGGTCTGACTGAGACAACTGCAACTAAGCAGAACTTCTGGAAACATAATGAAAGACTCTATCCTAGGCTTTGTCCTAGGATCTATGCAAACATCAAGACCACCAATTACAGAAGACTGTTTAAGACAACAATGTTGGAACAGAACTTCTAAAACCATAAAAAAAAAAAAAGACTCTATCCTAGGCTCTATCCTATGACCTGTGCAAATACCAAGATCTCTAGTTACAGAGGTTTGGTTTTATCATCCACGACTGAGCAGAAAGTTTCCAGACTTTTCCACAAAAAGACCTAAGGGAGAGTAAAAGAGCATGTATGGAGCCTGTAGTTATTCCCATGAAAGTATGCTTCATGGGCAGAAAAACCCTTTATCTCTTAGGCCAAGGGAATTTCCTTTCTAATCTCCCCAATATTTACTGTGCCTTTGCAAAAGAGGTGGGGGGAAAAGCAGCATAAATTTTTTCTTTTTCTTTTTTTCATTTTATTTTGGGCTTGTGATTATTGGTTGGTTGTTATCTGTATTGCAGTGGTGTTTTTTGGATTTTTTTTATCATTGTAGTTTTTGGATTTTTGTTGTTGTTGTTGTTGTTGTTGTTTTCTTGTTTGTCTGTTCTTTTTTCCTTCCTTAAATTTTTTGTTTGTTTTTTGTCTTCTTGTGATTTTTTTTCCTTATTCCCTCTCTTCTCTTAAATTGATATTTATAACCCTCCAGATGGACCCCTCCAGGATTTGTTTGTTTTTTGCTTTGGGGTTTTTTCTTGTTTGTTTTTTGTTTTGTTTTGTTTTTCTTTTCCTTCAAACAGAACCACATAACTTGAATCATCTTGTTCTGCCTCATAAATTGAGGGGAAAAAATGGATTGTACCAAGACCAAACAGTTGTATGAACATTGAGTAAAAAAAAAAAAAAGATCAGTCTTAAACATTAAATCCAAAGCCAATGACAACAGAATCAATACCCATTCTACAACAAACTAGGCAACAAACTAGACACTGATTGCTATACTAGCAGTCTGGGGGAGCAGAGGAGGAGGATATTGGATGCATGCTGGGAACAGGGTTTGAGGGAGGACAACACTAGCGGTGGGAATGCCCTGGGTTCAATGCTGATATGTACTTTGAAAGATTTGTGATCCACTTTGGTCACAACACAAATTATTAAAAAATAAATAATGTGAATCTATAATAATACTATAGATCCAGAGAGATAAAACAAGAGATGGTCCAAACTAGTTCAAATATCCAGTAACACAAATGTCCCCTAGTACCGCCAGGAGTAACCACTGAGTATAGAGCCATGAATATTTCCCATGCACTTCCAGGTGTGACCTGGCAAATCCAGAACCAAAACCAAACAAAAAATTAATAATACTGTAGAATTAGCAGTTATTTAGAAGACCTATCTGGACAGAAATAAATAAAGGACATAATTTAGACCAGAAATGAAGTCAGGAAAACTCCAACATTCCAATGATAACAAGTAACCTAAGTTGAAAAGTCAATAAATAACATTTTTGTTAGGTTTGGTAACAGCCACAGTAATATTAATGTTAACCATTGTTGATGTATCAAATAACTTCACCACAATCAAAGGGGCTAAGATACTATACATTGTCACTCTTTCCTCTAGCCTGCCTCTTCTACCTTTCCCTCCCTGCCTACTTGTAATCACAGCTTTGTACTAAAGATAAGGGCATATCATCATTTCATATAATTTATTCCCTTATTTTGTTTCTCCAAATATGATAACTAATATATTGAGCATCAGTTGTGTACCTGGTACTGCTTTAAGTAGTTGGATTTATAAGGACAACACACTTTTGAATTCCCTGTATTCATTCCATGATTTTATCAGAAACCCAGGTTCCTTTCTATAAGTCAGAGCTTCCAAGTTAAATAAGAGATGGCCCCTTACAATCTCTTGGAAACATGACACATGAGAATCAAGAGTGATATGTTCTTTAATAATATTATTCTTTCTTCTTACTGTCTTACCTGTCCTTAAAAAACAAGGGTTAAATATTCACATCCAAAATATTATATCAAATATTTGTGATTCATCCAATTGGCATTTTTAATTTTCCTTTAAAAGGAGTAACATGGCATGAACCCCTTAATTCCATATAATCAGAACACATACAAACTGAAAAATGTCTTATAACTTGCCCACCTAAATTTCCTTGAAAAAAATTGAAAACTCTGCCTCACAAGAATTATTGGCAGAGCTACCTCTGTAAACCAAGACACTAGACACTAGGAATTTTGTTGTCCAGTACATCCTGCTGGGCTACATCTTGTGTGATCCTGCCTGCCAGAAGAAACTAAAACATTTTATTCTTAGTAATTTTTGATATATTATAGGACTATTAATAAGTATAGTACAAAATAGACTGATTTGTAAGTAGTGCATGTAATTCACATATACTATTTACAAATTTACTTGATAAACTTTGCTGAGTAATATAAAAACTTGATGCCACACCACCACCACCATACTGCTGGAGGGGCAAGGTGATGATGGAATCGGAGGGAGAGAATGGAGAAACTCATAAATTATGAGAAATAAGGAGTGATTTCATCAAAGTGCCAAGCTCAGTCTATGGAATGTTTCAATTGTGTAATATTTATAGTTTTCGAAGGGGGTTGATTTACTGGCCCTAATTTTCCACAATAAAATGCTCAGTGGGGATTCTGTGAATGAAATATCTTTTTAAAAAAATAAATAAAAAATGTAATTCAAAATGAGGGTCAATGGTGACATGTCTGGAGAATAACTCTTTCTCGGGTCAGATCCAAAAATGAGTCACAGAAGAAAGACCTATAAAACATGTGTAATTTTAAAAGGCATAGGATATTGTATAATAAATAAGCACTATGTAGAAAACATTAACTGATATGATTTGTACAATTCATGATTTTATATCTTTGTAATTAGGTTTTAGGGGAGAAATCTGGATAAACATCTCCAGGTTTTCAAAAATAATGAAATCCTTAAAAAGTAAGGCTGGAAATACATTGGTGGTAAATGTTGCACTGGTGAAGGGGGTATTCTTTTTTATAACCAAAACCCAACCACAGACATGTCTGTAATCATGATGCTTAAATAAAAAAATTTTTTTAAAAATGTTTTTAAGACTAAGAAAATAGGCCTTGGTCTCAAGAGAAAAACAAAATGTAAATAAGTTTTGCTTCCCAAAAATGTGATCAATATGGAACCAGAACATAAGAGTTCTTGGGATAATTCTTAGTTTCCACTTTCTGTGATATCTTTCCCCAAAAGTTTATTAAGATATTTCCTCTCTTATGCACAAACCCTAGCCAAATGCTAGAACTACAAGGTGATATGGGTCCAATTGAGTTACAATCCACTGTCAGCCCAACTATCTGATGATTGATATATATTCTGATCCATGTTAGTTTTCTGCCAGCAGTTGAGTCCCCTAGGAAAACATATCTCTAGCCTTACATTTTGACTCTCCAGTAGGTTATCTGGACCTTTCAACTTCTCCAATGAAAGAATAAATAATCCCTAATGTATCTAGATCATTTTGTCCACATTAGTCTTAAAGATCCTATAATCAAATCCAGTAAGAGTCAAGTTTGAGTTGACTATACCACTTTGCATATTGATTATTCAGGTTATCTTTCCCTCAATTATAGCTCAAGTTGACTTACTCCAAAGATTCATTACTACCAACCATAAGTTTAACAATCAGAAAAAATGTGATCATATTTTGATCCCTTCACAAGTATAACAACAACAACAACAATAATAATAATCACTGAATTTTGTTTTATTGGCTTTTTTTCTTTTTAGTTACACCCAGTGGTACTCAGGGCTTACTTCTATCTCTGCACTCAGGGATCACTCCTGGTGGGGCTTGGAAGACTATATAGAGTGCCATAGAACACACTCATGCTGCCTGTGTGTAAGACAAGCGCTGTACCTGTTTTACTATCTCTACAGGCACAAAAGTAAATTTGATAAAAAATCTCAGATATTTACACATATTTACTGTTTCACGTACTTTTGTGGTGGGTAGACTTTTAGGTAGTACTCTCATGAGCCTCAACTCTCAATGCTTAAGCCCTTGAAAAATTTATGGTGAGAATATATGGATTGTTTCTATCTAAAATGTTATAGGTAAGATGATGTAATGTCACTTATGATTCTATTATATTAATTAGGACTGAATATTACTAGCAGACCTTTTCTGAAGACTCGGTTGTCAGAAGATTTTAGGGTTTTGTTTTTCTTTTGTTTTTGTTTGGGGGCCATACCCTGGCTTTGCTCAAATGTTACTCCTGGTTCTTCACTCAGGAATCACTGATAAGTAGAGTTTAAGGCAAGTGCCCTACCCAGTATACTATCGCTTCAGTCTCATCAGCTCTTGGTTTTGATGAAGGAAAATTGCCGAGGCATATGGGATAGAACCAAGTTGCTTAGAACTGGGCTACCTTCTAATTGCTACATCATAGTCAAAAAGCAGCTGGACCACAAAGCACTGACTTCTGTAAAGAATAAGGAAAGGAAAAGTTATGAGGAAGTAGTGGAGGTACAGGGGTCAGGGCTTCAGTTACATTGGTGAAGGGGAAGAGGGGCATATACATCCAAGGCACAACACAGCAACACTGAAAACATGAGCTCTAAAACCACCAAACTTCATAATATGCCTGTCAAAGTGGCAGGGATGGAGTGGAAAGGGAGGGTAGAATGATATAGAGTATGGGAGCACTGGTGGTGGGAGTTAATATTAGTGGTGAGACTGGTGTTGAAATGTGATATGCTTAAAATTCAACTATCAATAACTTGTAAATCATGGTGACTTAATTAAATTTTAAAATATTAATTTGGAATCTGATGAGCTTGGAATCGTAAGAGCAACCTCCAATTGACAAAGAGCCCTGCTTAGACCATGACTGCAACTTTGCTGAGGACCTAGTGAACATATAATCCACTCAGTGAAAACTCCTGACCCAGGAGAACTTTAAGATAATGAACCAATTTGATTTGATGAAGAAATACATGAAAGTGCTTTTTATTCAAATGCAATATTTAAGTAATAACAATAAACACAGTGGGGATACTATAGCAGAGTGATTTCCCCAAAGAAATTATCCCAAAGAAACCAACAAGGAAGAAATTTCAATCTGGATGCAAAAAAAATGAAAGTTAAACAACAGAAAATGATTATACTGGCCAATTATATAATATAATTTAACGTATTATATAATATGTAATATAATATAATGTAATAATATATCATTATATTGTTGTGTAATTACTAATCAACTGCCAAATAAATAAAATCACATAGAGCTATAGGTTCACTGTAAAAATATAGGCAGGACTTAAGAAAATATACTTGTGATGAGGGTCAATTTTTGGAATGAAGGACCCAGTTCAAATCTTAGCCCTAAGCACTACCCTGAGCATCATTAAATACAGCAGTGGAAGCCCTCAAGCATTGCCATATGTAACTGTTCAGGCTCCCAGCACCACTAGACATGATCAGTATCCCTGTCAATTTAGGGCCTAAGCAACTCCACATCCTCCTGCCATTGCACTGAACTGCCAGCATAAATTGCCAGTGAAGTCTGGGGTTCTCCTGAACACCACTTGAGATGACCCTTCTAAGAAAAATGAAAGAGGCCATTAAATCCTATGAGAAGTTTGTCATGTAAATAGAGCCAATTCTTACGAAGTGGAAAGTTCTTACTTTGGCAAATATGAAGATAAATACTTCATAACACAAAGTAGTTAACGTGCCTCAATCACTGTAGAATAAGAAGAAAATTTTCTAGGGATACAAAATCCATGACCCAAAAACCATATAATCTGGGCAATTATTTTATCATAAGAACTTCAATTTTTCTCCTGTGTAATTTATGTATAAGGATAGTATTTTCCCCATTAGGTTTTTTAGAGAACAACTTGATGATGAAATAATTAAAGTGCTCAGCACATATAAACATCTGATAAATATTTGTTCTTATTATGGCCTATAAGATTGAATGAATAGTTTCTATAAAATCAGAAGGAAGGGGTCCAAGCAATAGCATAGCAGTAAGGCATTTGCCTTGCACATGGTCAATCCCAAACTGACTCTGGTTCAATTCCCAGCAGAGCCAGAAGTAACTGAGTGCTGCGGATGTGACCCCAAAACCAAAAACAAACAAAAAGAGAGCAGAAAGAATTTTAGTATTATTTCACTAAATCCTTCATCCTTCTCAGAGATAAATTGAGTATGAACCTATCTTATAATAGTGAGTCATGCCAAAAAAAAATCTGCTTTTTCCTCCTGCTTTATGCCCCATTTTTTTAGGCACCTTGAAGACAGTGGAGTTACTTGTACTAAAGAACAAGGTTCTTCAAGTCAAAGACCCATTTATTTTATCTTTCTGACTCTCACCCAGATCTAAAACAAAGCTTAAGAGGTAATAAATGCTCCAGAAGTGATTTGGTTTCATTTTTTATTTTATTTTTTCAATAAATTTAGGCCATAACTTCTAAAAGCTAAGGGCATACTAGTAAGGATAAAAAAATATGACTCAGAATTATACCCACTGTTCTTTGAAATGTTTTTCTTGGAGTTTCAGAATATAATCCTACCCTGTCCAAAGTCCAGGAAAATTTGTAGCTCAATTACTATATGTGGGTCAACTTTTTATGTATTTATTTTTAACATACCTGTTAATTACCACTTACACATTCTACATCTTTCAGATTCCATATTGAAAAATGTTCTTTGTTCACTCAGTTTTCAACAATAACTAAATGACCAATAATGACAGCAACAGCCTAAGGAATTTTTACAAGTATTTGCTTTGTGAAAACTGCTACTGCCTCCATGGAGAGTACCTAACACCTCTGGTATACTAAATAGTAAAATTTAGACTTCTCTGAATCTATTGGATATTTGTAAATGGGAGGCATATGTGAGTCTTCAAATGAAATTTATAGTCTTCCTGTTGTTCAGTGCTGACACTGGAACATAAGTCCTCAGGAGTTTACTGGAATATTCACATATGGTCAAATATTACACATACATTTGGCATCTTGATATATTTGAGAAGCAGTGTATCTTCACTCAGACAATTGGCATCTGGCTTAAATGTTGAAAAATATGGAGGGAAACAAAGATGCCAATAAGAAATCAAAAGAAAAGAGGAGCATGGAGAATGGCCTTTCCCCCAGCCCAAAGAGAAATGGAAACACTACAACTCCATCAGATGATCAGCTGTCCAAGTCTGCAAACTCAGTGCGCCTTCAGGGCACTTTTTCTTAAAATTAATTCAGAATGTTGTTCCTTCAAATAAATAGAAAAGACATGAGCAAAAGAGGTGATTTATTTTAAGAATTAAGCCTCCTAAAAGTAAGATGTGATGGAAAAGGCTTGAGGTCCATCTCCATAATTTACCAGCTGTGTATCCTTCGGCAAATTTTGTAACCTCTCTGCACATTAGTTTTTTCATCTGATAAAAGAACAGACATACCTGTCACTTGATTGCAACAAATGATTGTGATTTGGAATAAAACTATAATATGTAGTCCTGTAATACAGAATTTTTATTACTAATAGCTTTATTGAATCATTTTTATGAGTAGAAGTACAAATTACAATTAATTTCAAATTATCATTAGTAAATGTAGTAAATGTGCTTTTATCTGCCAAAGAGCATAAAACCTTTTGTTAACTAGCATTTAGCTCCTTTATCCCACCTCCTCATTCCATATTTTTAGTAGAACATTAGTTTAGCCTAGCCAAAGTAAGTAGGACAATGTTCCTGAGACTTATCCACATATTTGCACTCAGAAAATATGGCAGGACCTTTAAGCCCATATAGAAAATTTTATAAAGCAATTATTTTAATACCCATAATGTTCAAGTTGAGTTTCTGTCATCTGCAGTAAAGAAACTTTCTCAAACCATATGGGGGGCAATAATAGGTAAGGTTACAAAAATGGAATGGAAAAAATAATAAGATACAGAAATGGGAAGAATAAAATCAAAATGAAGGACATATAATGGATAAGACATGAGACAGCATAAGATATCTGATTATAATTGTTCAATTCTCAGCATCGTGAGTCATTATGAGACAAGCAAATTATAATTTTACATGATTGTAAAATGAATTTATTTTAAATGTTCATAACACTTGTGAAACAAATTATTCTGTCTTTTGTTTTACTACATATAACTAAAACTAACTCAATAATTTTGTACTAGTATAGATCTCTCCTTCATTTTCCCCTGCATATCCTGAGACTCCCTCAGAGATCTATACCAAATATGAGGTTTGCCTAACTTTCCCTCCAAGATATGCAAGGAAAACAGTACCAAAAATTGACATAGCCCTTGGAAAGATAACTATTAAAAACACTAGTGCCTTAGTACCTAAGCTGCCCAGCCCTGGTTAGGAGCAAACTCAGCCAGTTTCTCTCTAGAGCACTCTTCCTACACTAGAGACTCCATGATTTCTCTAGGGCCCACAGCACTATTCTAATCCCAGATATCTATCAACTCAGAAGTCTAACTGCCTTTCTATTTAACCTCATATTCAAACTAACAAATAAGCAAGCCAATTTCTATTCTTTCATAGAGTCTAGAGTTACTCATCATATTCCAATTTCCTTTAGTACATCTCTTTCCCATAGTGGATTCCTAGTCTTAGTTCCAAATTTCTACACTTTAAATCTTAAATTTAAATAGCCTCTGTATCCACATCTAGGAAAGTGGGAATAGAAAACTACTTTATTCTGGTTTAAAGCTTATTTTCTCTTTTAGATTAAAAAGCATTGGTCATTTTCTTTTAATTTCATACAAGTGATACCCACAAATACCTTTATCCAACACCTACTGCAAGATTTTGACCTAAGAGAATTCATCTGACTCCAACATTCAACCTGCTCCATTACAGTTCATGTCACAGTGTTAGTGTCTCTTTGTGGACAGATATCAGGCCTCTTGCTTAGTTACAGGGTAAATTATGCTACATTTATTTGCATTTTTATTTTACAAACAGATGGATTAAAACGATTCATGAATTTCAGAATGCATAGTAAACTTAAGAGCAAAGCCAATTTTTAAACTAAACTAGAACTTCTCTTGTCCCCACCTTCAACTCCAATTCTTACTGTATGTCTCAGTTTTGTAGACAATTTATTTGATCCTGTTCTTTTGACCTATTATTATTCCTCTATTATGCTTTGTATATACCACATATTAAAGCAATCTTTCAATATCTGTCCCTTCAATTCTGGTTCACTTAACTCAGTATGATACCCTTTAGTTCTATCCACATAGTAACAACTTGCTTGAGTTTACCTTTTATTATAATGGAAGAGCATTCTATTATGGATTTCTATCATACTTTCTTTATTCAATAATTTTTTCTTGTATGCTTATTTTTTTCACACTGTGTCTATCATGAATAGTGAAGCAATGGACATAGGAACGCAAATGTAATTTCTAATTAGTTTTGGAAACTTTGGAATAGATGCCCAGAGTGGAATTGCTATGTCATATAAAAGCTTACTGCTTAGTCTTTTGAAGAATGTTCATATTGTTTTCCAACTGACTGACATTTTCATCAGTAGTAGATGATAGTTTCTTTTTTAATATCTACACCGACATTGGTGGTTACTTCTTTTCTTGATGGAACAAGTGATATGGAACCCAGCCCCAATGATTTGAGGTGAAATATTTTCTATTAAAAACCTTCTAGAAAATTTCTTAAATCAATGAAATATGAAGTTAAAAATTGGTATAGACATCTATCCCATAGTCTCATTTGATAAATAGTGAAACTGAAAATGACAAGTAGACTGAGGTACTTTTGCAACTTTTTTCTTACCATTCTAATAAAAATGATCAAGATAATATATTGGAAACCATGTCAAAGAAAAAAATGGGTATGGGTTACTGGAAGAGAATCAGGTAGATTCAGGGTCACAAAGAGCATACAGTAACTGTGGCATTTATTAAGTGATATAAGGCATATTTTGCTACTACTTTGATCAATAAGATGCTATTAATGGTTCTTGAACCAAAACCTCATTAAAGATAGAAGCTCTCATGAATGTTGTCCAAAGTAATGTCCCTTTGTAGCCATAGAAATAGTACAGCTAGTAGAGCACTTGCCTAGTATGCAACCAACCTGGGCTCAACCCCTGGCATTCTATATGGACCCCCATACAACTCCCCAAAGGAGTTATTTCTGAGCACAAAGTCAGGAATAACATCTGAGCATCATAAAACAAACAAAAAATATTTTCCTTTTGAACATATGCCTTTCCTGCAATGTACTTTTGGGCCACTACTTCCCAGGAATGGTATTGCTGGATCATATAGGAGTTCAATTTATAGTTTTTTGAGGAAATCCATCTTTCATTCTCAAAAAGCTGGACCAGTCTACATTACTAAAACTTCTTACATTTCTACATTCCTTCCTCCCCACATCTGTACCAGCACTGGTTGCTCTTGTTCTTTGTGATGTGCGCCAGTCTCTGTTGTGTGAGACAATAAGCTTTTTTTTTTTTTTTTTTTTTGCTTTTTGGGCCACACTCGGTGACACTCAGGGTTACTCCTGACTATGCGCTCAGAAATAGCTCCTGGCTTGGGGGACCAAATGGGATGCTGGGGGATCGAACAGCAGTCCCTCCTAGGCTAGCATGGGCAAGGCAAATGCCTTACCACTTGTGCCACTGCTTCAGCCAGATAATAACTCATTTTTGTTTTGATTTGGATCTCTCTGATGACTAACTATGTGGTGCAATTTTTCATAAAACTTTTGGCTATCTTTGTTTCTTCTTAAGAAAATTTCTATATTAATTGCAGTGATAGTCACAATAGCCAGAATCTGGAAACAACCGAAATTTCTTTATCCATAGTTTTGTTATCCTTCAGATGAGCAAATAAAGAAACTACAGTATATCAATATAATGGAATACTACTCAGTTGTTAGGAAAAAAATTAAGTGATGAAATTTGCTGATTTATGGATGGATTTAGGGAGTATTATGAGTGAAATGAGTCAGAGGGAGAGGGACAGACAGAATGATTGCACACACTTGTGAGATACTAAAAAAAAAAAAATTATAGGAGAATACCAAAAACAATACAAATGGGGGCAAGGAGGACTGGTCCAGATAGAAACCTTGCCACAAAGAGGAAAGTAGTGTGGTGAGGGCAGAGAAGTGTCCACTATTACAATGATAGTTGAAAATGGTCTAATTCTGCCAACCATTGCCAAGTTTGATCCCTGCAATAACAATAGTAAGCTTTACTGATTCTATATCGATTTGTTACATAGGATTTGGGTTTATAAAATTTCCATTCCATATTTATTTATATATATAGAATCAACTGTTTATCCTCTACTAAACAATTAATATTTATGCAACATTGCTTCCAACCTTCCCACCTTCCCTTCTGACAATGTTTAGATTCCTAAAATCTGTTTTGTTTATTTTATTTTGTTTGTTTTCTTATATATTTTCTACAGCAGTCAAACCATAAGTTGTCTTTATTATTTCACTTTGCAATGTTCTTCAAGCTGCTACAAGGTTTAATTTTTTTTTATTTTCCTAGCTGATAGTGTTCTATTACTATGGATCATCTTTATCTAGTCATCCATACAAGGCATGTTTTATAAAAGTTTAAATCTTTCAAGGTACGAAAAGTAGTACGGTAGGTAGGGCACATGCCTTGCACATGGTCAACCTGGATTTGATTGCCAGTACACCATATGGTCCTCGAATCTGCCAGAAATAATCCCTGAGCACGAAGCTAGGAGTAAGTCCTGAGCACCATTGAGTATGGTCCCCCCAACAGCTCAAATCAGGACAGAAGTGATAGGCCAACGGGTGGGCATTTGTCTTGACCAAGTTTGATATTCCAGAATTTTATATGGACCCCTGAGCATCACCAGGAGTGATCCCTGAGAACAGAGTCAGGAGACAGCCTTGTGAGCACTAAGAGGAGTGAGCCACAAGCAAACAAAAAAATCAAATCTTTATAAAATCCAAGGTAATCACTACTTATTTATTTATTTATTTATTTATTTATTTATTTATTTATTTATTTTGGTTTTGGGGCCACACCTGGCGGTGCTCAGGGGTTACTCCTGGCTGTCTGCTCAGAAATAACTCCTGGCAGGCACGGGGGATCATATGGGACACCGGGATTTGAACCAACCACCTTAGGTCCATGATCGGCTGCTTGCAAGGCAAACACGGCTGTGCTCTCTCTCCGGGCCCCACTACTTATTTCTTTAGCATTATAATAGCAGACCTAAACCATATCCTTCATCAAATGCAAACATGTATAAGGAAACTATACATGATTTATCTGGAATAACTGTTCAAATTTAAATAACTCCTGAAACCAAGAGAAGGTGAGTTCCAGTGATGTGAGGAAGATTGGAGTAGTCTGACTAAAAAGAGCAGGAACAGAGCAAGACACCATGCTACAAGGAACTCCTATCTGAGGACTGTGTGCCCTGACTGAGGCAGAGAGGACCATAGTCAAGGTATGGAGAAAAATGCTTTAAATTATAGTTTAGATCTTGGAAAACAGCTGGGAGAAGAAATATCTCTGGCTTTTTGACAACAGAAAAGTCTCCTACAGGGTGGGCTGCTGAGACTAAGGTATTACCCATCCAGAAAAACAGTTTGACCAGACCACATGCCCTACCGCTCTCTATTCTGGAAGAATTTCCAAATAATTCATTAGGTCATTAAAATACAGGGAAAATTTCAGGGGAATTGTCCTACCCAGCACTTTGTAAAACCACTTACCATAAGAATAAACAAAGAAAGTTTGGAGATGTTTCTTTAAAAGGGTAAGGGGCATTTTAAAGTACTTTTCTCCACATCTTATCTTTACTATTCATGCCCCACGGTGCTTGTCCCAAGAACACACACATATGTGATGTAAAGAAAAAGATTCTGAAATACAGTTTTTGAGTAAATTTTTGTCAGAATAAATCACAGAATCTTTAGAGGCAAAGGAAGTCAAGATAAAATGAAAGAACCTTGATTCCAGTACAGATTTCTTTTGGTTTTAATTGATTTTAAATTGGAGAACACCAAGGATATTAACAGCAACAACAACAGACTGAAACCCAACCACAAAGATTTCTATAGTGCTTAAATATATTATTTTTAAAAAATCTAAAATCACACTCACAAAAAAGAACTGCGATTTACAAGTTAAAAAGATTTCTCATTCATGTCTCAGAAACTATTAAAAACAAAAGCTTCATGCTAATTATGGATGCATTAAAATAAAAGTTATGGGCCCAATATGTAACTCAGCAGTAAAGTGTTTGCTTGTATGTGTGAGGCCCTGGATTTAGTTCTTAATATACTAAAATAAAACTCAAAATATGTCAAATTTTTAAGACCATAAATATACTCTTACCCTCAGGTAAGGAAAATCAAACTGTTGTTAAATGCTCCTTTTATTCATTAGTTGGCACTCTGAAAATTAATCCTTGGGAAGCTTTTTCTCTTGAGTTTATTTAAAATAATTATTAACATTTACATGTTCATCTTGACATAGATTGTAGTTTCTGTGACATCAGAATTATTTATTTCTGCTTTTTGGCAGCTATTGGAAAACCAATAGCACTACCAAAGATACTGAGGTAGGCAGATCACCTTCCCAAAAGAGCGAAAACATTTTTTAATTTAAGTATACTATTAGAAACCTGTAATTAATTACTTCTCCCCTAAAATCACTATCAGAACATTCTTTTATTTCATGTTCAAATCACATATTTTTACAGAAAATACCAACCCACTCAATTATCTCATCATACTTAGTTTTTATATGTTAACACCAAATACAATTTATACTGTTTAAGACAAGAAAATTTTGCCAGTTTCAATAGTCTGATGAAACAAATATCATTCCCTATAATTACAAAAGTTTCAGTCATTGACTGTGGTTATAAACACCAAACGTGTATCACTGTTTTGATATAACTTTTAACCATTCAACTCTCCAACTTTTTATTTTGTGGGTCTCTGTTTTCTTTTTTTTAATTTTTTATTTAAACAAATTTATTACATACATGGTTGTGTTTGGGTTTCAGTCATGTAAAGAACACCACCCATCACCAGTGCAACATTCCCATCACCAATGTCCCAAATCTCCCTCCTCCCCACCCAACCCTGCCCTGTACTCTAGACAGGCTTTCTATTTCCCTCATACATTCTCATTATTAGGATAGTTCAAAACTTAGTTATTTCTCTAACTAAACTCATCCTGTTTGTGATGAGCTTCATGAGGTGAGCTGGAAATTCCAGCTCTTTTCTCTTTTGTGTCTGAAAGTTATTATTGCAAGAATGTCTTTCATTTTTCTTAAAACCCATAGATGAGTGAGACCATTCTGCATCTTTCTCTCTCTCTCTCTCTCTCTCTCTCTCTCTGACTTATTTCATTCGCATAATAGATTCCATATACATACATGTATAGGAAAATTTCATGACTTCATCTCTCCTGACAGCTGCATAATATTCCATTGTGTATATGCACCACAGTTTCTTTAGCCATTCATTTGTTGAAGGGTATCTTGGCTGTTTCCAGAGTCTTGCTATGGTAAATAGTGCTGCAATGAATATAGGTGTAAGGAAGAGATTTTTGTATTGTATTGTTGTGTTCCTAGGGTATATTCCCAGGAGTGGTATAGCTGGATCGTATGGGAGCTCGATTTCCAGTTTTAGAGGAATCTCCATATCGCTTTCCATAAAGGTTGAACTAGACGGCATTCCCACCAGCAGTGGATAAGAGTTCCTTTCTCTCCACATCCCCGCCAACACTGCTTGTTCTCATTCTTTGTGATGTGTGCCAATCTCTGGGGTGTGAGGTGGTACCTCATAGTTGTTTTGATTTGCATCTCCCTGATGATTAGTGATGTAGAGCATTTTTTATGTGTCTTTTGGCCATTTGTATTTCTTCTTTGTCAAAGTGCCTGTCCATTTCTTCTCCCCATTTTTTGATGGGATTAGATGTTTTTTTCCTTGTAAATTTCTATCAGTGCCTTGTATATTTTGGAGATTAGTCCCTTGTCTGATGGGTACTGGGTGAATAGTTTCTCCCACTCAGTGGGGGGCTCTTGTATCCTGTCAACCCTCCAACTTTTAACCTTTCACATTTCTGATATAATGAGCCTTTTCTTAAGAAAAAGTTGGATCAGGGTGTGATGATATAGTATAGTGGGCAGGGCATTTGCCTTCCATGCAGTCAACCTGAATTTGATACCCACCATCCCAATAGTACCCAGAGCACCACCAAGAATAATCCCTCAGTGCAGAATCATGAATAAACCCTGAGCACCAAAGATTATGACCCAAATTCAACAAACAAACAAAAACCAATAGTACTTATTTTTATCTTTTATGTGTCTAAATTTCAAACAAAGTATACTAGGGATATATACCAGTAGGACATATACCTTGCATACATAGGCCAGTAACCTTCCCCAAAACCAAAATTTTAAAAGTTACATGATATGGCAAAAAGCCGGCTCCCTGTGTGTGACACCAGGCAGGGAAAATCCACGAAAGTACACCGGCCCAGTGGGGCCCAATTGTGAAAAACTGTGAGTTTGACCTGTATATGTCTGTCTACTGTCCTCTTGTGTGAAACTCTTGCGAGTGGGGCAAAAAGAGGCTCCAGCGGAGCACGGCCGCTCCGCTTCGCTACGCGGCCTTGCACTCTTTCTAGTGAAAGAACACCATTGCAACAACACCCATAAAAAAGCTGGAGTGGCCATACTAATATCAGATAATGCAAACTTTATACTCAGGAAGGTTGTAAGGGACAAAGATGGACATTTTATATTAATCAAGGGGTACGTAGAGCAGGAAGAATTCACTCTCCTAAACATATATGCACCGAATGAGGGGCCAGCAAAATATTTAATACAACTGTTGACAAATTTGAAAAATAATATCAACAACAACACAATAATTGTGGGGGACATTAACACGGCTTTGTCAACACTGGATATGTCAACCAGACTGAAACCCAACAAGAATATACTAGACCTGAGGAGAGAAATGGAAGAAAAAGGCCTAGTGGATATATATAGGACACTCCATCCCCAGAAACCTGGATACACATTCTTCTCCAATGTACATGGGACATTCTCCAGGATAGACTACATGCTGGCACATAAAACATACCTCCATAAGATCAAGAGGATAGAAATTTTGCAGACTATCTTCGCTGACCACAAGGCTCTGAAATTATTTGTGAACTCCAAAGGGACTCAGAAGAAACACTTTACACCTGGAAGTTAAACAGACTCATGCTCAATAACCAGTGGGTCCAAGATGAAATCAAGGAGGAAATAAAAAGGTTCCTGGAACAAATGACAATAAAGACACAAACTATCAGAACTTATGGGACACAGCAAAAGCAGTACTGAGAGGAAAATTTATAGCTTTGCAAGCACATATCAGGAAGGAAGAAGGAGCTTACCTGAGTAGCTTAATGACACAGCTAATAGAACTAGAAAATGCTCAACAAAAGGACCCAAGAATAGGAAGACAGAAGGAAATAACAAAAGCTGAGAGCAGAAATCAACGAAGTGGAAACCCAAAAAACAATCCGAAAGATCAACGAAAGCAGAAGTTGGTTCTTTGAAAAAATAAACAAGATTGATAGAACACTGGCAAACCTAACAAAGAAAGAGAGAGAGAGAAACTTGATAACTCGTATCAGGAATGAAAAAGAGAGAACAAGACTGATATGACAGAGATTCAAAGGGTAATCAGAAACTACTTTGAAAAACTCTATGCCACTAAAAATGAGAACCTGGAGGAAATGGATAAATTCTTGGACTCTTATAATCTTCCACGGCTGAAGGAAGAGGATGTAGCATATCTAAACACCCCCATCACCATTGATGAAATTAAAACAGTAATCAAATGTCTGCCGAAAAACAAAAGCCCAGGTCCAGATAGAGTCACTAATGAATTCTATCAAACTTTCGAAGAGGAACTACTGCCAATCTTGGCAAGACTCTCATGAAATTGAACAAACAGAAACACTTATAAATAGGTTTTATGAAGCCAACATCACCTTGATACCTAAACCAGACAGAGATGCTACAAAAAAAGAAAATTAAAGACCATTATCGCTGATGAATGCAGATGCAAAGATCCTCAACAAAATCCTGGCAAATAGGATTCAATGCCTCGTTAAGAAGATCATCCACTACGATCAAGTAGGTTTCATCCCAGGAATGCAAGCTGGTTTACATCCGTAAATCTATCAACATAATACACAACATCAATAACAAGAAAAATAAAAACAACATGATCATATCAATAGATGCAGAGAAAGCATTTGATAAGGTCCAACACCCATTCTTGATCAAAACTCTCAGCAAGATGGGAATGGAGGGAACCTTTCTCATTATAGTGAAGGTCATCTACCACAAGCCAGTTGCAAATATTATCCTCAATAAAGAAAAACTAAAAGCCTTCCCTCTAAATTCTGGCACAAGACAAGGCTGTCCTCTCTCACCACTCCTATTCAACATAGCACTGGAAGTACTTGCTATAGCGATTAGGCAAGAAAAGGATATCAAGGGAATCCAGATAGGAAAGGAAGAAGTCAAGCTCTCACTGTTTGCAGATGACATGATACTCTACTTAGAAAACCCTAAAGACTCTATCAGAAAGCTTCTAGAAACAATAGACTCATATAGCAAGGTGGCAGGCTACAAAATCAACGCACAAAAATCAATGGCCTTTCTATACACCAATAGTAA
Source organism: Suncus etruscus (assembly GCF_024139225.1). NCBI lineage: Eukaryota > Metazoa > Chordata > Mammalia > Eulipotyphla > Soricidae > Suncus > Suncus etruscus. The sequence goes on along the minus strand of NC_064851.1, from coordinate 96,857,802 downwards.
TAAGGAAGAAATGGACATTAAGAAAACAACCCCATTCACAATAGTGCCACAGAAACTCAAATATCTTGGAATCAACTTGACTAAAAATGTGAAGGACCTATAGAAGGAAAACTACAAAACTCTGCTCCAAGAAATAAGAGAGGACACATGGAAATGGAAACACAGACCCTGCTCATGGATTGGCAGGATTAACATCATCAAAATGGCAATACTCCCCAAGGCATTATACAGATTTAATGCCATCCCTCTAAAGATACCCATGACATTCTTCAAAGAAGTGGATCAGACACTTTTGAAATTCATTTGGAACAATAGACACCCTCGAATAGCTAAAGCAATCATTGGGAAAAAGAATATGGGAGGAATTACTTTCCCCAACTTTAAACAGTACTACAAAGCAATAGTTATCAAAGCAGCATGGTATTGGTATAAGGACAGGTCCTCAGATCAGTGGAATAGGCTTGAATACTCAGAAAATGTTCCCCAGACATACAATCACCTAATTTTTGATAAAGGAGCAGGAAATCCTAAATGGAGCAGGGAAAGCCTCTTCAACAAGTGGTGTTGGCACAATTGGATAGCCACTTGCAAAAAATTGAACTTAGACCCCCAGCTAACATCATGTACGAAGGTAAAATCCAAATGGATTAAAGACCTCGATATCAGCCCCCAAACCATAAGATATATAGAACAACACATAGGCAAAACACTCCAGGACATTACAGGCATCTTCAAGAAGGAAACTGCACTCTCTAAGCAAGTGAAAGCAGAGATTAACAGATGGGAATATATTAAGCTGAGAAGCTTCTGCACCTCAAAGGAAATAGTGCCCAGGACACAAGAGCCACCCACTGAGTGGGAGAAACTATTCACCCAATACCCATCAGATAAGGGGTTAATCTCCAAAATATACAAGGCACTGACAGAACTTTACAAGAAAAAAACATCTAACCCCATCAAAAAATGGGGAGAAGAAATGAACAGACACTTTGACAAAGAAGAAATACACATGGCCAAAAGACACATGAAAAAATGTTCCACATCACTAATTATCAGAGAGATGCAAATCAAAACAACGATGAGATACCACCTCACACCCCAGAGTATGGCACACATCACAAAGAATGAGAATAAACAGTGTTGGCAGGGATGTGGAGAGAAAGGAACTCTTATCCACTGCTGGTGGGAATGCCGTCTAGTTCAACCTTTATGGAAAGCGATATGGAGATTTCTCCAAAAACTGGAAATCGAGCTCCCATACGATCCAGCTATACCACTCCTAGGAATATACCCTAAGAACACAAAAATACAATACAAAAATCCCTTCCTTACACCTATATTCATTGCAGCACTATTTACCATAGCAAGACTCTGGAAACAACCAAGATGCCCTTCAACAGACGAATGGCTAAAGAAACTGTGGTACATATACACAATGGAATATTATGCAGCTGTCAGGAGAGATGAAGTCATGAAATTTTCCTATACATGGATGTACATGGAATCTATTATGCTGAGTGAAATAAGTCAGAGAGAGAGAGAAAGATGCAGAATGGTCTCACTCATCTATGGGTTTTAAGAAAAATGAAAGACACCCTTGTAATAATAATTTTCAGACACAAAAGAGAAAAGAGCTGGAAGTTCCAGCTCACCTCAGGAAGCTCACCACAAATAGTGATGAGTTTAGTTAGGGAAATAACTACATTTTGAACTGTCCTAATAACGAGAATGTATGAGGAAAATGGAGAGCCTGTCTAGAGTACAGGCGGGGTCGGGTGGGGAGGAGGGAGACTTGGGACATTGGTGATGAGATTGTTGCACTGGTGATGGGTGGTGTTCTTTACATGACTGAAACCCAAACACAATCATGTATGTAATTAAGGTGTTTAAATAAATTTAAAAAAATAAGTTACATGATATGCTAGAGATGTTAGGAAAATGAAATATTTTAATCTTACCTAGATGACTCAAATTTAAGACCAACCAAATAAGAAGATATTTATAGAATATAATATTATGATAAAAAAAACCAGCTAACCTTTGCAAAAGCTGGCTCCCTGTGTGTGACACCAGGCGGGGAAAATCCGCGAAAGTACACCGGCCCAGTGGGGCTCAGCTGTGAAAGACTGTGAGTGTGACCTGTCTATGTCTGTCTACTGTCCTCTTGCGTGAAACTCTTGCGAGTGGGGCAAGAAGAGCCTCCAGAAACCTCCCTCGCCCAGACGCCATTTTCAGGGAGGGACTTCAGAGCATAAAAACCGGCTAACCTTTGCAAAAGCTGGCTCCCTGTGTGTGACACCAGGCGGGGAAAATCCGCGAAAGTACACCGGCCCAGTGGGGCTCAGCTGTGAAAGACTGTGAGTGTGACCTGTCTATGTCTGTCTACTGTCCTCTTGCGTGAAACTCTTGCGAGTGGGGCAAAAAGAGGCTCAGAGGAGCACGGCCGCTCCGCTTCGCTATGCGGCCGTGCACTCTTTCTAAGGAAAGAACTCCATTGCAACAAGAAGGAAAAATCACACTAAGAACGGCGCTATATCACAGAAGCAAACATTTCTCTTCGGACTGTCTTCTCTGTTGCATGCTCGGGCCTAAAATTTGACCCAGTGTGAGGCTTCACCCACGGAGGACTCCACTCCCTTAGAGGCAAGTCAGCCCATCCAGAACGGGAGGAGCCAGAGGAGTGTGCTGCCTATATCATATAGACAATGAATACCACTACAACACGTAGAAAAACCCACAATACAAGTGTGACAATGGGGAAACAACGCAGGCCAGCATCAGACATAGAGAATGAAGATGACAATTCTGAGGACCAGATAATGACTGAACAACTAATCAACCTCTCCGATAAGGACTTTAGACTAGCAATATGGAAGGTGCTCAACAGACTCCAAGAAACCATGGATCGAGTTGAACAGAACACTAATAAGAACCAAGAAAATATGAAGGCAGAAATCACAAAACTCCAAACTGAAATAACATGTCAACTAACAGGACTGAAAAAGTCAGTAAACGAAGTGAATGACAAAATGGATAAGCTCTGGGACAGGGTATCAGAAGCTGAGAATAGACTTGGTGCTGTGGAAGATGAGATACATAACAATTCCATACAGCAGGAGAGATTGGACAAAAAACTTAAAGCAAATGAGCAGGCAATGGAAAAATTAGTCAAAGAATGGGAACAGACGAAAATAGAAGTCTATGATAAGATCAACAGAAACAACTTAAGAATCATTGGAGTCCCAGAGACCCAGGAAGAAAATTTCCAGGAAGAATCAATGGTCAAGAACATCATTAAAGAGAAACTTCCAGAGCTAAAGAATATATGTGATCAAATCCTGCATGCCCGAAGAGTACCAACCAAAAGAGACCCCAGAAAAACCACCCCAAGACACATCCTAGTCACAATGACAAATCCCACAGATAGAGACAGAATTCTGAAAACAGCAAGATCAAAAGGGGAAATCATGTTCAAGCAAGCTTCCCTGAGATTTACAGCAGACCTGTCACCAGAAACGCTCAATGCCAGAAAGCAGTGGTGGGATATTGTGACAAGACTGAATGAAATGAATGCTTCACCCAGAATACTATACCCAGCAAAACTCACTTTCCGGTTTGATGGAAGAACACATGGTTTCACAGACAAAAAACAGCTCAGAAACTTCACAGACACAAAACCAGTCTTAAGAGAAAAACTGAAAGACCTAATCTAAGACAAGACTACCCAAAAGACACACCAAATTTTGAAATAAAGATGGCGTTAAATCCCAGGACAATTCTTTCTCTCAACGTCAATGGACTAAATGACCAGTTAAGAGACACAGAGTGGCTAACTGGATCAAAAAACTCAATCCAACCTTCTGCTGCCTACAAGAAACGCACCTGAATAGTCAGAACAAACATAGACTCAAAATAAAAGGCTGGAGAAAAGTTATCCAAGCAAACAACACCCATAAAAAAGCTGGAGTGGCCATACTAATATCAGATAATGCAAACTTTATACTCAGGAAGGTTGTAAGGGACAAAGACGGACATTTTATATTAATCAAGGGGTACGTAGAGCAGGAAGAATTCACTCTCCTAAACATATATGCACCGAATGAGGGGCCAGCAAAATATTTAATACAACTGTTGACAAATCTGAAAAATAATATCAACAACAACACAATAATTGTGGGGGACCTTAACACGGCTTTGTCAACACTGGACAGGTCAACCAGACTGAAACCCAACAAGAATATACTAGACCTGAGGAGAGAAATGGAAGAAAGAGGCCTAGTGGATATATATAGGACACTCCATCCCCAGAAACCTGGATACACATTCTTCTTCAATGTACATGGGACATTCTCCAGGATAGACTACATGCTGGCACATAAAACATACCTCCATAAGATCAAGAGGATAGAAATTTTGCAGACTACCTTCGCTGACCACAAGGCTCTGAAATTATTTGTGAACTCCAAAGGGACTCAGAAGAAACACTTTAACACCTGGAAGTTAAACAGCCTCATGCTCAATAACCAGTGGGTCCGAGATGAAATCAAGGAGGAAATAAAAAGGTTCCTGGAAATAAATGACAATAAAGACACAAACTCTCAGAACTTATGGGACACAGCAAAAGCAGTACTGAGAGGAAAATTTATAGCTTTGCAAGCACACATCAGGAAGGAAGAAGGAGCTTACCTGAGTAGCTTAATGACACAGCTAATAGAACTAGAAAATGCTCAACAAAAGGACCCAAGAATAGGAAGACAGAAGGAAATAACAAAGCTGAGAGCAGAAATCAACGAAGTGGAAACTCAAAAAACAATCCGAAAGATCAACGAAAGCAGAAGTTGGTTCTTTGAAAAAATAAACAAGATTGATAGACCACTAGCAAACCTAACAAAGAGAGAGAGAGAGAAACTTGATAACTCGTATCAGGAATGAAAAAGGAGAGATCACTACTGATATGACAGAGATTCAAAGAGTAATCAGAAACTACTTTGAAAAACTCTACGCCACTAAAAATGAGAACCTGGAAGAAATGGATAAATTCTTGGACTCTTATAATCTTCCACGGTTGAAGGAAGAGGATGTAGCATATCTAAACACCCCCATCACCATTGATGAAATTAAAACAGTAATCAAATGTCTGCCGAAAAACAAAAGCCCAGGTCCAGATGGATTCACTAATGAATTCTATCAAACTTTCCAAGAGGAACTACTGCCAATCTTGGCAAGACTCTTTCATGAAATTGAACAAACAGAAACACTTCCAAATAGCTTTTATGAAGCCAACATCACCTTGATACCTAAACCAGACAGAGACGCTACCAAAAAAGAAAATTACAGACCAATATCACTGATGAATGCAGATGCAAAGATCCTCAACAAAATCCTGGCAAATAGGATTCAATGCCTCGTTAAGAAGATCATCCACTACGATCAAGTAGGTTTCATCCCAGGAATGCAAGGCTGGTTTAACATCCGTAAATCTATCAACATAATACACAACATCAATAACAAGAAAAATAAAAACCACATGATCATATCAATAGATGCAGAGAAAGCATTTGATAAGGTCCAACACCCATTCTTGATCAAAACTCTCAACAAGATGGGAATGGAGGGAACCTTTCTCAATATAGTGAAGGCCATCTACCACAAGCCAGTGGCAAATATTATCCTCAATGGAGAAAAACTGAAAGCCTTCCCTCTAAATTCTGGCACAAGACAAGGCTGTCCTCTCTCACCACTCCTATTCAACATAGCACTGGAAGTACTTGCTATAGCGATTAGGCAAGAAAAGGATATCAAGCGAATCCAGATAGGAAAGGAAGAAGTCAAGCACTCACTGTTTGCAGATGACATGATACTCTACTTAGAAAACCCTAAAGACTCTATCAGAAAGCTTCTAGAAACAATAGACTCATATAGCAAGGTGGCAGGCTACAAAATTAACACACAAAAATCAATGGCCTTTCTATATACCAATAGTAATAAGGATGAAATGGACATTAAGAAAACAACCCCATTCACAATAGTACCACACAAACTCAAATATCTTGGAATCAACTTGACTAAATATGTGAAGGACCTATACAAAGAAAACTATAAAACTCTGCTCCAAGAAATAAGAGAGGACACACGGAAATGGAAACACATACCCTGCTCATGGATTGGCAGGATTAACATCATCAAAATGGCAATACTCCCCAAGGCATTATACAGATTTAATGCCATCCCTCTAAAGATACCCATGACATTCTTCAAAGAAGTGGATCAGACACTTTTGAAATTCATTTGGAACAATAAACACCCTCGAATAGCTAAAGCAATCATTGGGAAAAAGAATATGGGAGGAATTACTTTTCCCAACTTTAAACTGTACTACAAAGCAACAATTATCAAAACAGCATGGTATTGGAATAAGGATAGGTCCTCAGATCAGTGGAATAGGCTTGAATACTCAGAAAATGTTCCCCAGAGATACAACCATCTAATTTTTGATAAAGGAGCAGGAAATCCTAAATGGAGCAGGGAAAGCCTCTTCAACAAGTGGTGTTGGCACAATTGGATAGCCACTTGCAAAAAATTAAACTTAGACCCCCAGCTAACATCATGTACAAAGATAAAATCCAAATGGATTAAAGACCTCGATATCAGCCCCAAAACCATAAGATATATAGAACAGCACATAGGCAAAACACTCCAGGACATTACAGGCATCTTCAAGGAGGAAACTGCACTCTCCAAGCAAGTGAAAGCAGAGATTAACAGATGGGAATATATTAAGCTGAGAAGCTTCTGCACCTCAAAGGAAATAGTGCCCAGGATACAAGAGCCACCCACTGAGTGGGAGAAACTATTCACCCAATACCCATCAGATAAGGGGCTAATCTCCAAAATATACAAGGCACTGACAGAACTTTACAAGAAAAAAACATCTAACCCCATCAAAAAATGGGGAGAAGAAATGAACAGACACTTTGACAAAGAAGAAATACGCATGGCCAAAAGACACATGAAAAAATGTTCCACATCACTAATCATCAGGGAGATGCAAATCAAAACAACGATGAGATACCACCTCACACCCCAGAGAATGGCACACATCACAAAGAATGAGAATAAACAGTGTTGGCGGGGATGTGGAGAGAAAGGAACTCTTATCCACTGCTGGTGGGAATGCCGTGTAGTTCAACCTTTATGGAAAGCGATATGGAGATTCCTCCAAAAACTGGAAATCGAGCTCCCATACGATCCAGCTATACCACTCCTAGGAATATACCCTAGGAACACAAAAATACAATACAAAAACCCCTTCCTTACACCTATATTCATTGCAGCTCTATTTACCATAGCAAGACTCTGGAAACAACCAAGATGCCCTTCAACAGACGAATGGCTAAAGAAACTGTGGTACATATACACAATGGAATATTATGCAGCTGTCAGGAGAGATGAAGTCATGAAATTTTCCTATACATGGATGTACATGGAATCTATTATGCTGAGTGAAATAAGTCAGAGAGAGAGAGAAAAACGCAGAATGGTCTCACTCATCTATGGGTTTTAAGAAAAATGAAAGACACCCTTGTAATAATAATTTTCAGACACAAAAGAGAAAAGAGCTGGAAGTTCCAGCTCACCTCAGGAAGCTCACCACAAAGAGTGATGAGTTTAGTTAGAGAAATAACTACATTTTGAACTGTCCTAATATTGAGAATGTATGAGGGAAATGTAGAGCCTGTTTAGGGTACAGGCGGGGGTTGGGGGGGAGGAGGGAGATTTGGGACTTGGGTGATGGGAATGTTGCACTGGTGATGGGTGGTGTTCCTTTTATGACTGAAACCCAAACACAATCATGTATGTAATCAAGGTGTTTAAATAAAAAAAAATTAAAAAAAAAGAATATAATATTATTCCTGGTTTTGTAAATAAATAATTTAATATATTCTTAGAAAAATACCTCTTTTGAACTTCATTAAGTAAACAAGTAGAAACTATTTCATAACTAATAAACAGTTTATTAAAATAAAGTATTCCTTTCTGCAAACTCTGAAACATGGGGTTTGAATGAGGGGAGCATACTTATGCATGCATAGAATTGCATGGTTTTTATATATTCTTTGACTCCAAAAACAATGGCAGAGCTCATATATATTTTGAGTCAGAAATTAATAAAGTGTCACTTTTAGTTATTTTTGAGAATCCTAGTATCTGATATATTAAGTAAAAGTTTTGCAACACAACCAGTAGACAGATCAAAGTTTCTAATGTTTCTAGAAATTATCAAAACAAAAATTTTAAGACTCCAAATTGTATTAAAAATAAATAAATAAGGAGGCAGAAGAAAAAATGCATAAATAAGTATATATGCTAGCCCTTGAAAAAAAAGGAAAGGTGGGGCTGGAGAGATGGCACAGAGGTAGGGCATTTGCCTTGCATGCAGAAGGACATTGGTTCATATTCCGGCATCCCACATGGTCCCTGAACCTGTCAGGAGCAATTTCTGAGCATAGAGCCAGGAATAACCTCTGAGCACTGATGGATGTGAACCAAAAACCAAAAAAAAAAAAAAAAGTGTCAGAATGTATTCAACTTGTGTTTTGGCAAAATTAGAAAACCAGTCATAGAGATTGATTCAAAATTAAAACTAAATCCATACCCAAGCCAAAAAAAAACAATAGAATCAAGAGACCCAAACTATAATAATCTAAACTTAAAATGAGTTTATTACACTAGCAGGCCTTTGGACTATAGGGAGTGGTATAGGATGCACACTGGGCTCATTTGTGGGGGTAGCTCAACACTGGTGGTGAGAATAGCCCTGATGCACTGTCACTGTATACCTGAAATCCAACTGTGAAGGACTCTGTAAATCACAATTGTTTCAATAAAATTTAAAAATATTAAAACTAAATCAATCCTAACAATTCCACCACGATAAACAAGTAATTATTATTAACCATAAAAAATAAAATTCTTCAATGGGGGGTAATCTAGTTTTGAGCCACACCAATTATGCTCAGGAAGCTCTGAGTTCTGTGATAAGAAAGTACTCCTGTTGATGCACAGGGGACTCTATGTGGTTATAGGGATTTGAACAAGAGTCTCAGCTGCTATAGTCACATATGTCTTACCTCCTAAACTATTTCTCCAGTCTTCATCAAAGAAACTTGCTCCACTTTAACTTAAATCAACAGACTAACTACTTATGGCTTTCTTTGAGGAGAGAGTTGGTTGGGACCACACATAGTATTGCCAGAGGCTCTTCCTGGCTCAGTACTTGCACAGCTTTTTAAATTTAAAAATTATACCTGTATATAACTTAAATGTTTCTTAGTACTCATAAATCTAGGTGATGACCTCTTTTTACCTCCTCTATTTTGGGTTATTTAAATACAAGGGGTAAGTATTAACTTAAACCAGAATTTGAGTGAGCTAAAAATATCTCTAAAAAAAGTGAATGGATTTCCATATGCTTATGTTAAGGCAAGAAATGATTGCATAAAAAACTGGTAATTGGGGCCCGGTGGTGGCGCTAAAGGTAAGGTGCGCCTGCCTTGCCTGCGGTAGCCTTGGACGGACCGCGGTTCGATCCCCCGGTGTCCCATATGGTCCCCCAAGCCAGGAGCAACTTCTGAGCGCATAGCCAGGAGTAACCCCTGAGCGTTACCGGGTGTGGCCCTAAAACCAAAAAAAAAAAAATTGGTAATCGTCAAGATGCTCATCATTCATTGTATTGGAAGGTAGTGTATGATTTTTACTATTAAACCAGTTACTTGGCTTCTCTGCAAACAATCAGATTACCAAACTATATCTCAAAATGGGACCCACAAATGCTAAGCAGATGGAACCTGAACCAGTGATCCCAAAAGACATTTACCAAATACCACTTTACAATAAAAGGTAACACATCTATTTAAAGAAAAACTTTGAAACACGAGAATAGGAGAAGGACAGAGAAAGTAAGAAATTAGGAGGAAAGGAAGAAGAGAAATAATAAGGAAATGGGTGAGGCGCCTCGGCTATACTGATGATGTGAGTGAATAGTGTAGCAATTCAGCCCCTGAAGAGGTTGACTGATGGTGGGATGGAGGATGAGGCCTTTTTCTTCCAGCTCGGAGCACGCGTCTGCCACCCTGTCTAGCCCACGGTTCTGAGGTGAAACGGCGGGTAAACAGCTCGCAGACAGTCAGGCTCATGGAAATATTCGCTTTATTCGGAGGACAAAACTGAAGTCCAAAGACTCAGCTTCAGTTCCAGCCAAAAAAGCCCCGGCCTTCCACAGACCCTTGTTTTTATACCCCAGAGTCAGGTACCACCCAATGGTGGGATCAGATACCAACCAATGGTGGAAGCAGAAACAGATCCTACCCTAGGGTGGGGGCAGAATGCCAGGTCACACCCTAGGGTAGGGCACAATCACCAATCAGTTTAGGGTGAGTAACATAGTAATCCCCCAAAATATTTACATACACAACAAATAGTAGAGCTATATATCCAATGCAAAGACTTAACAATACTGAAAACATGGGATCTAAACTATAACCATTAGACACAAAAAATTTAACTGTCCCTGACAAGGTTCCAGGTGAGGGGTGGGGAGGAGGAGGGAGCATGGGAAAACTGATGGTGAAAAGTTGACACTGGTGATGAGATTGATGTCAAACTATTGTATTACCAAACTATTGTATGACCAAAATATCAATAACTTTGTAAACCATGGTTTTTTATTAGAAATTTTTGAAAGGGGAACTCAGTTTTCCTGGATTCAGTTTTCTATATTAACAAGTTACTATACGTCACATAAATATATTAAGTCTTTACCATTGTGAGTTTTTTTAGTCATAGAAATCCCGTACAAATCAGTGGTCGGCAACCTTTTTTTTTTTTTCAACTGAGTCAAAACTCGCCAAAACCACGATCGAAATTTATTTTGAGAGCCACACAGGGCGCGCACGCACTAACAGAGGCTGAAGCAGAGTCCTGACTCCTGGAGCAGCGGCCTGGCACACAGAAGAGCCAAATTAAAAGTGTAAAGAGCCACATGTGGCTAGCGAGCCGCAGGTTGCCGACCACTGTATGAATGCCAAGCTGAATATAACTCAGATATAAGGATATATAAGGCGCTGTTCTTTCGCCTGTGGTCTATAGAATGATGCTGGGCAGTGAGAATTTCCTGACAGTCTGCTAAGAAAATTTCACTAGTCATGAAGTTACTACAGCAGCATTAGCAGATGTCAGTCACACTAGCTAAAAAATTTAATCTTATAACATTGAATTAATAAATAAAATATCTCTACATTGTTTCTATATTAGTCACCAGCTGGCCTGCAAAATAGTTCTCTGAATTTCCTTGATCTACAGGTAAAGAGGATTTAACAAAACTGACATTAATTATCTATAAGTATATTAAATTTAAGAATAGTGAACTTTCAAAATAAATTAACTACACGTGAACAAGATTTATATTCATACATTCCCACATAAACATTTCTACTATGATACTATAAAAATGAAGTGATCTCTCTCAAAATAATGTCTTTATTTTAGCTTAAGTTTTTTCATTATCTTAAAAAAATAGAGGGTGTCAGGGTAACATATTTTGAAGTAAAATAGAAATCCATTTTAACCAAGTTGAACATTTACATTACTCAACTTTTGCAGCATGGTGTCCTAGATAAATCTATATTTTGGAATTATAATTAATTTAAAATTTTAACCAACTACCACTTGATCTCATAATATGTATTTGATCACATCATAGGCAATTGGTATATAAAAATCAATGAAAGTTGTGACACTAAAGCATTTCCATTTCAGAGCAGTGCAATAGAACAGCATGTATGGTGCTTCTCTTGCATGCTACTGACCAGGGTTTGATCCCCAGCACCCCATGGCCCTCTGAGTTCCCAACCCCCTGAAATCATTTCTAATTGAAGAGACAGGAATAAGCTTGAGTACTACTAGGTGTGGAAACCAAAAAAAGCTTCTATCTCATAGAAGAAATGAATGAGTTCGTATTTCTATAAGAACTATATAAACTATAACATTTAATAATAACATTATACTTGATATTAATTTACTAATAAACTTTAAGTATAATAGAAAGTAAAGTCTAAAATATATGAGATAAAAGAAAAGGTTGTTTAGGCCACACTTGGGTGAGAGTGAATAGGTAGAGTTCTGTGAAAGAAAAGACATGTGTCTTAAAGGATTGACTGGAATTTGATAAGTAGGAAAGACCAAAGGGAAAAGGTTCTGCCTGGTGAACATTCACAGATGAAAGAAGCAACATGACATGCTGAAGAAGCAGTAGTTAAACAATCAGTGGATAAAAACATAGAACAGTTGTGTTAATTATATAACCTATACTTTCTTTATAAATATAACATGAATTTAAGTCATACTGTTTCTCTTTAATGTCTTTAACACTAGGGAGGGTCCATGAATCTTCCTTGAAATTTTACAAGATCATCCAAAACATATTTTAGTGGAAAGTTACAACATAATTACAGTAGACATAAATTCATAAATGACTTACAGTTGAACTTAAATGAAGAGGATTTCCCCCCCTACAATTTATTTCTTTTCCATCACCCTTGGACTTCAGGTCAAATATCTCATTCCATTCTTTATTCAGAAGCACCAGGTGGTAGAAGTTAATCATAAAGCATCATGCAGAGATGAACAGTTTTGGACTTTGACAGACCTGGTTTTGAAGCTTGTCATTGTTTCTCTGTAATTGTATGACCTGAATAAGATTTTCCTGGGACCTGAGCAGTGGTGCAAGTGGTAAGGCATCTGTCTTGCCTACGTTAGCCTAGGATGGCCCACAGTTCCATCCCCTGGCGCCCCATATGGTCCCCCAAGCTCAGGCGCAACCCTTGAGAGTCACCAGGTGTGGCCCACCCCCCAAAAAATGATTTTCCTTTTTTCCACTAATCTGAGTTTCCTTGGGTGTAAAACAGGTGTAAAATAGGTATGTAGAGATATTTCAAATGGACAATCTGAAAATTGAGGGGTGGAGTGGGCCACACCCAGCAATGCTCAGGAGTTACTCCTGGCTCTGTACTCAGAAATCACTCAGGTTCTGAAGACTGCATAGGATGCCAGGGATTGAACCCAGGTCAGCCGCTTGCAAGACAAACACCCTACCCACTGTGCTATCGCTCTGGCCCCCTGAAATTAAAATGAAATTATATAGAGAGTTGCAAAGAGCCCATTTAGTAAGAGCTCAATAACAACTATAAAAACTCAATAAATAAATTTACAAGAAGCAAAATAAAACAATAATATATTGGTCTGTAAATGGGAGAAATTTAAGGGTTTATGTAATTAATCAATTAAGAACAAAAATTCTCATTCTTGAGAAATGCTGTGATATAAACAATGTTGTAAATTACAAATTAAAATATTTGGTTTTTTTTTTCAGAAAAGTATGCCAATTCTCTTTATTTCTGTAAGAGAATAAAATAAACCTAGACTTTCATTTTTATCAAATTTCCTAAATTTCTTATACTTTAGTTATATCATTTTATTCTCTAGTGAAAAAAACATGCTCTTTACTGTAAAATTTGAGTGAAATAAATGTAACTACAAGCCAAATAAATATATATTTGTTATTTTCAATGACTAAAAGCTTATAAAACATATACCATACTTTTAACAAAAAGCTGACAGGAGAGTTTCCATGAAAACATTGATATAGTAACACTATTGACTGACTAACTCATCTGTTTGCAGACATCCTCAAACTATATCCTGTGGGCCACACGTAGCCTGCTAAGGACATTTATCTGGCCCTCTAGGTGTATTTTTGCCACCATTGTTTTTTCATTTCAAAATAAGATATTTGCAGTGTGCAGATGAATTGGTTCATAGTTTTTTTTAACTGCAGTCTGGACCTCCAATGGTCTGAGGGACAGTGAACTGGCCCCCTGTTTAATAGTCTGAGAACCCTTGGACTTTATGGGATATTATGATGCTTTTAAGACCTAGCTACTATAAAACTCAGATTCTTATGGAGAGTCTTTTAAGCTCCCTTGTGCCATACAGCTGAAATGATCTAAGCAGTGCCATTAATATTCACATTTACTTAATTCCACAAAGTGACTCAAATGTGCAAACAGGATTGAAAACAACTAATGAGCATAATTGCCAAATAGTATTTGAAAAATAATAGAAGAAAAGAAAATAGTTTTTCATATAGTAACATTTGAAGATGCTCATATTCTTACTGTTTCTGTTAATAATTTTGCAAGAAAGAAATAATTTGTCAAAATTTTTGTTTAATTAAATTTAACTGTAATGTTGACTGAGTACTATGTACTCTGTATATTAAGTTAATAACTGTCATAAATATGCTTTAAAAGTCAATGACATGGTTCTTGGAAGAGGGAATAATCTGATTAGGGAGACAATATTGAAACACAAAACATTATTAGTGATAACTATGACACAATAATATGCACAATTGAATAGTCAGACTCTAAAGTTCTCAGCAAGGTCAGAAATGCCCCAAAGGCTGGATCTCTGGAGAATAAGGAAATTATGGGAAACTGGGACAAACCTTACTGTGGTAAATCTGTAAAGGTAGAGAAGAAAATCAAAAGGAATTTAAGCTGATATTTTAGGAGGATCTACATGGAAGAATCCAGATTTCAAATCAGCTTTATCACTGAGCTTATTTATTGTTAACTAGTTTAAAAGCATATATTTCTTGCCCCAACCTTCTACGAGTCTCACATTTCTTCATTCTGTGCCAGTGTAGAATGAAAGTAACTATACACCATGATAAAAAAAAAAAAAAAGCAATGACACTTCCCTAAAAAAAAGGAAAACTTCTTTGAAATCAGATAGATTATAGGGAAAACAAAACAAAAATGAAAAACAAAGGAACAATCCTATAGAAATCACAAAGTTTGAACTCTTGCATTTATTTCATTTTACTCATTTTTCAAATGGGCTCCTGCCATTTTATTTCTTGGCTAATGTTCTTTAGTTTATCATTTGTCTTCATTCTATGGTCTTGGTCCCTGATTTTGACAGTGTCTTTACAATGTTGGCAGTATTTACTTTAAAGTAGGATTCATATTGGTAGAGGACTTCTTTTCTTTAATTTGCAATTTGTGGTTAGGAAATGATTTGCTCTTTGTTTCAGGTTGTTTAATGTTTTCAAATATAATATTTCTTCCTGCACTCCAGTGGATTCATTTACAAAATATTTAATGCCATTTGTGTCTTTGAAGAACTGTGTTTTGGATTAGAACAAAAGTGAATTTCTGCATAGAACTTGTGATGGTTTGTAATTGGTAAGCTATAATTTGACTAAGTTTGTGAACTAACAAAGAGCAGGAAACTTTTGGATGTTTACTCTTTTATTCATTAATTTATTCATTCAACACATATTTATTGGAATACAGTCTCTGTGGCAGGCACCATCCGAGACACAAACAAAACTAAGCCCCTACCTCCAAATAACATAAAATTCTTTATAAATGCCAAGTATGATGGCAAAAAAAAACAGGAAAATAAAGACACAGTTAAAGCATATATGAATAATGTTATTAAAAATAAAACCAGGGAAGCTAGGAAAAGTTTAAGGTCCTATCCCAGACATGGTCCCTCAAATATAGTGGAGCAAAGATTTTCACCTCAGACAGAAAATTTGTGCAAAATCCTATAGTTCTAAGATAACAAATCTTAGAGTATGTGAAAAGTGACCCTTAAAAAAAATTAAAGATATAAACAAGAACCTAGTGTAAAATAATTGCATGTGATGCCAAAAAAATTCCACATAAATAAAATACAATATGGAAAAATAAAATAAATAATAAAATTATGATATTATTTTTTATAATAATACTATATACAGTTGTTTTATATATTTATATATTATAATATACTTATAATATTAGTATAGTATTCTGGCTATTTCTGTTTATAACTTTGCAAGAGTTTGTAATATGTGAATAATAATAAATAAAATAAATAATAAAATACAATTTGTATTTTGTTCCATTTTAACATGTTCCATGTTCCATTTTAACATGACTGATTTAACAAAAAGACTGAGGATGGAAAAACTAAATACTTTATGCGGTAATTTGAATGAAAAATAATAAGGCCATTTAACACAGTAATAGAATTCAAATATAGAAAAGGGGTTGCAGTTCAGTGGGAGTAAAATGTGTAACTGACAGATTTTGGTAAATAATTTAATAATAAGGATAGGTACATGGAGAAAAGCCAGCCAAAGCTGACAGCTAGGTATCTCTCTTGGCCAGTGATCTGAATGTGCTGTTATAAACTAAACATTTCTTTTCACTCACCCTGGTTTAAGTTAATTTTATCCAGATCTAAGCAAATTAAGTATCTTCAAGTAATGTGAAAGTTCCAGACATTGATTCACAATTTAGTGAATGAAATTGAACAAAACTTTACATGTAGTTCTAGTTGGATGGAATGGAAACAGAATACTTCTTTACTTGAATGCATTACTTTTAATGAAATCAGTATACAACTTAGAGACTAAAATTTATTCATAAAGTTTGAGTACACTAATGATATTTTTCTTAAATTATTAAAACCTTGGATACCTCATGTCATTTCTCATCCTTTTCTTTTAACTTCTGAGACTAGGGAAGAGTCAACGAACAGGCATCTTCTTAAACTCAGCCAGGATGTCAACCCACTAAAATATTTTGTTGTGTAAAATATTGGCCAAGTGCAGCTTATTAAAGCTGTAGGCTTTATGAGAAAAAAAAAAGGCTCTGAGGGTTGTAGTAATCAGCTTTCCTAAAGTTAATTATACTACCAATCATATCAACACTTTTCTAATGTTTGATAATTTTAGCAGGTAAAAGAATTAACATAAGAATAGTAATGAAGATCTTGGGGACTTTGGTGGTGATAAAGTGCAGTACATCAATACTACAATATTCACTTAAGCACTCTAGTAAATATATTACTAAACTATAATAAAAATTGAAATTTTAAAAATAAATAAATATGGTAAATAGAAGTGGACACTGGTGAAAGGATTGGTGATTGAATATTGTACCCCTAAAACTTACTCATGAATAACTTTGTAATTCACAGTGATCCAATATATTAATTTTTACTTTATTTGAAGAAAATGTATCACATAGTTGTTTCCAGATAAGTGAAAACAAAGTTTTTTTAAAAAAAAAAGTAAGAAAAAGAAGAAAGTTTTAAAAGAAATAAAAAAGCAAAAGTATCATAACAAGCACATATGTGAAATTTATTGCATCTCCAACGAAGTCATTAATACAATGGCAGAAGACTTAGTAAGTTCTCATTATTAGCTATTCATTCTGTCAAATTGGTGTGTTCTTCTAAGAATGACAGGCTTCCTGAAAGAAAGAGATATGGGGGGAAGGGTAGGGAAGGATTCCCACACTCACTCCAAAATGTCCTGGTGATATCAGCCCCCAAACCAGCATCCCTGAATTTTGGCCATATTGGTGTCCCCAGGGAGAATAGAAGAGGAATGATGAGGTGGGGTCATTGGGAAAACTGTGATTCTGGGTAATGGAGACAGTCTGCATGGCTTCAGCAGGGCAGGAGCTTGGCTTGCTCTCTCCTTCCGAGATAGCCAACTTTCTGCTGTGTTGGCCAGTGATCTTTCACAACTCAGTGTACCTGTTTAAGAAAAGATTAAGTTTATGGAGCTGGCCTGGTTCAAACATCTCAATAAATTAATTTTTAAGCTAAAACAAAAAAAGAAAGGAATAGGGAGAAACAAATATTCCTTGAAATAGGAATAGGTGACTTCTATTATTTGATCATGTAATAAAGTACTTCCAAACATATGTTAAGTGATAATGTATGTCAGAAATGCAGATTCCTGCCCTCTTAAAAGTTTGCTAGAAATTAGAAAAAGAAGGTACTATTTCCTTAATACTTCCAGAGTGTTATGTAAGAAATAGCAGAGAATCTCACTTAAGAGAGCAAATATCATTTTTAAAAATAATAAACATTATACAAAAATGTTTTATGCTTATTTTGAATTAAATGGGTCAGAAAAAGAAAAAATGTTCCCAGTTGGGAAGCTCAAATCATATAGTCACCTGGAGTTTCATAGTTAGACATTCAGTGTTCACTTGGTAGAGTAGTAAGACAGAAGCTGTTCCAAATGAATTACTTTTTAATAAGATAATAAATTTGCTTTAAAGGCCTACATATCTACTTGCCAGAAGTTTCCTATAGCTATGCTTTGCACTTTGTTATCTCGGGATTTGCTGAATCATTTAACTCAGATGGTGGAGTCAAACACTAAATGAAATTGTTGTAGTCTTTTTTTGCTCTGGTTCAAAACTAAAAGCATTATAAGTGGTTCAGAACACAGCTGGGAATAGTATACACAAACATGGCATGAGTGACCTCCAAAATTGTGCTAAAAATTACATACTAAGTTCATACCTCTATTTTTGGTAATAGAGACAGTATAAGAAGTTACAATTTACCTTGTACTTTAATATGAAACACTGAACACCTCAGAAACTTCACTAAAATTTCAGATCTCTGAGTTTGTGTGGGACTCATGACCCACTCTATTTTGCATATTTCTTATATTCCTTTTTGCATATTCCTTATATTCATTTGCCTCATCTTATCATAAAGTCCAATTAACTTAATACCATTATCTTGGAAAGCATAATGTTTGTAAAATTCAATAAAAATTAATTTCTTTACATATTATATTATCACAGAGAATGGAATTCACATGCATATAAGCAACTACTGCTTGCTGTACCAGATTTTTTTAAAAAAGATATTATTAAACAAGTAAAATAGGGCCGGGAAGGTGGCGCTGGAGATAAGGTGTCTGCCTTGTAAGCGCTACCGAGGAACGGACCGCGGTTCGATCCCCCGGCGTCCCATATGGTCCCCCCAAGCCAGGGGCGATTTCTGAGCACATAGCCAGGAGTAACCCCTGAGCGTCAAACGGGTGTGGCCCAAAAACCAAAAAAAAAAAAAAAAGTAAAATAAAAGAAATGAGAAAACTGTTGTAAATGAAAAAAATTAATTTCTAGAGACTGGAGAATTAATACAGTAGATAATTTGCTTTCTTGTATGTAGTCTACCCCATTTTGATCCCTGGCACCACATATGGTCTTCCAAGAATACCAGTGCTTATAGTTCTTGACTATCCCAGTCACAGAAACAGGAAATAGTCCTATTCTAGGGAAGATGACAGTATATTGCTTTGCATGAAGCTAACCTAACTTTGATTGACAGGAACACATACCATCCCCAGAGTGATCCATGAGCTTAAAGAAAGCCCTGAGCATCATCAACTATGGCCTATAAAAGTAAAAGTAAAAAGAAAATTATAACAGCTTCTAGTTGTTTTTGAAAATTGATTTGGAGGAAAGGTATTACTCTTAGATCAATAGTGCACTACAATCACAAGGGTCTGTGTTTATTTGTTCCCACAAAATACCATACCTGAAATAACAGAAGTAATTGGAGTTACCATCTTATTCAGTATATTACAATCATTTCCTAAGATACAGTTTATGCTTGCAAAGTCCAAACAGGAAATGGGTATTTTTCTTTTTTTTTTTTTTTGGTTTTTGGGCCACACCTGTGACGCTCAGGGGTTACTCCTGGTTATGCGCTCAGACGTTGCTCCTGGCTACTTGGGGGACCATATGGGACACCGGGGGATCGAACCGCGGTCCGTCCTAGGCTAGCGCAGGCAAGGCAGGCACCTTTACCTCCAGCGCCACCGCCCGGCCCAAGTTTTTTTGTTTGTTTGTTTTGTTTTTGGTTTTGGTTTTGGTTTTGGTTTTTGGGCCACACCCGGTGACGCTCAGGGGTTACTCCTGGCTATGCGCTAAGAAGTTGCTCCTGGCTTGGGGGACCATATGGGACGCCGGGGGATCGAACTGTTGTCCGTCCAAGGATAGCGCAGGCAAGGCAGGCACTTTACCTCTTGCGCCACTGCCCAGCCCGGAAATGGGTATTTTTCAAGTCTATAATATGTTGGTATTAACCTATACAAATTATCAGGGGATTGTAGTACTTTTGGTTTGCTATATTTATAGCAAATATAGCAACTGAAAAATTAGAGAAGCTTTCACATTGTCCTTCTTACTATATTGGCTCTTGTCCATGGATCAGAAGCCATTTTGATTCTTACTGATGCTAATTACATATTGCAACTATTTCAGTTAAATATTCAGAAGCCAAAGAAATAGCCACAGGATAAATTAATTAATCAACTGTTCTCACAATGTCTTTAAACTTCGAGTTAAAGCTTCACTTGTTTCCTTCATCTGACCATTAAAATCTTCCATTTTAATTGGTGAATTGCAATGTGTAATTATGATCATAGGTATTAGATATTTAGAATAAATTGCAATTCCTTGTAGTTTCTGAAAGATCTGGGTATTTCCTTTGACACAGTGCTCCATCAAACAAGTTTTTTAGAAAAGATTTTTCAGGAATATTTATGGTACTTACTTGAAACAAGTACTCCATATCCTTCTTTTGACCAAATGTTGAATCTATGAATAGACTTAGATCAGGAAACTTGGTGAGTGGATATTCTTCTTTATTGTGATAACTCAAGTCAAGTTCTGGCCACCAGAATTAGGGTTTTTTTTTTCAAACTGTTCATCTTTTAAAATCCTATCCAACAGCAGGTTCCATTAGCCACCATCCAGTGCTCTGAAACCCAATGCTCTCAGATGTTTACTATGTCTCTGTTGACATGCACATAAACTGACGTCATGTGGTAAGAAAGAATCCCAAGCCATGGAGAGAGAAAAAACAAGGAGTTTGCATGCTAAAAAATGATTATCCCTAGAGAAATTATAATATAGACCTTATCAATGCAGGCTTAAGGTTTTTATTTACTCTACCTTAATGGCTCAGGAACTCACAACTCAGGCAATTACAACTCCTAAGGTCTTCACTCATCTGAAAGATGTAAATGATGATTACTTTTTCAAAATATTTTTTAAGGATTAAGCATGACAATGTATGAAAGCACTGAACCTATAGGAAAAATTCTATGTGTTCATATGAATTTATGAGAGGAAACTGCTAGGTATCAGTTCTTCCTACAAAAGTAAAATATGGTCACCCATACTGTCCAAAGCAAAAGAAAAGAAACATACAAAGGATTAAATTTCCTAGGGTAATTTTTTGCCCCTTGACTTTCTGAAACAGCTGTGCTTCCTCAAACTAACCAAAGTTGTATACCTTAGACTCCTCTGTCCCAGCTACGTGCATACCCACGCGCTGGCTGAGCTTGTCCTCCAAGCAGCTTGACTCTCTAACCTTAAGTAAACTCAGCAATTCAGTGCCTATGACAAATGCACAGTAAGGACGCTATTACGACAGAGAAGCTGCTTGATTTATGGTGCCTTATGAAATAGAAACCTCCTCACATCTTGGGAATTAGTGATGGAATTTTAAAAAGAATAACAAAATGAAATCAGGAACGGAAGAAAAAATTGCCCGGGTCCAACTTTAAAAAAATTACAAAACTTTCTAATAAAAAATGCAAACCAGATGCAGTTAGAGATGACTGATAATTAAGGATGATAAATGACTAATGTTTTTTATTGAATTATTCAGTGCACACTATTGTTTCTACATGAGGGAACAATTTACATATGGCTGCTGGGCTATCTTTTCACCTAAATTTGATTTAACAAGCAATTCTCCCAATCCCGAGGTACTCTCTACGCCACTGAATCTTGGACTGCCCTCAGGAAAATGAGTATCTTACCTTTCAGCAATCTCTTTGTGTGTGAAACTTAGAAAGAACGGGATATAGTATTTATAAATCTTATCTTCAATGAGTATAAAATTTGTATAATAAAACTACAATAACTGAGATGTAGAGATGTTCTAAATGGAGATGATGCATTATCACAGAGATATTTGTATTCCCAGAGCAATTTCTCTTGTGACTAAGGGTGCGTATTTTTCAGGCATATGCAAGGTATGTCATACATGGTATGTGGTTAAACCTTTCTTAAATTCCTGATGAGGCCCTAATTCTCACTATCATTTATCATGAGAGCAGCATGTTTCCCTAGTTCTTAAAGAGTTTTCTTCTACTGTAGTAGAAATGGTATGCTTCCTTTTACTAGTAACCATTTATTAATCTGTTAGTACAGCATCACAAATCAGAATAATAACAAGATAGAAATGGATGAGCTGCCTAAATTAATTCTGTTTCAGGTAAGAATGGTCACAGGTAATGATTTGCTTACAAAGCATGTTGTCTATATCATTTAGATTACGTTAATAGTTAATTGAAACAACAAACTTCAACCCATCATTGGTTTATGTCACTTCTGGATGTTTTAGACATGAGGTGATGCTATAAACCACACAAGGAAAATTTCAATAAATAGGGTAAACATGAAGTTAGCCTATTAGGCCAAACCAAAAAGAGCAATCTTTCCTACTCCTAGAAATTCCTACTTAAAATCTAATATTAGCCTTTCCAGTGAAGGCTGTTGTATATAAATTATTGTCACTTGAAAATTTTCACTGAATATTTTTCTTAACAGGAAAAAATTCATGTTTAGTTTAAATGTTAAAAAATATATATAAAGGCCCAATCTGGAAAGAAAGATGGATTCCAAAAGAAATTTGATTTCTCCTATTCATCGCAGTTTATCCGGTGACACTTTCTATCCAACTAGGAAGAGGATTTTAATTCACCTTATTTTTTATGAAGACATTCTATGCAGAAGATTTTGAGGAATTTTTCATGTGGGTTTTTAACTTGTTCATTTAATTACCTTGGTCAATAAATAATCCTTTAATTTTTTTATCTTGTGATCAGAGTTCTAGATAGGTCAGTGAATAGGGCACTTGCCTTGCCCATGGCAGAACCAGATATGAACCCTAATATCTTTGATCCTATGGCATCCTATATGGTCCCACGAACACCTTCGAGAGTGATTCCTGAATGCCAAGACAGGAGTGACCCCTAAGCATCGCAGCGTGTGGCACAAAAACAAAACAATTTTTAAAATAAATGTTCTGCCTTGCTTGTAAAACAAGTGAAATTCTGCTTTTATATAGAAATCTCCAGAAAACCTTCACAAAATCAGATGAAAGGAACTACATACAGAAGGAACATGTGCATTGGAGCCTCTTATCTCATTTGAATGTCCACGAGTCTTGTTTGATTTCCTAATAACACTCTTCAGAGCCCAGATGTTGTACATCTGGAACAAAACAGGTTGGACACTGTGGTGATGACAATGTTAAAGAAAAGTCACTCTTCAGTTCAATGTCAGACGGCCAAATTGCTGTTAGTTTTAAATTTAAAAATTGGCCTCAGCTGCTCCAACTTCTCTTGGCTCCTGATTTAGAACACTAAATAAAGACAAATAATTAATCAGCCTATTGGAAAGAAAGTAAGCAAATGTCATGTGATTTAGAGGCTGAGGTTATAATAGTTTGGGTCACCAGAATGTTATTGCATATCTTCTTTCAAACTATTCTGGTGAAGCATTGGTTTAAAATAGGGCAACTGGGCCAAATTCTCCTCAGCACACTCTGCAAAGCTTGCATCTTGCTGTGGGATATATATCCATGTGGTGCCACAGCCAGAGAAAACATTCAGATTTACTTTAGATATTTGTAAAATTGTCTATTGTCTAAAAGTCTGATTTTTGTGGCAGTAATATAGAATGATAGGCAATCTTCCCTTAATGTTCTTGATGCTGAATTAAACATTTGACTTCCCACAGGTGGAAATGATTTATTCACAGAATTAAAAGTAATCTTGATTCCAAATGTAATAATACAATTACTATTTATAAAATTACTAATAAAGAAAACTGGATTATGAGATACACATATAAAACAATTATCCACTCCTCATTTACATGGTCCCCAATAAGAAAAGTAAAGATTGTTCCGTGTAAGTGTACTTGTGATTATCAGTAGTTTCTTTGGCAACTGGTTATTTTGTTTTTAGTTTAAAGACAAATGAGTACATTTTTTATACTGTTAAGTTTTATAGAGTGATTACTGATAATACTTCTCTCTCTTTAATGCAAGTAACCCAAACCCAGCTGACCTTAGTTCAAAATAAGGGAATAAATAATCTACTCAACTGAGAAGTCAAGCACTGATTGTTTCAGGTATTCCATCAATGTTATAAAAATTCTTTCTTTTCACTTTTAGCTCCACAGTCTCTATAGATTCATTTTCAAGCCAACATAACCTATGGTATTACTATACTAGCACAGCTATGGCATTATTGGCATGTCTAGTTTCAAAGTTGGGAAAATCTTAAAGATGAATTCTTGTGACTAAAGATTTGCTCTTCTTGGAAATATATAGGGCACATGTCCAAGATCTAGAAAGAAAGATCAAGCTAAAGCTATATGAACTAAGATTGACATGCAAACAGTTTAGAAATGTACATTCTTCTAATGAAAGATAGCTATAATATAAGTCCTTTGAGCAGGGTAGGGGGAGTAGCTGAAAAGCTCAGGGTTTACTCCTGGCTCTGTATTCAGAGGTCACTCCTGGCAGTAATTTAGGGGTAATATATGGTGCTAGATATTCAACCACATGCAAGGCAAGTCACTAAGCCCTTGCATTATCTTTTCAATCTACACATCTTTTGACCTTGTTTGTCTTTACGTTCAGCTTCTTACTATCCACATTAGTGGCCTGCAAGCAGACACATAAAGGAAATGAGTGAATTCTTTTTTTTGGGGGGGGGGCAGTCACACCCGGCAGCACTCAGGGGTTACTCCTGACTCTTTGCTCAGAAGTCACTCCTGGCAGGCACTGGGGACCATATGGGATACCAGGATTTGAATCACTGCCCTTCTGCAGGCAAGGCAAATGCCCTACCTCCATGCTATCTCTCCAGCCCCATGTGTGAATTCTAATTGCCCAGGATCTGAGATGAAGTTCATAAACCTCCCACAAATCCAACTGGTGATGGGTGGTGTTCTTTACATGACTGAAACCCAAACACAATCATGTATGTAATCAAGGTGTTTAAAAAAAAAAAAAACTCCCACAAATCCATTGCTTTCTTTAGCCTCCACTGAATTTATCAAACACTCTGTGGCTAGATTTCATCAAACAGACCATAAACAATAAAACCTGTCATATTTGAATAAAGACTATTAAGGGTTCTATGACTCTTACATCTTCTTTTACAATGTCAAACCTTAAAGAGTCTAAGATCTACCAAAAAAAAAAAAAAAAAGAGTTCCGAAAAAGGGCCGGGAAGGTGGCGCTAAAGGTAAGGTGTCTGCCTTGCAAGCGCTAGCATAGGACGGACCGCGGTTCGATCCCCCGGTGTCCCATATGGTCCCCCCCCAAGCCAGGGGCGATTTCTGAGCGCATAGCCAGGAGTAATCCCTGAGCGTCAAACGGGTGTGGCCCAAAAACCAAAAAAAAAAAAAAAAAAAGAGTCTAAGATCTAGGTGGGATGACTACAACAGAGAAGAGATCAGCCCAATACAAACTGGATTCCAAATTAACAAAAACAAAATATCTTTGTTCTTGCATTCACTCAAACTTGAGCAATTGCCAACTTCATCAGTTAGAGGTAACCCTTTAACTAATATATTTTAATTTCTTTGCACTTCCTAGGGGGAGATGAGAAGTAGAAGTTAAATAAGCCCTTACTTATGGATTTCACATTGTCATGTTCTCTGATTTCTTTAAGAGAAAAACTTGAAAACTTTATTTAATATCCAGATGAACAGAAGTTGTTTTAAAACATTCTCCTAGTGTCTTAATAATTATTTTGTTGACAATAAGTATTTTCTTTATATAGAACATTTAATTGACATTTGGAAGTTAATTTGGAAGTTAATTTAGAATGTTGTCTTTATGTTAAAATAAGTTTTAATCTTTATTGAGATTTTTTCTAATTATTTAGTCCTTAATTTTTTTCATTATAAAATGTTTGATGATGTGAATTCACGATGTAAGTTTATTATTTTCATGCATTTCAATAACTGATATAATAGACTTTCAGGCATTGACCTTCAGACTTTTTTCCTAGCAGTCAGTGCTGGAATAATTAATTTTGTTATTTTAATAACTATTTTTCTTAAATCTGTATTCCATTTAATTAAAGATTCTATCAAAATTGTTTTATTATTTAGGCAACATTTAAATCATAAATTGTGTATGCCGAGAGATAGTAATGGAGGTAAAATGCTTGCTTTACACACAGCCACTTCAGCTGCAACTCTGGTTAGATCCCAGATACCACAGATGGTTCCCGAAGTATCCCTAGGGATCATTCCTGAGCCAGGAATAGACTCTGAGCAGTCACTAGTGTGTCCCAAAATCCAAATAAGGGAGAATTTGTGGTTTTAATTCATCTTATCTATGAGAAAAAGCACACATAAAATGATATTTTAAAGTTATATACACCTATTTTTAATTTAAACACCGTGATATAAAGTTGTTCATGATTGAGTTTTAGCCTTCCAATATACATCAACCTTCACTCATACATCTTTCCCCCCACTCCTCCCTGTCTGCCTCTGGGAGAGGCATTTAACTTCTTTCTCCAACACATTCTCTATTCCCCCCCCCAGTCCCTCTCTTCTCCCCTCTTTCTCTGTTTCTATCTTCCTTTCCTGTCTCTCTGTCTGTACTTCTCTTACTTTATTTTTCTTTATAGATACTGTGGTCGCCACAAATAGTGGAGCAGTGCAGTTAGAGCAAAGAAGAGACCACTATCACTATAATAATGATAGTTTAAATTCATCACTCTGGACAATAACTGGGTGTTGGATGAAGATGACATGATATGAATTTTTAAGAAAAAATATCAATGAGAGGCATAAGCAATAGCACAGTGGGTAGGGTGTTTGCCTTGTACAGGGACAACCCTGGTTCAATCCCTGGCATCCTATATAGATCCCGAAGACTGCTAGGAGTAATTTCTGAGTGTATAGCCAGTTGTAACACTTGAACATCACCAGGTGTGTCCCGACCCCCCTCAAAATAAACAACAAAAAGAACATTTTGGATTTTGGGGACAGAGTAATAGCACAGTGGGTAGGGTATTTGCCTTGCATGCAGCAGGCCAGGATTCGATCCCAGTATCACATATGGTCCCCGAGTTTGCCAAGAGGGACTCCTGAGCTCAGAGTCAGGAGTAATCCCTGAGTACTCCCAGGTATGGCCCAAACCCACCCAAAATCAACAAAAGAAATTAAACACTAATATTGTAGAGTAGCAGCTAGTGCTGCAGACACTTAAAAAGGTGATACCCATAGAAGTGATAATTCTTATGACCTAGTATCTATTCTCTCCATTACAAAAGTCCAGCAAAATAGTTATGTTTAGCTATTGATAGTATTTAAAATATTTTAGTTTACATATCCATTCTTACTCAAGGGATCTAGTTCAATAAGGAATATCTGGATATCATTGTTTGTGCAACTAATAGTGTTCTGTCAAATGAATGAAATCCACACCCTGTGATTAAAGAGCTTGCAGACCAATGGAGCCCTTGATAATAAGTAAATATAATGCAGTGCTAAATGCAAACAAAAAATCAAAACAAAAACAAAATCAAAATCAAAAACAAAAAATAAGCAGAGGAGCATGTGCAAAAGCATAAAGCTTCTTAGCAAAAGAAAAAGCCCAAACTTTACCCTCAGGGATGGACAATCTGATAAAAATACAAAGAAAGAACTCTCCAAGCAGAGATCAATAGAACAAAAGTTAGGAGATGAAGGACTGGTGAGTTTAATATCTTAATGTAATAAGTTATAGAATAGGAGGAATAAATTTGAATTATGGGTATCCTCTAAAAACATATGATTTTATAACTTACTGTCTCATTTTTCCAAAGAACAATTTGTATGGTATTGTATCAGTCTGTCTTGAGAACATCTATTTCCCACAAGTTCAGCCACAGGAAACTGAATGCATTATTCACGTTGTTACCACAGCAAAGCAGTCAAGAATCCCAAGAGTCCATTAGAAAGCAGGCAGTGGCACTCAAATGGGGTTGATAGTCTCAAAGGATTATTACAAGAATAATAAAAATTAAAATGGATCTCAACCCTCTGTGGTTCAATGATTTTCTTTCTCATCCTGGCTGTAAAGAAGATTTTGTTCCAGCTGTACTCAGCCCTCAGTATGGTACACAATGTTAAGTAATCCTCATGTAAACAGTTTTTAAGAACTTCAATTACCTATTTCTATATATAGAGCATATACTTTATTATTCAGTTAATATCATTGCTCATTAAAGTTTCCACCTTTTATTTAATCATTATCATTTGTTTATCAATCTGAATCAAGCCATAGGTTTGTTTAAATTTTTAAGTTTGAAGGTTTATAAATATACTTCTAATTCTCAAAGGATGTGAGATCCTTCACAAAGACATATAAAATACAGCAGGATGTAGTGTTTGAATAAAAAAGTGAGCTACACAGTACCAGGCCAAATTATTTAGAGAAATATATATAAATATTGTAAAATATTCTGAGCTTTTTTAATGCTACTCATATTTTTCAAATATACTAAGATTAGCATAAATTATCCTACAGTTATAGGGGCCAAGGATGTCTTAGCAGTAGAACATTTGTCTTGAATGTATGAGGTCCTGGGTTCTATTTCTGAAAAGAAAAGAGAATTATTGTAAAACTATTGTTTTTTTAATAACGTAACAAGAGAAAAAGTACTCAAGGAATGCAAACAGATGAAAATAGAAGTCCTTGACAAACTCAACAGAAACAACATAAGAATCATCGGAGTCCCAGAGGCTCAGGTAGGAGGTCTCCAGGAAGAATCAACTGTCAAAGACATCATCAAAGAGATACTCCCAGAGTTAAAGACTACATGCAATCAAATCCTGCATGCCTGAAGAGTACCAGCTAAAAGAGACCCAAAGAAAAACACCCCAAGACACATCCTCGTTACAAAGACAAATCCCACAGATAAAGATAGAATACTGAAAGCAGCAAGATCAAAAAGGGAAATTACATTAAAAGGAGCATCCCTAAGACTTACAGCAGACATGTCACAAGAAACTCTCAAGGCCAGAAGACAGTAGTGGGATATTGTGACAAGACTG
The DNA here is from genome assembly GCF_024139225.1 of Suncus etruscus. Lineage (NCBI taxonomy): Eukaryota > Metazoa > Chordata > Mammalia > Eulipotyphla > Soricidae > Suncus > Suncus etruscus. Next base: position 96,828,715 of record NC_064851.1, on the reverse strand, counting down.
AATGAAATGAATGCCTCACAGAAAATACTGCACCCAGCTCAACTTACGTTCAGGTTTGAAGGAAGAATACATAGTTTCAAAAATAAACAACAGCTCAGAAACTTCACAGATGATAAACCAGCCTTAAAGGAATAACTGACAGATCTACTCTAAGACAAGAGAGACCAACAAACACAGCAAAGATGTGTTTATCTACAAGGATGACATTAAATCCTATGACAATAATCTCCCTCAATGTCAATGGACTAAATTCACCAATTAAAAGACACAGAGTGGCAAAATGGGTCAAAAAGATGAATCCAACCTTCTGCTGCCTACAAGAAACATATCTGAATAGTCAGAACAAACATAGACTCAAAATCAAAGGCTGGAGAAAAATCATCTAAGCAAACAACACCCTCAAAAAAGCTGGGGTGGCCATATTAATATCTGATGACACCAACTTTATACTCAGAAAAGTGGTAAGGGACAAAGATGGACACTATGTACTAATCAAGGGATATGTGCAACAGGAAGAAATCAGATTACTAAACATATATGCACCCAATGAGAGACCAGCAAATTATCTAATACAATTACTGACAAATCTGAAAGAAGAAATCAATAATAACACAATCATTGTGGGAGACCTCAACACGACCCTATCAACACTTGATAGGACAACCAGACTGAAACCCAACAAAAACATACTAGCCCTGAAAAGAGTTATGAAACAAAGAGGACTAGTAGATACATACAGGACACTCCATCCCAAAAAACCTGGATACACATTCTTCTCTAATGTACATGGGTCATTCTCCAGGATAGACTACATGGTAACACATAAAACATACCTCCATAAAATCAAGAGGATAGAAATCTTGCAGGATAACTTTGCTGACCACAAGGCTCTGAAATTAGATGTGAACTACAAAGCCACACAGAAGAAAAACTTTAACAATTGGAAATTAAACACCCTGCTACTGAACAACCAGTGGGTCTGAGATGAAATCAAAAAGGAAACCAAAACTTTCCTGGAAACAAATGATAATGAAGACACAAACTGCCAGAATCTATGGGACACAGCAAAAGCAGTCCTGAGAGAAAATTTTATAGCTCTACAAGCACACATCAGGAAGGAAGAAGGGGCATACCTGAACAACTTAATGATGCAGCTCAAAAAATTAGAAAATGACCAACTAAAGGAACCAAAAATAGAGAGACAGAAGGAAATAACAAAGCTGAAAGCAGAAATCAATGAAGTGGAAAACCAAAAATCAATCCGAAAGATCAACAAAAGCAGAAGTTGGTTCTTTGAAAAAATAAACAAGATTGATAGACCATTGGCAAAACACAAAGAAAGAAAGAGAAATCTGATAACCCGTATTAGAAATGAAAAGGGGGAGATCATGACAGAAATTGCAGAGATCCACAGGGTAATCAGAGACTACTTTGAGAAACTTTATGCTACTAAACATGAGAACCTAGAAGAAATGGACACTTATAACCTTCTACATTTAAGTAAGGAGGATGTAACATATCTAAACACCCCCATCACTACTTGAGGAAATTGAAATTGTAATCAAACATCTGCCTAAAAAGAAAAGCCCAGGCCCAGATAGATTTCCTAATAAATTTTTTTCAAATATTTCAAGAGAAGCTACTACCAATCCTAACCAGACTCTTCCATGAAATTAAAAAAACGGGAACACTTTTATGAAGCCAACATCACCTTGATACTAAAATCAGATAGAGATGCTGCCAAAAAAGAAAATTACAGACCAATATCCCTGATGAATGCTGATGCAAAGATCTTCAACAAAATCCTGGCAAATAGGATCCAATGCATCATCAAGAAGATCATACACTACGACCAAGTAGGTTTCATCCCAGGAATGCAAGGATGGTTTAACATCCATAAATCTATCAACACCATACACAACATCAACAAGAAGAAAAATTAAAATCACATGATCATATCAATAGATGCAGAGAAAGCATTTGATAAGGTCCAACACCCATTCTTGATCAAAACTCTCAGCAAAATGGGAATGGAAGAAACCTTTCTCAATCTAGTTGAAGTCATCTACAACAAGCCAATAGCAAATATTATCCTCAATGGAGAAAAACTAAAAGCCTTTCCTCTAAATTCTGGTACTAGACAAGGCTGTCCACTCTCACCACTCCTCTTCAACATAGTACTGGAAGTTCTTGCTATAGCGATCAGGGAAGAAAAAGGTATCAAGGGAATCCAGATAGGAAAGGAAGAAGTCAAGCTTTCATTGTTTGCAGACGACATGATACTCTACTTAAAAAACCCTAAAGACTCTACCAAAAAGTTTCTAGAAACAATAGATTCATATAGCAAGGTGGCAGGCTACAAAATTAACACACAGAAATCAATGGCCTTTTTATACACCAATAATGATAGGGAAAAGATGGACGTCAGGAAGTCAATCCCATTCACAATAGTGCCACACAAACTCAAATATCTTGAGTCAACTTGACCAATACAAAGGACCTATACAAAGAAAACTATATAGCCCTGCTCCAAGAAATAAGAGAGGACACACTGAAGTGAAATGAAAACACATACCCTGCTCATGGATTTGCAGGATTAACATCATTAAAATGGCAATACTTCCCAAAGCATTATACAGATTTAATGCGATCCCCTTAAATAACCCATGACATTATTCAAAGAAGTGGATAGAACACTTATGAAGTTCACCTGGAACAATAAACACCCTCGAATAGCTAAAGCACTCCTAGGGAAAAAGAAAATGGGAGGCATTACTTTCCCCAACTTTAAACTGTACTACAAAGCAATTGTTATCAAAACATCATGGTATTGGAATAAAGACAGACCCTCAGATCAGTGGAACAGGCTTGAGTTCTCAGACATTGTCCCCCAGACATACAATTACCTAATTTTTGACAAAGGAGCAAGAAATCCTAAATGGAGCAGGGAAAACCTCTTCAACAAGCGGTGCTGGCAGAACTGGTTAGCCACTTACAAAAAAAGCGAACATAGATCCCTAGTTAACATCATGTATGAAGGTAAAATCCAAATAGATTAAAGACTTTGATATCATACCTGATACCATAAGGTATATAGAACAACATGTCGGTAAAACACTCCATGACATTGAGTCTAAAGGCATCTTCAAGGAGGAAACTGCACTTTCCAAACAAGTGGAAGCAGAGATCAACAGATGGGAATACATTAAACTGAGAAGCTTCTTCACCTCAAAAGAAGTACTGCCCAGGATACAAGAGTCACCCACCGAGTGGGAGAAACTATGCACTCAACACCATCAGATAAGGAGCTAATATCCAAAATATACAGGGCACTGACAGAACTTTACAAGAAAAAAACATCTAACCCCATCAAATAATGAGGAGAAGAAATGAACATGCACTTTGATAAAAAAGAAATACAAATGGCCAAAAGGCACATGAAAAAATGCTCCTCGTCAATCATTAAGGAGATGCAAATCAATACAACGATGAGATACCACCTCACACCACAGAGATTGGCACACATCACAAAAAATGAGAACAATCAGTGCTGGCAGGGATGTGGAGAGAAAGAAAGTCTTATCCACTGCTGGTGGGAATGCTGTCTAGTCCAACCTTTATGGAAAGCGATATGGAGATTCCTCCATAATCTGGAAATTGAGCTCCCATTCGACCCAGCTATTCCACTCCTAGGGATATACCCTAAGAACATAAGAATACAATACAAAAACCCCTTCCTCACACTTATATTTATTGCAGCACTATTCACAATAGCCAGGCTCTGGAAACAACCAAGATGCCCTTCAACAGACGAATGGCTAAAGAAACTGTGGTACATATACACAATGGAATATTATGCAGCCGTCAGGAGAGATGAAGTACATGAAGTCATGTACATGGATGTACATGAAATCTATCATACTGAGTGAAATAAGTCAGAGGGAGAGAGAGAGACTCAGAATAGTCTTACTCATCTATGGGTTTTAAGAAAAATAAAAGTCATTTTTGCAACAATTTTTAGTCAATGAGAGGAGGGCTGGAACTTCCAGCTCACTTCATGAAGCTCACCACAGAGAATGGTGAGTGCAGCTATAGAAGCTACACAGAGAACTACCATAACCATGTGAATGAATGAGAGAACTGGAAAGCCTGTCTAGAGTACAGGTGGGGGTGGGGTGGGATGGAGGGAGATTTGGGACATTGGTGGTGAATATGTTGCACTGGTGAAGGGGGTGTTCTTTACATGACTGAAACCTAATCACAAACATTTATGTAATCAAGATGTTTAAATAAAGAAAAATTAAAAAAAGAAGGGGCCGGGCGGTGGCGCTGGAGGTAAGGTGCCTGCCTTACCTGCGCTAGCCTAGGAGACGGACCGCGGTTCCATCCTCCGGCGTCCCATATGGTCCCCCAAGCCAGGAGCGACTTCTGAGCGCATAGCCAGGAGTAACCCCTGAGCGTTACCGGGTGTGGCCCAAAAACCAAAAAAAAAAAAAAAAAAATTAAAAAAAGAAAAAGATGGTCAAAATGTCCTTTCAATGAAAAAAAAGGGAAAAATAAATTTATATACAGCTAAAAATACAAAAGCTCATCTCATAAAGTTTACATTAGTGATCTATTATCATAAAGTTTAATACTAAAATCCTTTATTTTGTCACACTCCACTGTTTTATGTGCTTCACTGAATGAGCATACTTCATTTTGCAGGTGCTTATTCTGATTCAAGAATTTAAAATCATGGCAAATAAATCAATGTAATTTTCCTAATAGCATATGTCATAGTTAAAGTATAAATGCAATTTTATTAGATATGTTGGTGAACACATAATAAATTAAATTATTCAAAATAGATTACAGTAAGTATAAACATAACATTTATGCAAAGTGAAAAATTATGTTACTCACTTTATTGCTTTATTCTCTTTATCATGGTGGCTTAAAATCAAATTGACACAATCTGAGATGAGCCTGTAAATATTTGAGAGATAAATCACAAATAGGCTACATGCTGTTTAATAGGTTCCATGAGAAGGAAAAGATTATATACTCCACACTGTTTAAAATTAAAATTAAATTTTTTAATTTAAAATTTCTTTGTAAGTGATGCTAATACTTATAGTCCTGATATTATATCTCTTAAAGCCATGCCTCTAAAATTAAAAAAGACTATAATAACATTTATTAGAAATACAAACTGTCTAGGGGCTGGAGAGATAGCATGGAGGTAAGGCGTTTGCCTTTCATGCAGGAGGTCATCGGTTCGAATCCCAGCACCCCATATGGTCCCCTGTGCCTGCCAGGAGCAATTTCTGAGCCTGGAGCCAGGAATAACCCCTGAGCACTGCCAGGTGTGACCCAAAAACCAAAAAAAAAAAAAAAAAAGAAATACAAACTGTCTAATGAGCAACCCGCCCCAGGGATCTCAAGCCTGAGCAGAGAGCGGACTGGGTGAGTCCTTTCCCCCCACATGGGCGCCCTACCCCACAGCTGCCCCAGCACCCCAAGCAACCTGCCCCAGAGATCTCAAGCTGGAGCCCAAGCCTGAGCAGAGAACGGACTGGGTGAATCCCTTCCCCCAGGTGGGTGCCCTACCCCGCGGCTGCCCCGGCACCCCAAGCAACTCGCCCCAGGGACCCCAAGCCAGAGTGGAGTGTAGGAGGGGTGAGGAGAACCCAGCAGCTGACCCACTCGACGATTGCTGGGACAGGCTAGGACCAATAGACTGGGTGAGATTGGGCCGGCCACCTGGACCTTTGGGTGACCTAGAGCAGCTTACCCCCCTGAGCCCTGGAGTGGACCTGGGACTCCCCAAGGGCTGAGGTCAGCATCCAGCAAGGGTTTGGCTGAGGGAATTTTTTCTACTGAGGCTCAAAGGGGGCGGAGCTCCATTGACTTCCAGAGAGAGCAGAGAGGATAGAGAGCTAGGCTCTATAGCACCCCCATTGTGGCCAGGAGCGAAACTGCACTGGCTGACAGGAATAAGGAGAAGGAAATTAACAAGACCCACTGAAGGAAGGCTGACTTCCAGGTAGCAAGGGGGGGGGGGGGGAAGAGCTAGGCTCAACAGTGCCCTCCACCATTGTGGCCAGAAGAGGACCTACAGTAGCGGACAACAAAAGGATTAGACCACATAAAGAACACAGGAGGAGCCAAACCTCAGCGAGCTCACCCAATGGCTCCCTCTAGAACCACCCTCAGGGAGGGGACCCATCCCCATGCCACAGGGGACCAAAGCAGGCTAAATTTAGAAGGCACAGCACTCCAAAGCACCCCAATAACTGCAAAGAAATATTGGTAAATCAAGGAGAACCCTAATATCTGGAGATATGGAGACAAACCCTAGCAAGTTTCCAAGTCCACCAAAATGCACAGATCCATGGGAAGGAGACCTAAAAGCAGCCATGAGGAAGGAAATGCAAGAATTGATAAAAGAAATTAAAGAAACGCTAGTTACCGAGTATAAGGAATCTATGGATGAACATATCAGCCAAAATAAAGAAGAAATGTTATAGAACATGAGACAGTCCATACAAAAAGAATTAAAGGAATTAAAAGACAAAGTAACAAGCCTTACGAGCAGAAACACAGAGTTGGAGAAGTACATTGAGGAACTCGAAGGAAAATTGCAAACAAAAAATGATCAATAAACCAACAAAGAAATAAAAGGCAAAGCACTGGAAGAAAAATAATGCAGTATCTAATGAACAAGGACAAAAGAAACAATCTAAGAATTGTGGGTATACCAGAAGGAGAAAAAATAGGGAAAGGGGAAGAACAAGTAGTCAGGGAGATAATAGCAGAGAACTTTCCCACCCTCTGAAAATAAATCTCAGTGCAAATCCAGGAAGTGAAGAGAGTCCCTAATAAAATAGACCCTAATATACAAACACCAAGACATATAGTAATCCAAATGGCAAAAAAAGAAAAAGAAAAAGAGGAACTCCTTAAAGCAATAAGGGAGAAAAAAACCTCAAGTACAAAAGAAGGGACATAAGAATCAAACCAGATCTCCCATTTGAAATAATTCAAGCAAGAAGACAGTGGAATGACATATTTAAATGACTGAATGAAAGAAACTTCCAACCTAGTGTCCAATACCCAGCAAAACTATAATTCATATGGGAGGGCAGACTAAAAACATTCTCAAACAAGAACAAACTAGAACTATTTGTGCAAACAAAGCAGATCCTAAACGAACTACTCAGAGAAGAATTATACAATCCAAACCCCCGATTGTAACAACAACCACTCCACACAATACAACCACACAACAGTTCTCTTTCTCAATAATCTCCCTAAATGTTAACAGACTAAACCCTCCCGTTAAAAGACACATTGTAGAGAACTGGATTAAAAAAATAAACCGGACTTCTGCTGGCTGCAAGAAACACACCTACAACTACAGGATAAGCACAGGCTTAGAATAAAAGGATGGTAAGTAATTATTCAGGCCAATGGAAAACAAAAAAGAGCAGGGACAACCATCCTTATATCAGACCAAATTGCATTCAACATCAAGAAAGTGATCAGAGACAGAGGGTCACTACTTACTGATCAGGGGAACATTAGATCAAGAAGTACTAACCCTGGTCAATATCTATGCACTTAATGCAGAGCCAGCAAAATATGTGAGACAACTGCTCGCAAACCTGGAGAAACACATGAAGGAAAATGTGATAATAGTAGGGGACCTCAATATTCCACTATCACCACTGGACAGATCCACCAAACAAAAAAATAGCAAAGAAATAAGAGCTCTAAATGAAAAATTAGAAGATCTAGGGCTAATAGACTTATATAGAGCCCTCCACCCCCAGAAAGCAAAATACACATTCTTCTCAAGCCAACATGGAACCTTCTCCAGAATAGACCATGTCTTAGAACACAAAGCCAACATATATAAGACCACAAATGTAAGGATCATTAGAAGTACCCTATCAGATCACTATGCAACAGAGGTCGAAATTGACTTCAAGAAGAAGCATAGGAGAAAAACTAATACCTGGAGATTAAACAACATGCTGCTCAACAACAGCTGGATCAAATAACAACTCAAGGAAGAAATAAAAAGATGCCTTGAGACAACTGATAATGAAGAGACAACTTGTCAAAATTTGTGGGATACAACAAAAGCAGTAATTAGGGGAAAACTCATAGCAATACAGGCCTATGTCAAGAAACAGGAAAATGTCAAAATCAACGCTTTAAACCAGTGGTCCTCAAACTATGGCCCACGGAACACATATTGTATTTATGTCTGTTTTGTTTCTTCATTGCAAAATAAGATATATGCAGTGTGCATAAGAATTCATTCATAAGTATTTTTTACTATAATCAGACCCTTCAATGGTCTGAGGGACAGTGAACTGGCCCCCTGTTAAAAAGTTTGAGGACCCCTGGTTTAAACTATCACCTCAAGGAATTGGAAGAAAAGCAGCAGAGAATCCTACCACAACCAGAAGGCAAGAAATAATAAACACCAGAGCAGAATAAACAACACAGAAACTAAGAAAACAATACAAAAAATCAATGAGACCAGGAGTTGGCTTTTTGAAAAAGTAAACAAGATAGACAAACCACTGGCAAAACTCACCAAAAAAGGGAAAACACCCAAATCAGCAGGCTCACAAATGAAAGGGGAGAGATTACAACAGAACCCAAAAAAATACAACATATCATGAGATCATACTATGAACAACTATACTCAGCTAGGCTAGAGAACTCAGTAGAAATAGACAGATTCTTGGAAAAATACCATCTTCTGAGACTGGAAAAGGAAGAACTAGAAAGCCTAAACAGACCAATCACCTCAGAGGAAATTGAAGACTTAATCAAGAAACTCCCTAAGAACAAAAGTTCAGGCCCAGATGAATTTACAGGTGAATTTTACCAAACATTCAGAGAAGACCTACTACCACTTTTCCATAGGCTCTTTCAAACCATAGAAAAAACAGGAATCCTCCTAATTCCTTTTATGAGGCTAATATCACACTCATTCCCAAAGATGGCAAAGACACCACCAAGAAAGAAAACTACAGACCAATCTCACTAATGAACATAGATGCAAAGATACTAAACAAAATCTTAGAAAACCAAATCCAGCACTTCATCAGAAAGATAATACATCATGACCAAGTGGGTTTTATACCAGGAATGCAATGTTGTTTCAACATACTCAAATCAATCAACATTATACATCACATCAACAACAAGAAAGACAAAAACCACATGATCATATCAATCAATGCAGAGAAGGTTGTTGACAAAATCCAACATCGTTTCATGTTAAAGACACGCAGCAAAATAGGATTAGAAGGAACCTTCCTCAAGATAGTTACAGCTATCAATGAAAAGCCTACAGCCAACATTATACTTAATGACGAGAAGATAGAAGCACTCCCACTAAGGTCAGGATCTAGGCAAGGCTGTCCACTCTCTCCACTTTTATTCAATATAACCTTAGAAGTCCTAGCAATAGCAATCCAATAAGAGAAGGGAATCAAAGAAATCTAAATTGGGGAAGAAGAACTCAAACTATCTCTATTTGCAGACGATATGATGATATATATTGAAAACCCTAAAGAGTCCACAGTAAAACTCCTAGAAACAATCAACCAATACAGCAAAGTGGCTGGATACAAAGTCAATACACAAAAGACAGTAGCGTTCCTATACACAAACAACAAAGTCGAAGAGAGAGATACTAAAAATACAATTCCATTTAAAATAGTATCAAAAAATATCAGGTACCTAGAAATCAGCCTTACAAGGGAAGTGAAAGACCTATACCAGAGAAACTTCAAAACACTTTAGGAAGAAATTGAAGAGGATCTAAAGAAATGGAAAAACATCCCATGCTCATGGATAGGTAGAATTAACATAGTCAAAATGACTATCCTACCCAAACTACTATATAGATTTAATGCAATCCCTATCCAAATTCAGACATCATTCTTTAAATAAATAGAACAGTCAATCACAAATTTCATCTGGAACCACAAAAGAACCAGGATAGCTAAACACATACTGAAAAACAAGAAGCTGGGTGGCATCTCCTTACCTAACTCCAATCTATACTATAAAGCCATAGTGATCAAAGCAGCATGGTACTGGAACAGAGACAGGACCTCAGACCAGTGGGTCAGAACAGAATTCCCAGACATAAACCCCCAGATATACAGCCAAATAATATTTGATAAAAGAGGCAAGCACTTGAAATGGAACAAAGTCTATTCAACAAATGGTGTTGGTACAACTGGAAAACCACATGTATGAAGTGAAAATTGACCCATACCTCACTCCTTATACAAAAGTCAACTCAAAATGGATCAAAGACCTTGAAATCAGACCTGAATCTATAAAGTTTATCGAGAATAAAATAGGCAGAACACTTGAAGACCTATATATCAAAAAGGTCTTCGAAGATGGAGCACCAATGGCAAGAACTTTAGCATCAAACATAAACAAATGGGACTACATCAAACTAAAAAGCTTCTGCATGGCTAAAGAAACCCTACTAAACACAAGAATACAGTTAACAGAATGGGAAAAAATCTTTTCACTCGACATATCAGATAAAGGGCTGATATATAGAACATACAAAGCACTCAGAAAGCTGAGCCCCCCAAAACCAAACAAAGCCATAAAAAAATGGGGAGATGAAATAAATAGACACTTCTCTGAGGAAGACAGAAGGATGGCCAACAAACACATGAAAACATGCTCACCTTCACTCATCATCAGGGAGATCCAAATCAAGACAACAATGAGGTACCACCTTACACCAGTGAGGATGGCTCACATCAAAAATAATGGGAACAACCTCTGTTGGCAGGGATGCAGTATGAAAGGCACTCTCATCCACTGCTAGTGGGAATGCCCCTTAGTCCAACACCTATGGAAAACAGTCTGGAAAGTGTTCAAAGAACTCAGAATTGAGCTGCCATTTGACCCAGCAATTGCTCTCCTAGGTATCTACCCCCAAGTTGGAAGGACACTCATTCCAAAGTATGTGTGCACCCCACTATTTATCACAGCACTCAGTATAATAGCCAAGTCCTGGAACCAACCTCGATGCCCAACAACAGATGAATGGATCATTAAGATGTGGTATTTATACACAATGGAATACTACATGGCAGTCAGAAATGATACAATCACAGACTTTGCAGCAACGTGGATGGACCTAGAACATGTTATGTTAAACAAAGTAAGTCAGAAGATGAAAGATAAACACAAAATGATAGCACTATTCTGGAGCACCTAGAACATTCATCTTACATACAACTAATACTCAACAATCAAATAACAGGGTATATCAGGGTAGAAACTCCAAACACGGTAATACTCAACGTATACTCGGGAGCAGTGCCCAAAATACATGAAAAAGGAACAACACAAACTCTTGTCTACACATTTTACCACAAAGAAATCAACAGCAGTAGAAACAGCAGCATAGAGAACAGGTAAGTAATCAGCCTTCTACTACAAAGGCTCATAATAATCCCTTAGAGATCTTATACAGGATCACAGGTAAAGTATACCATGGGAAAATCACTGACTCCAATGGAAACATCCCATAACACTATGTTTTAATGCCTTAATCTTACTATATTTAAAATAATCTCTCAGCTTTTCTATCCACAGGCGTTCTTGGATACAAAGAGTGGACAAACTAAGATGGCATCTCAGGGCTCAGTCACACGAGATACCATACCCGGCTTGCACTACGAGAATGTCCCGAGAAAACTCTTTAACATACACTTTATTTCAAGGTTATACCTTCTTTTAGGATTTGAAGCATGTGACCAGTCAGACCACTGAAGCAGCAACCGTGACTTACAAACTTATACTACAGGCCCTACTCATCGAACACATGCAAGCAAACTAGCATTCCCTTGCTATTTTCTCCTCTCTTCTCACTACTTTCTTTTTTTCTTCTCTTTCATTTTTCTTTTCTCTTCTCCCTTTCTTTCTAATGTATTTTCTCTTTTCTTCTTTCCTACCCCTTCCATATACTTTCCCCTTTCCCCCCTTTGGAAATCCAACAATCCCTTCACCCCTCAATCCTATCCAGACCTCCCACCGTATTGATACTCTTTACCCTTAGTTCTTAATCCATTAGGCATCAAGACTGACCTCCTACACCAACGAACCAGCACCCAGCACCCAAGCGAAGGGATACCCATTCAAACCCACATCTCGCCCCTCCCCCCCGCAATAAAAGGCAACCAACTCCCCTGCAGACTCATGCTGCACGGACCTCCGTGGACTGTTATTTAAAACTAGACTTAACTGTAAAAGTATCTCCAATGCAAGAACTCTTACAAGACCTCCCTGCCACAAATTCTTTGCTAATCTCAAGAAAGCCAGGGGGAGTGATAGAAAGGTGCCTGGGAACCCACACACCACAAGAAAATCCCAAAAGACAATGGGGAAACCTATACTTCCAACATAAGTATAAGACCGGTATTGCACCACCTCTTTACCTGCTTTTCCCCAAAAGCAAGGTAGTCTCATGCTTCACATGGTTCCTTTAATTATTTTGTTAATGCATTTTTTAAACGTTTGTTCTACATATACATATGTGAGCACATATACTTTTATTCCTTTTTTTTTTTTTTTTTTTTTTTTAGTTTTTGGGCCACACCCAATGATACTTAAGGTTATCCTGGCAGGGCTTAGAGGATTTATGAGATGCCAAGGATCAAACCTTGATCAGCCAAGGTGCAAGGCAAGTAGACTTGCCCACAAGCTATCTCTTTGGCCCTTTTATTCCTATTTTTATCTTGTGTGTGACCTGTTTTGGTTTTCTTCTCTGTCCACCTCAAATACACCGACAATATAAAGTAGCACCATTTCCCCCTGCAAAGGTACACTAAAAAAAAAAAAACGGGAAATCTTACACATAAAAAAGAGCTCTTATCTACTAGAGATAAGAACTCATACTTGTTTACAATACAGGGATATCTTCTACCTTGAAAATATGTCATGCGGACCCAGCTTAGACCTCAGGTCATTAGACACCATCCCTCCAGCCTTGAACCCTGGATCCCAGACTTAGAATCAACATAGTTCTTCACAACAGCTACAGGAAACAAATCCCAGCCAGGAAATTCTTAATACCACTGGGCCACCAACAAGTGCCAGCTCTAATATGATATCCTGACAACAAAGAAAATGGGAACAACTTGACCTAAGAACAGGTTATCCTACCTCACCAGCTAACGACAAGACAAAATCAGAAGACTTGTCACCCTTTGGATGGTCCAAAAGCCAAGATCGCGATTTACAGATGACTGGCTGCTAGAACCATGACTGGACTGAATATATCTTGAGACCAATAAAAAAGCCCTACTGTAGGGTTTGAAATACGACCCGCACAACCACCATGATCCCCAGTTCCAAAGGTCGGGCAGAGACAATCGAAACAGAATGGGGCTTCTAGAAACACAATGAAAAACGCTATTCTAGGTTCCATCCTAGGATCAGTGCAAAGACCAAGACCACCAACCACAGAAGATGGATTAAAATGACACTGAGGGAACAGAACTTCTAGAATGACAAAAAAAAACTTCATCGTAAGTCCCACTCCTGGACCTGTGCAGATACTGAGATCTCTAGACACTGAGGTCTTATTTCATCACCCAGGACGGAGCAGAAGTTTTCCAAACACCACGAAAGCACCACCAGTAGAGTAAATGAACCTGAAATGAGTCTATAGTTAATCCTGTGACAATATACCCTAAGGGTGGAGAAACCCCATAGCACTGAGGCCAAGTGAATTCCTTTTTGAATGACCCCAATATTTACTGTGCAAGTGCAGGAGGGAAAAAAAAGGCAAAAAGCACAAAACATTTTTTATCTTTTATATATTATTTTTTTCTTCATTTATTATTATTATTTTTATTTTTATTTACCTATCTACTTTTTGTCAATTTCTTCATTTTGGTGTGGATATTGAAGTTGTTGTCCCCATTCATATTTATATTGGTTTTTTTTTTTCATCTTTTCTTTCTTTAGGTGCTCCACCATGTTTTTTAACTCAAGACCAATGCTTTCTTTGTAGTGCCTATCGTTATCACTGGAGTGCTCACTGGATATTTGACACTTCTTTTTGGGGTGTTTCACCTTCTTTTTCTCCTTTATCTCTCAAACCGACGATGAGAGGCTCTAGAAGAATTCTGCCCATTTTCGGCATATTAGACTTGTACCCCAGTTTATTACTTTTCTCTTCTTCAAATAAAACCACATAACTTAAACTATATAGTCCTTCCTCCCAGTTAGAGGGGGAAATAAGGAAGGCACCAAGACCAAGACTACTAAATAGTAAGTTAGGTACAGAGGGGACCACATATTCTAGGTACAGAGGGGACCACATATTCTCACAGCCCCGGGGGTTAGGTTGGAGGATATGGGAGATAGGACGAACATGGAGGTGTAGGGAGGACAAATAGGTGATGGGAACCCCCCTTTTTATGTAAATATGTACCTATAATATTATTGTCAACAATATGTAAATCACTATGATCAAAATAAAAATTATATTAAAAAATAAAAAAATAAAATAAATAAATACAAACTGTCTTTGGTCTATTAACTAACCATTTAACCATTTGATTATCATTGCTTACAAACACAATATAAAAGAAGGACTGTTTTATATTGATGTCATGTGAATTATCTGAGCACTAAGCATGTCGTTTATATCCAATGTGGTTTTATGAAATAACATTGTGTTCATGTAACTCCACTTGTGACTCAATAAAAAGAGTGGGCCAGTCATAATGTCCCATTAGTACTTAATTTATTTACAAGAAAAATAAAGACATTTCCTGATTTTTGATATTAGAAAATGAAGTTTTCAATATGCATTTGGTGTGCTAAGACCAGGGATTTTAAGTTAATTTTATGGAAGAATGGTTTCACTAGTCTCTCCTAGTTGTCAGAGAGGAGAATTGGGACAGGAAAAGTACTCATTCTCCTTGGTTCAGTGTGGGCAATGTCCCCTTTGAGGAACTACTTAACCAGAGCTCACATCATTTCTGCTCTGACTCAAAATTGTATTTTCAACTATGTTAATTGCTGGACATCTGTGGCTACTATATGGGGAAAACCTTCCAAAAGAGCTCAGAGCTGGGTTAAAGAAACAGCCAATGGATAAGAATTTTTCTTTGCACACAGCAAGTCCTGGCTCCATCCTCCAGCATCACATACTGTAAAACAAGCCCACCAAAAGTAAACCAGGAACACAGCTGAGTGTGACCAAAAACCAAAGAGGAGAGAGAGAGTCAGAGACAGAGAGACAGAGAGAACAAAAAAAAAAACACAGTGCCAGCAAAATACTTCCAGTCAGGGAATACTAAAGTCCCTCATGGAGAATCCCCAATAATATGAGACCTAAATGCTAAATCATTACATGTAGTCCTTATAAAGATTGAGGATGAAAGAAAATTTGTCCTCCCAATTCCACATGCATTCTGTCACATATAAAATGTTTGAAATTTGGTGAGGGAGAGGGAAAAAAATTGAAATTTACAGCTGGGGTTAATGGGGTTAGAATATAATACTTTTCATACTGAGTGCTGGAGTTTTATTCCTAGCACCACTAGAAAGACAACTGAAATGCTGGGGCTAATGAATTAGGACAGTGAGTCACGCACTTGCTTGCATGCAAATGATCTAGGTTTAATATCCAGCAAAGAATATGGACCTCAGATCACCACCATGAATGATACCTGATAACAACCATAAATAAGTCCTGATAAAAATTATGATAAAAATTAAAATAAAATCTAGTTGATTTTATATACTTGATGTATTTTCATAAGTGATTTAATGTTTAAGTTCAAAAATCAGTGGGACCCAAGAGATAGTACTGACGGTACTTGCCTTGCATATAGCTGATCCTGATTGCAATCCGTAGGATCACATCTGGTGCCCCAAGCACCACCAGATGTCAGTTCTATGCAAAGAGCTAAAAATAGCATCCTGGAACTACCAGATGTGGCCCAACACCTAAAATAAATAATAAAACAATAGTTCTTTGAGACATGACCAATAGAACTGAGAGCTAAGGGATAAAAGTGAAGGGCAAAGAAGAAAGGGCTGTGAACAGTAGTGGGATGATGGAGAAATTGATGTAGTGTCTCTACAAAACACAAAAGTATGTGCAAAGACTAATGCCAAAATTAAAATGAATTAATCAAAAATAAATAAATAAAATTCAATCATTCAAGTCTGAGATATGGTTCAACGTCAAAAACACCCCAAAACTTTAATAATTCAACAAAACCTTTACTGACCACCTACAAATATGAAGGCATTCTATTAGGTGCTATAAAGTTAACAAAGACTAAATATAAAATGTGACTTTCAGAAACAACAAAGTTGACTTTTCAAAACATAAAAGTTGCCATTACTGGTTAAATCAGTCTCTGATCAGTGCTATACTGACTATACATTTATTTAATGATCATACTTGGAGTCATGTTGTACATGATCTTAATACTTCATCTTCAGAATTCCTCAGAAATAGAAAGTCCTACCTAGTGAAAACAAAGATCTTTCTTAAACTGGGAAGAATAATAAAATAATGTTTTTGTCAGCAAGGATCCCAGAAGATGTTACAACTCATATGCTTAAAGCTGTTCTCAATCCTGCTGTAGACTAAGTGTAGATGATCAAGGCAAAAAGACACTAAGAAATAATTAAGTCACAAATCTTGTTAGCATTAATCTGGCTGGGATTGAAAGTCAGACTCAAAATTTATTACCTCAGTAATGCTATCTGAGAACTTGTCAACAGTGCAAATCTCAGGCCCCAACCAACAAACTTCAGTATAGGGCCCAGAAATCCATGTTGCGACAAACTTTTCCAGATGATTGTGATATATTCTGGCATTTGAAAACCATTGATATGCCATGACATGGAGAAACTTTAGCTGAGACTTAATTTTTCCAGCTGTAGCACTGTTTTCTGAACCTGTTCTGTTGCTATATCTTAACGCTAAAGGCCAATTATAGTGTGACTTCTAATTCCATATTATTTGCCCCAACTCTTGGAAGAGTTCTCTTTAGCCTCTGAGGAAAAAAAATGTTCTACTTCACTGATCACAGTATGCCAGCTTTTATTCTTAGAACCAGGCCTGCACTGAATTATCTGCAAAGATCTCAAAGATCTCTCCACCAACACATGGGAAAATAAACCACTGACAATGTGTCAATGTTGCCTTTTTTTCTTTCTTTTTTGTGATTAAGTTACTGAAAACAATTAATAACTTTTGCATTTCTGATCTCTAAATTTACAGAAATGTACTAAAATTGTTATAAATTCAAAGCAATTTGATAAATGAAAATAACTCATGTTATCACACGCATGCCAGTATCTCGAGTGGCTTATGATTAAAACATGACGTCTACTTTTCATGATTTTTACAGCTAATTAGAAAGATTTATTGGCATCCAAAAGAAGCCCTCCAGAGGAAATAGGACTGCATGCAGTGATTAATGATAACCAGTTTCTACTTTTGAGTAAAAAAAAATACCCAACAATATTTGAACACTTGAGCATGGCAAAAAGAATGGCTATTGCTTCTGAATGCAACGAATGAGAGCAGATGAGGGTCACAAATGATACTCAATTGCTACTCCTTCCAACCACCTATACCAACTAAAGTTTTAGCAGCTCCTCAAGTCTCTCATTAGTTATCTATCTCCCTTTCTGCATACAGTCTAACTTGTACTGGCCTCTGAGTCAGCAGGATTGAATTAGTAGTACCATACTGCTTAACTGAGAATTAGTCTAACCCCACTCCTCCATTTGGCATGTGAAGTTGGACAAGCTCTTAATCACCTCAAGTCTCAGCTTCTCCACCTGCAAAAATGTGATGAATAAAACTGAAACTGCTGAAATGTGTGAGGTTTAAATGTGATGACATGCATAACAAGTTTAGCATATCAAGTACATGCTGAGTAAGTTGTTATATTGTCATTATTATTCAATAGTGGTGTCTGTGTGCTGGATAAAAGATACACGTTTTTTTATCCAACAAAGATAAAAGTTTCTCAGTGACAAACAGTAGGTCTGTGACTTTTATAGACAAGGCAGTAGGAAGATGTAAAGAGAGTAAAGAAAATTATTGTAATTTTCTCCTATGTTTTTACTTTTAGAACTTCATCCCTTTATTTTAGGCTTCTAATTGTGCGAATTTCTCTAGTTATGCAAACATCGCTCCCATAAGATTAATAAAAGATTTGAAATATTATTTCTATTTAATGTTGGGGGTTAAGAGCATGTGAGAGAAAGCTACATAAGACTAAAGAAAAATAAATATAACAATTAAAGAAAATGTCCAGCAGCAGGAACAAACCTTGTAAATTTCTCTTGCAAGTTTCTCTCAATAACATTTTTCTTTGTTTTGATTTTGGGTGGCTGGAATTAAACCAAGTCCTTGTAAATTTGAAGAATGAAGTTTACCACTAAAATACATCCCGGACCTTTTCTGGATGCTATTTCTTTTTTATTATATATCTTTTGTTATTTTATTGAGGTAACACTGAGTTCTATGTGTTAGGAGTAAAATATTAAAACCACATCTACCGGGACCGGAGATATAGCACAGCAGTGTTTGCCCTGCAAGCAGCCGATGCAGGACCTAAGGTGGTTGGTTCAAATCCCGGTGTCCCATATGGTCCCCCATGCCTGCCAGGAGCTATTTCTGAGCAGATAGCCAGGAGAACCCCTGAGCACAGCCGGGTGTGGCCCAAAAACCAAAAAAAAAAAAAAACACATCTACCACTAAAGTGCCAATAGTACTCCAACACATTCCATAGTCTCTTCTTCCACTCTTTTTTATTCTCTTTGGTAATCTCAATTTTATTCTCATCAAAAATTAATTATCTTTTTGCCTATTTTATCTATAAATTACCTGTAAGTGAGATCATACCAAAATTATCTTTCTCTATCTAACCTACATTACTTATTGTAGTATTTTCTAGTTATAGCCATGTAGCAAAATGCAAGATTTGTGATTTCTTTTCAGTTAAGTACTATTTAGTTACATAAATACATATATATATATATATATATATATATTTCACAATTTCATTCCTCACTCACCTTTGTTGAACACTAGATTTTCCTGATCTTGAGTATAGTAAGTAGCATTTGTAATTAATATATTGTAAATAGTTCTATAAAATAAGCCTGCTTCAGTGAAATTTTGTTTGTTTTGGGGCCATACCCTGCAACACTCTGGGGTTACATCTTGGGTCTCACTCAGAAATTACTGCTGGCAGGCTTGGGGAACCATATGGGATGCCAATGACTAAACCTGAGTAGGCTGCATGCAAGGCAAATGCTCTATGTGCTGTCTTTCCAGCCCTCAGTGAACATATAATTCTTTTCAAATTATTGCCAATTGGTATTTTTGTGCTTTTGAATAAATATGTAATAGTGAATTTTATTGATTATATGGTAGCTCTATTTCCATTTTTCTAGAAATCTCCCTATTCTTTTTCTACAGAGGCTGAACCAGCTGACATTGTCATCAACTAAGATCAGGGGTTTCTTTTTCTCCACATCGCTTCCAGCACTTCTTGTTTCTGTTATGTTTCTGTAGCCTAATTTCACTTGTGTGAGGTGACAGTTCATTTTTCTGTTATTTTCTTATGATATATGTCATAATATGCTGACAATCAATAACCACATGCTGACTATTCTTTTCTGCGCCTCTCAACCTTGGAGAAGTGTCTGCTCAGACCTTCTTTCAACTTTTTATCATTTTTTAATTGAAGAACTTACAAAATGTGACTGAAGTAACAGAACAGTGAGTAGAGAAGTTGCCTTCCTTGCATGCAGTTGTCCCAGTTTTGATTCCTAGCACCACATATGCTCCTCCTTTGAGTCTGCCAGAAATGATCCCTAAGCACAGGGCCAGAAGCACTCCTGGATAAAAAAAAAACAATAATAATAACAATTAACAAATATATTGATAGTTTTATATATACAATACATTAGCACAAATCCCAACAGCAGTGTCAATTTCCCATCACCGGTGTTCCCAGGTATCCTTTACCCACCAGCCTATCATCTTGATAAGAACACTGTTAAATTTGATTATTTTCATTTGAATTGCATGTTTTCAGTGTTGATGATTCTTTGATTTGAATATGTTTTATGCCTTTCCTTTAATCTACTGATGCACTCAAAATCCTTGAGCCTTTCCCCCACCCCTGTTGCAATTGAGAGGACCCATTAAAATTAGTCTTACAGATTTCATTTATTCAAGTGTAATGAACTAAATCCTATGAACAGGGCCAGCATAAATAAATGTAATGGGTGCTATGAGACTCTATTATCTACATCATGTCTCAGATGCACTGAATGATGGAGCAACCATGGATTAATCTTCATAGAAATGCAAAGTCACATCGAACACATTCAAGCAAACTAGCATTCCTATGCTATTCTCTCCTCTCTCCTCACCACTCTCTTTTTTATTTTTATTTATTTTTTTTTCTTTTCTATTCCTTTCTTTACTTTTTCTCCTTTCTCTTCTCCCTTTCTTCCTAAGGTATTTTCTCTTTTCTCCCTTCCTACCTCTTCCATATCCCTTACCCTTTCCCCCCTCTGGAAATCCAACTATCCCTCCACCCTCCACTCCCATCCAGACCTCCCACCATATTAAAACTCTCCACCCTCAGTCCTTAATCTATTAGGCAACAAGATCGACCTCCTACCCCAAAGACCCAGTACCCAGCACCCAAGCGAAGTGACACCCAGTCAATCCCACACCTCGTCTCCTACAAGAAAAGACCGCCAACTCCCCTGTGGACTCATGCTGCCCGGCCCTCCCCATCAACTCCCCCTAATGTGGACTGTTACTTGAAACTGGTCTTATTCCCAAAAGTAGCCCCAACGCAAGATCTCTTCCAGGACCCCCCTGCCGCAAACCATTTGCCAATCTGAAGAAGGCCAGGGGCCGTGAGGAAAAGGTGCCGGGGAACCCACACACCACAAGAAAAACCCAAAAGACAATGGGAAAAACTGTACTTCCAACATAAGCATAAGACCTGTATTACACCACCTCTTTACCTGCTTTCTCCCAAATGTAAAGTAGTCTATTGCATCACTTTGGTCCTTCAAATACTTCTATATTTCGTTTTTTGGTTTTTTGTTTGTTTTTTGTTTTTGTTTTGTTTGTTTTGTTTTTTACTATATTTTTTAAATGTGTCTGTCCTACACATACATATGAGAACACATATATTCTTATTCCTATATATATTTTTTTTTCTTCTTCTTTTTTTTACCCTCTCTAGGTATGTGACCTGTTTTTGTTTTCCCCTTTGTCCACCCCCAAAGACACCGACAATATAATGAATGTAGCGCCATTTCCCCCTGCAAAGGCACATTAAAAAAAAGGGGAAATCTTACATACAAAAAAGAGCTCCTATCAACTAAAGATGGGAACTCATAATTGTTTACAATACAGGGATATCTCCTACCTGGAAAAAATGTCATGTGGAATCATCATAGACCTCAGGTGATTAGATAACATCCGTCCAGCCTTGAACCCTGGATCCGAGACATAGAAACGGCACAGTACTCCACGACAACTACAAGAAACAATTCCCAGCCAGGACAGCCTTAATACGGCAAGGCCAACATCAAGTCTCAGCTCCAATACGACATGCTAACAACGAGGAAAATGGGAACAACTTGACCTAAGAGCAGGTTACCCTGCCTTACCAGCTAACAATAAGACAAAATCAGAAGACCGGTCATCTTTTGGTAGATCCAAAAGCCGAGATCGCGATTTACAGATGACTGACTGCTAGAACCATGACCAGACGGTATGCACCGTGGGACCAATAAAAAAGCCCTAGTCTAGGGTTTGAACTACGACCTGCACAACAACCATGAACCCCACTTCCAAAGGTCTAACAGAGACAATCGTAAAGGAATCTGGCTTCTGGAAGCACAAAGAAAGATGCTATCCTAAGTGCCATCCTAGGTATAGTGCAAAGACCAAGACCACCAACCACAAAAGATGGATTAAAATGACACTGAGGGAACAGAACTCCTGAACCACGAAGACTGATGTCATCGTAAATCCCAACCCTGAATTTGTGCAGATACTGAGATCTCCAGACACAGAGGTCTGTTTGTACCACCCAGAACAGAACGGAAGTCTCCCAAACACGACAAAGGACCACCGGGAGAGTAAATGATCCTGAACAGAGTCTATAGTTGATCCCATGACAATATACTCCAAGGGCGGAGAAACCCATAGCTCTTAGGCCAAGTGAATTCCTTTTCGAATGACCCCAACAATTACTGTGCCAGGGCAGGAGGAAAAAAAAAAAGCACAAAGCTTTGTTTACCTATTATATATTATTTTGTACCTTCATTTAGTATTATTATTATTATTATTATTTTTACTTACATAAATATTTTTTGGTCGATCTCTCTGTGTGGGCGTGCTTATTGAAGCTGGTGCCCCCAGATATACCTAGTTTTTTTTCTCCTCTTTTCTTTTCTTTCTTTAAGGGCTATGCCATGTTTTTTATCTCAAGACCATAGCGGGTTTTTTTTCTTTTTTTTTTTGTTTGTTTGTTTTGTTTGCTTTTGTTTTTGTTTTGTGCGTGTGTGGTGCCTACCATTATTGTTGGAGTCCTCACTGGATAATGGACACTTTTTTTTGTTTGTTTGTTTGTTTGGTTTTTTGTTGTTGTTGTTGTTGTTTGTTTGTTTTTGTACTGATGGAATGTTTCATTTTCTTTTTTCTCCATCGCCCCCAAAATCGATGATGAGAGCCTATAGAAGGACTCTGCCCACTCTAGGAGTATTAGACTTTCACCCCAGTTTACTACTTTTCTCTTCTTCAGACCAAACCACGCAAACTTAACTAGCTAGGCCTGCCTCCTGGTTAGAGGGGGAAATTAGGGAGACACCTAGACCAATTAGATGCAAGACTACATAGGGGACCACATATCCTAGCAGCCCTGGGGTGAGGGAGGTGGATATGGGAGATAGGACAAAAACAGAGGTGAAAGGAGGACAATTTGGTGATGGGAATCCCCCCTGATGTTATGTAAATATTTAACTAAAATATTATTGTCAACATGTAAACCACTATAATCAAAATAAAAATTATAAAAAAAAAAAGAAATGCAGAGTCAACAGTGTTCTTGTAGTGCACTTGGACTAACTTGCCTCAATAGAAGGGGCATGGTGCACACTCCTTCTGGCATTTCACTTCACTTGCAGGACAGCTTGAGCTGGAGAGCCAGTGATAAGACAAAAATAAAACATAAAGAGAAAATGTCACAGTCTAGGATGAGCATTACTTTTAGAGTTTATAGGTAATAAAGTAGGTGAGCTGATCACCAAAGAAGAGTGGAGCCTGATTGAAGCCATTGCCTTTCTATTTTTTAATTCATAAGTCATATTTATTACATCAAACTTTTCTTGCCTGCAATTAAAATATCACTAAATTTTACTATCATTGAGCCATTCACTGTTTATATTCTATTATAATACTTTTTTTAATTATCTTTATTTAAACACCATGATTACAAATATAATTGTAGTTGTATGATTACAGTCATGTAAAGAACACCCCCTTCACCAGTGCAGGATTCCCACCACCAATTTCCCATTTCTACCTACTCCCCACCCCACCCACACCTGTACTCGAGACAGGCTTTCTTTTTCCCTCATTCATTCACATTGTTATGATAGTTTTCAGTGTAGTTATTTCTCTAACTGCACTTATCATTCTATGTGGTGAACTTCATGTCATTAGCTGCACCTACATGGGAGAATGTGGGAAGTAAGGGTTGGGACTGAGGCAGTAAAATATTAGAAATGAGCTTTGTAGGGCAGTATCAAGGTCCCAATACAAGATGGATATTATGGATATATAGAAATATGCACACAATACTATCAATATAAAAACAAAGAGAAAATATTTCCAGTGACTGTCCCAATATAAACCAGTGCTAGAACAGCCTGCCCTCCTCCCAGAGCGCATTCCCATTAGTGTAGGGAGAGATAGGGGGAAAGCCTGTTGACCCCTATAGAGTCCACCTAGACCGGTGCCCAGGGAAAGACTGAAGTCCAGGGGAGAAAAACCCTATACCTGTCAAGAGCTGGTCTCCAGAATCAAGGACAAAATCAGAAGCCAAATGTCTGCCCGCCCTCCTCCCCATGCACCTCCCCCCTGGAGTATGGAGGGAGGGGGGAACCTGAGGATCACTAAGAGTCCACCTGAACCCACTTCTGGCCATCTGAGCTGGCACCCAGGGAAGGCCTGGAGTCAGGGGGAAAAGACAAGAACGGCTGGGGGCCTGCCAAGCCTCCCGGCATTCCCCAGGCTAGGGAGAAAGGCTCTGGTATGGGGTCTTCCCAAACCCCATACCTGGTAAGAGCTGTTCTCTAGAATCAAAAAGGAAACTGGAAGCCAGATGTCTGCCTGCCCTCCTCCCC
Source organism: Suncus etruscus (assembly GCF_024139225.1). Taxonomy (NCBI): domain Eukaryota; kingdom Metazoa; phylum Chordata; class Mammalia; order Eulipotyphla; family Soricidae; genus Suncus; species Suncus etruscus. The sequence goes on along the minus strand of NC_064851.1, from coordinate 96,804,223 downwards.
ATGCACCTCCCCCTGGAGTACGGAGGGAGGGGGGAACCTGGGAACCTCCAAGAGTCCACCTGAACCCACTTCTGGCCATCTGAGCTGGCACCCAGGGAAGGCCTGGAGTCAGGGAAAAAGACAAGGATGGCTGGGGGCGAAGCCATCGCCTTTCAAGCCGCAGGTGCCTGAACCCAGGACTGTGACTTCGGGAGACAATCCCACCCAGAAGCATCTGCGGAAGCCACATGATCAGAGGTGAACTGGAACTGTCCAAGGAGGGTGGAGCCAGAGAGGCTTGGAAGCTCCACTTCACTCAGCTGCCGGGCACATCTCCTAGTCACTGAACACAACATGGAGAAAAACATCACACTACAGACACAAAAAATGGAGAACAACACAGGCCAACACCATGCATAAAGAATGAAGTAGCACTCTAATGACCCAAATAGTGCCAACCACCTATTTAGAGAAGAAATAAAGAGGATATTTATAAAACTCAAAGAAAGCATAGAATGAGCTGAACAGACCACAAATAAGAACCAAGAGGATATAAAAATAGAAATCTGAAAATTCCAAACTAAAATAACAGGACTAAAAATATGGTAGCAAATTGAAAACCCCACTGGAAAACCTCTCCAACAGAGTAACAGCAACTGAGGATAGAATCAGTGAGCTCAAATATGAGATGCATAACAACTCCTTACAAAGGAAGAGAATGGCAAAGAGCCTTAAAACAAATGGTCAGACAATGGAAAAAATCCTCAAATAATGTGAACAGTCAAAAATAGAAGTCTTTGATAAACTCAACAGAAAGAACATCGGAGTCCCAGAGACCCAGGATGAAAATCTCCATAAAGAATAAACAGTCAAGGAAATCATTACAGATAAACTCATGAAAGTTAAAGAGTGCATGCAACCAAATCATGCATGCCTGAAGTGTTCCAGCTCCAAAAAAAAAAAAAAGGCACCCCAAGACACATCTAGTCACAATTACAATTACAAACAAATCCCACAGAGAGGGATAGAATACTGAAAACAGCAAGATCACAAGGAAAATTACATTCAAAGGAACATCTTTAAGATTTATAGCAAACCTGTCACAAAAAAACTCTTAAGCCCAAAATGCAGTGGTGGGATATAGTAACAAAATTCAGTGAAATTAATGCTTTGCTAGAATATTGCACCTAGGCAAATTCACTTTCAGGTTTGAAGAAATATATATAGATTCATGGATAAACAATAGCTCAGAAACTGTACAGACTCAAAACAATCCTAAAAAAAAAATGAAAGGTCTACTTTCAGACACACTAAACTCCTACATAAAGATGACACTAAATCTTCTGGCAATTATCTCTTTCTCAATGTCAATAAACTAAATGCAGCAGTTACAAGACACAGAGTGGCAAAATGAAACAAAAAGCTGAATCCAACATTCTGCTGCCTACAACAAACACATCTGAATAATCAGAACAAGCATAGACTCAAAATCAAAGGTTGTAGGAACCATCCAAGCAAACAACTCCCTTAAAAAAAGCTGGAGTGGCCATATTAATATCAAATGACACAAATTTTAGACTTAGAAAAGTTATTACAAACAAAAATGGACGTTTTGTAATAATCAAGGGATATATACATCAGGAAGAAGTCACGCTCCTAAATATACACCAAGTAGGGAACCAGCAAAATATTTAATACAATTGTTGACAAATCTGAAAGAAGATTCAATAGCAACACAATAATTGTGAGAGACCTCAGCACCACCCTGATACCCTTTGATAGGTCAACCAGGCTGAAACCCAACAATCATATACTAGCTCTGAAAAAAGAAATAGAATAAAGTGGACTATTAGATATATAGAGGGCACTCCATCCTTAGAAAACTGGATACACATTCTTCTCTAATGCACATGGGTCATTTCTCCAGGATAGACTACATACTTGCCCATAAAACATGGCTCCATAAAATCAAGAGGATAGAACTTGTACAGCCTACCTTCTCAGATCACAAAACACTGACATTAGAAGTGAACTACAGAGGGACACAGAAGAAAAACTTTAACACCTGAAAATTAAACAATTCACTACTGAACAACCAGTGGGTCAGAGATAAAATCAAAGAAATCAAAAAGAAGAAATCAAAAGATTCCTGGAAACAATGCAAATGAAGACATGAATGATCAAAATTTGTGGGACACAGCCAAAATTGTACTAACAAAAAAATTTATAGCTTTGCAAGCACACATCAGAAAGAAAAAAGGGCCCTACATAAATAGCTTAATAACACAGCTTAAAACATTAGAAAAAGATCAACAAAATTAACCAAAAATAGGTGGGAAGAAGGAAATAACAAAGCTTAGAGCAGAAATCAGATAAATGGAAATCCAAAAACCAATCCCAAAGATCAAAGAAGGCAAAAGTTGGTTCTTTAAAAAAATATACAAGATTGATAAACTACTGGCAAAACCCACAAAGAAAGGGAGAAAGATAAACTTAATAAACTGAATTAGAAATGTAAATGGGGAGATCACTATAGATACTACAGAGATACGAAGGATAATCAGAGACTACTTTGGGAAACTATGCCAAAAAAATGAGAACCTGGAAAAAATGGATGCATTCTTGGACTCTTATACTCTTCAACAGTTGAATCAGAATGATTTAGCATATGTAAATCAATCCATCACTATTGAGGAGTTAAAGTGGTAATCAAAAGTCTTCCCCAAAACAAGAGCCCACGCCAAGATGATTCACTAACGAATTTTTTTTACCATCTCAAGAGGAACTACTACCAATACTTTTCAGGATCTTTCAGGAAATTAAACAAATAGAAACACTCCCAAACAGTTTTGTGAAGCTAACATTACCCTGATGCCAAAACCAGACAGAGATGCTGCCAAAAAAGAAAACTACGGACCAATATCCCTGATTAACAAAGATGCAAAGATCATAAACAAAAATCCAGAGTTTCAGGAATTTGTTTGTTTGCTGTCAGTTCCATAGGAACACACCAATTTAAATGCCAACATATAGTTAATGTCACTAATGTTTGGAAATAAATTAGAAAATAAGAGGCATAACTTTCCCTATTTTTAAATTGCATTACTAAGCAATAATCATTAAAACAGCAAGTTATTGAAATAAAGACAGACTCTCTGATCAATGCAATAGACTTGAGTTTTCAGAGAAAGTTTCGCAAACAGAGAATCCATTTATCTCTGATAAATGAACAAGAAACACAAAATGGAGCAGGGAAAGTATCTTAAACAAGTGGTTTTGGAACAACTGGTCAGCTGCACACAAAAATATCAACCAGGGCTTCTATCTAACACCATGCACAAAGGTCAAATCCAAGTGGATTAAACACCCAGAACCATAAGGTACATAGAAGAACATGTAGGTAAAACACTCCATAACATTGAGAACAAAGGCATCTTCAAAAAGGAAATAGTACTCTCCAAACAAGTGGAAGCAGAGACAAACAGATGGGTCTATATTAAGATGAGAAGCTTCTGCATCTCAAGGAAAATATTAACTAGAATACAAAGGCCACCCAATACCCATCAGATAAGGGCTAATATCTAAGATATACATGGTACTGACAGAACTTATCAAGAAATAAAACATCTAACCCCATCAAAAAATGGGGAGAAGAAATGAACAGACACTTCTCAAAGAAGAAATACAAATGGCCAAAAGATACATGAAAAAATGCTCCCAATCACAAATCATAAAGGAGATTAAAATCAAAATAACAATGAGGTACCATCTCATGCCACAGAGACTAGCACACATCACAAAGAACAAAAACAATCAGTGCAGGCGGGGATGTGGGGTGAAAGGAACTCTCATTCACTGCTGATGGGAATGCTGTCTAGTCTAGCCTTATGTAAAAACAATGTGTAGATTCCTCAAAAAACTGGAAATTGAGCTCCAATATGATCCAGCTATACTATTTCAGGGATATAACCTAGGAACATAAAAACATAATACAAAAATACCTTCTGCACACCTATATTATTGCCATGCTATTTACAAAAGTCAGAATCTGGAAATAATCCAGATGCTCAACAACAGATAGTGGCTAAAAAAAACTGCAGTAAACATACACAATAGAAATACTATGCAGCCTGGCGAAAAAAACCTTACTTAACACAAAAAGACAGTTAACAGAATGGGAAAAAATCTTTTCACTCGACATATCAGATAAAGGGCTGATATATAGAACATATAAAGCACTCAGAAAGCTGAGCCCCCCAAAACCAAATAAAGCCATAAAAAAAGGGAAGATGAAATAAATAGACACTTCTCTGAGGAAGACAGAAGGATGGCCAACAAACACATGAAAACATGCTCACCTTCACTCATCATCAGAGAGATCAAAATCAAGACAACAATGAGGTACCAACTTACACCAGTGAGGATGGCTCACATCAAAAATAATGAGAACAAACTGTGTTGGCAGGGATGCGGTATGAAAGGCACTCTCATCCACTGCTGGTGGGAATGCCCCCTAGTCCTACACCTATGGAGAACAGTCTGGAGAGTGCTCAAAGAACTCAAAGTTGAGCTGCCATTTGACCCAGCAATTGCTCTCCTAGGTATCTACCCCCAAGTTGGAAGGACATTCATTCCAAAGTATGTGTGCACCCCACTATTTATCGCAGTACTCAGTATAATAGCCAAGTCCTGGAACCAACCTCGATGCCCAACAACAGATGAATGGATCATTAAGATGTGGTATTTATACACAATGGAATACTACATGGCAGTCAGAAATGATACAATCACAGACTTTGCAGCACCGTGGATGGACCTAGAACATGTTTTGTTAAACAAAGTAAGTCAGAAGACGAAAGATAAACACAGAATGATAGCACTATTCTGAAGCACCTAGAACATTCACCTTATAGACAACTAATACTCAACAACCAAATAACAGGGTTTAACAGGGTAGAAACTCCAAACACTGTAATAGTCAACATATACTCAGGAGTAGGATCCAAAATACAAGAAAAAGGAGCAACACAAACTCTTGACAACACATTATATCACAAAGTAACCAGCAACAGCAGAAACAGCAACATTGAGAGAACAGGTATGTTATCAGCCTTCTAATACAAAGGCCCATAATAATCCCTTAGGGATTTTATACAGGATCACAGGTAAAGAACACCATGGGAAATCACTGACTCCAATGGAAACATCTCATAACACTATGTTTTAATGCCTTAATCTTACTATATTTAAAATAACCTCTCAGCTTTTCTATCCACAGGCGTTCTTGGATACAAAGGGTAGACAAACTAAGATGGCATCTTGGGGCCCAGTCACACGAGATACCATACCCAGCTTGCACTATGAGAATGTCCCGAGAAAACTCTTTAACATACACTTTATATCTAGGTTATACCTTCTTTTAGGATTTGAAGCACGTGACCAGTCAAACCACCAAAGCAGCAACTGTGACGTACAACTTATACTACAGGCCCTACTCATCGAACACATGCAAGCAAACTAGCATTCCCTTGCTATTTTCTCCTCTCTTCTCACTACTTTCTTTTTTATTTTTTATTTTTATACCTTTCTTCTCTTTTCATTTTTTCTTTCCTCTTCTCCCTTTCTTTCTAATGTATTTTCTCTTTTTTTCCTTCCTACCCCTTCCATATACTTTTCCCTTTCCCCGCTTTGGAAATTCAACTATCCCTTCACCCTTCAATCCCATCCAGACCTCCCACCATATTAAAACTCTTCACCCTCAGTTCTTAATCCATTACGCATCAAGACTGACCTCCTACCCCAACGAACCAGTACCCAGCACCCAAGCGAAGGGACACCCAGTCAAACCCACATCTCGTCCCCTGCAAGAAAAGGCAACCAACTCCCCTGCAGACTCAGGCTGCCTGGCCCTCCCTAATAACTCCCCCTAACGTGGACTGTTACTTGAAACTGGACTTAGCTCTAAAAGTATCTCCAATGCAAGAGCTCTTCCAAAACCTCCCTGCCGCAAATTTTTACCAATCTCAAGAAGGTCAGGGGCTGTGATGGAAAGGTGCCTGGGAACCCACACACCACAAAAAAATTCCAAAAGACAATGGGGAAACCTAAACTTTCAACATAAGTATAAGACCTGTATTACACCACCTCCTTACCTACTTATCCCCAAAAGTAAAGTAGTCTGTTGCATCACTTTGTTCCTTTAATTTTTTGTTAATTCATTTTTTAAACATGTTTGTTCTACATATACATAGGTGAGCACATATATTTTTATTCCTATTTTTATCTTTTTTGGGTGTGTGACCTGTTTCTGTTTTCTTCTCTGTCAACCCCCAAATGCACGGACAATATAATGTAGCACCATTCCTCCCTGCAAAGGCACACTAATAAAAGAGGAAATCCTACATATAAAAACGAGCTCTTATCTACTAGGGATAAGAACTCATACTTGTTTACAATACAGGGATATCTCCCACCTTGAAAATATGTCATGTGGACCCAACTTAGACCCCAGGTGATTAGGCACCATCCGTCCAGCCTTGAACCTGGATCCCAGACATAGAAACAACAAAGTTTTTTACAACAGCTATGGGAAACAAATCTCAACTGGGACATCCTTAATACTGCTGGGCCACCAACAAGTGCCAGCTCTAATATGATATCCTGACAACGAGGAAAATTGGAACAACTTGACCTAAGAGCAGGTTAATCCTACCTCACCAGCTAAAGATAAGACAAAATCAGAAGACTTGTCACCCTTTGGTCGGTCCAAAAGCCAAGATCGCGATTTATAGATGACTGGCTACTAGAACCATGACTGGACTGTATATATCTTGGGACCAATAAAAAAGCCCCAGTCTAGGGTTTGAATTACGACCTGCACAACAACCATGATCCCCAGTTCCAAAGGTCTGGCTGAGACAAACGGAATGGGGCTTCTGGAAACACAATGAAAGACACTATCCTAGGTTCCATCCTAGGATCAGTGCAAAGAACAAGACCACCAACCACAGAAGATGGATTAAAATGACACTGAGGGAAAAGAACTTCTAGAACGACAAAGAAAGACTTCATCATAAATCCCACTCCTGGACCTGTGCAGATAGATACTGAGATCTCTAGATACAGAGGACTGATTTTATCACCCAGGAAGGAGAAGAAGCCTTCCAAACATCACAAAAGCACCAAGAGGAGAGTAAATGAACCTGAACAGATTCTATAGTTAATCCCATGACAATATACTCCAAGGGTGGAGAAACTCCATATCTCTTATGCCAAGTGAATTCCTTTTCGAATGACCCCAATATTTACTGTGCCATTGCAGGAGGGAACAAAAGGCAAAAAGCACAAAGCATTTTTTATTTTTTTTATATATATTATTTTTTTAAATACTCATTTTTTAATTATTTTTTTATTTTTATTTACCTATCTACTTCTTGTCGATTTCCTTGTTTTGGTGTGGTTATTGAAGTTGTTGTTCCCATTTACATTTATATTTTTTCCTTCTTTTCTTTTCTTTCTTTATATGCCTGCCATGTTTTTTAACTCAAGACCATGGCTATTTTTGTGGTGCTTATCATTGTTATTGTTGGAGTGCTCACTGGATATTTGACACTTCTTTTTGTACTGTTGGGATGTTACACCTTATTTTTCTCCTTCATCTCTCAAACCGATGATGAGAGCTTCTAGAAGGATCCTGCCCATTTTTGGCATATTAGACTTTTACCCCAGTTTATTACTTTTCTCTTCTTCAAACAAAACCACATAACTTGAACTATCTAGTCCTGCCTCCCAGTTAGAGGGGGAAATAAGGGAGGCACCAAGACCAAACAGGTGCAAGACTACTAAGTAGTAAACTAGGTACAGAGGGGACCACATTTTCTAGCAGCCCCGGGCATGAGGGAGGAGGATTTGGGAGGTAGGACGAAAACAGAAGTATAGGGAGGACAAATCGGTGATGGGAATCCCCATGATTTTGTGTAAATATGTACCTAAAATATTATTGTCAACAATATGTAAGCCACTATGTTCAAAATAAAAATTATATTTTAAAAAAATTTTGTTTTTACGAACCTGAAACTCCCTAGAAAAATGATGTTCAAGTAAATACCTAGTCATCAAGAATGTAAAACTATTGGTGGGGTGATAGCTCAAAGGACTGGAACACATGTTTTGCATGAGTGAGCCCTAAGTTTGAACCTCAGTGTTACAAAGTATCTTGGCTACCACCAAAAACAACCCCTAAGCACCATCCTGAGCAAAGAGTAGTCTCAAGTACCATAATATGACCCAAATAAAATAAAATTAAAAAAAAAAAGAAATACTATGCAGCCATCAGGAACAATGAAGTCATAAAATTTTCCTATATATGGATGGACATGGAAACTATTAAGCTGAGTAAAATAAGTCAGAGGAAGAGAGACAAATACAGAATAGTCACCATTCATCTATGGGATTTAAGAAAAATGAAATATATTATTGTAATAATACCCAGAGACAATAGAGATGAGGGCTGGAAGGACTGGCCCATCATACGAAGCTTACCACCAAGAATGGTGATTTCAGTTAGAGAAATAACTACACTGACAACTATCATGACAGTGGTAGAGAATGAGAAAAAAAGAATACCTGTGTCAAAAAGAGGAAGGGATGGGGTGGAGGGGAATGGGGGCATTGGTGGTGGAAATGTTGCACTGGTGAAGAGGGAGGTGTTCTTTTTTTATAACTGAAACCCAACTACAAACATGTTTGTAATCATGGTGCTTAAGTAATGATATTAGTTTTAAAAAAGGAAATTTCTGAGGATATAATCCCATTCAATCAAGCTGGGGCTGGGCGGTGGCGCTAGAGTTAAGGTGTCTGCTTGCCAGTGCTAGCCTAGGATAGACCACGGTTCGATCCCCCGCTGTCCCATATGGTCCCCCAAGCCAGGAGCAACTTCTGAGCACATAGCCAGGAGAAACCCCTGAGCGAGGGTTACCGGGTGTGGCCCAAAAACAAAAACAAACAAACAAACAAAAAAAGCTTTCTTAATCTGGAGGCTAGCTCTAGCCGGCATGGGGTTCCGGGGAGACCCCAGGTCGAAGGCCTTCTCCCTAGCTTGGGGGTGTTGGGAGCCTTGGTAGGCGCCCAACCGTCCCCCGTCCTGCCCCCCGGCCTCCAGGCCTTCCCTGGGAGCCAGCCCAGGTGGCTAGAAAAGGTGGGTGTCAGGTGGTCCCTCCTGGAGGGGATCACAAGCTTTCCCCGTGCTCCCCCCAGTGAAGGGGGGGGAGGGCACAGGGAGCAAGGCGGGTAGATCCTGGCTTTTGGTTCTCTACCGAATCGCTTCTTGATCTGGAGGCTAGCTCTAGCTGGCATGGGGTCTGGGATAGATCATTGACTCTCTTACTCCTTGGCCTGTTTTACTGGCATGGGGTCTGGGATAGATCATTGACTCTCTTACTCCTTGGCCTGTTTTACTGTTTTTCTCAACATTCATTATTTCATTCTTTGCTGGAGGCTGTTATGGATTTCCCTTCTAGCTACATGAACCCTGTTCCAAAATAAGCAGTACTGAAGAATAAAATTCTGAACCCATGAGTGGTGTAAACTAGGAGTAAATCACACCATTCAGGTGTGAGGAAGGGAAGAATTTTTTTTATATTATCTTTATTTAAGCACCATGATTCAAACATGTTTGTAATTGGGTTTCAGTCATAAAAAGAACTCCTCCGCCCCCAGAACTTTAGAAGGGAAGAAAAACTTTGAAATTTAGTAACCTAATTTAAGTAGAGATGTTATCTGCACCATCTTTAGTCACCAATAGGGAGACAGAGTGACAGTGACAGAGTATGAAGGTACAAGAAGCTAGTCACTCTTCATTTCATTTTTTTAGAAAAATGTAGAGAATGACTCCACACTCCAAAGCATATTCCTGGACCTAACAGAGAGACAGAAACTAACCAAATCCAGCCAGCTCAGTCATATTTACTGGCCTATCCACTGAAATTCAATTGAGGAGATGGGACTACCCAGTCTTTACCTTTCCTTAAGCAAAGATGCTCTGGTAGAAAAGTTTCAAAAATGACCAAACCAATAAGGAGGTAATTAATCTTTTAGGTATTGATCAAGGTTCCTTGAACTTTATTGCTGCCACAATTTAAACCATTTTATATAAAGTAAATGATTTCAATATGCTAAAACAATGAAATAAATAAAACATCTTCTGTTGTTTTCCTAAAGACTATGGTGCTAGGGTAGAATCATTTTAATTATTACAGAGGAAGAAGCATTTTAACTATTCCACCAAACCTATTATAAAGTTGCAGATGAAGGTAAATTTTAAGTAATTTGTTTAAATGAGTACACTTGATTCTTTGCTTACTATGATTTCTCCTAGAATCAGTTCTTAGAGCTTTGATTTATGTTCAACAGTGACCAAAACAATATTTCCTTTCAACCAATAGGGAATTCCAGTCTTCAGCAATCCATACATGGAGCAGCTGATAGAATCATTGTTCCATGCAGACATTCTAACTCACTAAATAAAACACACTTTTTACAAGGTGAATTTTTCTCAGACAGAGAATAAAACTTCTCATAAGAATTCAGTTCCCAGAATCAATATGTCAAGATGTATAAAGACAGGCTCAGTTATCTCTAAGTAACATTTACTTCAAGCCACAGAGGAATGGAGAGGAAAGTCAGAGAGGAGGTGACAAAGGCTTTTCAACAATGAACATATTCCCATTTGTTCTGGGACTTTGGTTATGATTTGTAAATGGAAAAAATACTCAAAACAAGCTTATCTTTTACTAATCTTCTTAAATTAAAAATTGTTTCCTAAAAGATAAAGAAGTCTAAATTATAAAAAGCATAAGCTTCTTTTAATAAATTACAACAGTTCACAGACCAGAGCACACAGTTCCCTTCTACAATTGCCATGGGGCTCTGTTTGGCTCCTATCTGCACTAGACACAGCTTTTCTTGTGCCAGGTACACTCATACAAGTGAAAGGCAGCCTTATCTCTGTTCCTTACCTCTTATCTACAGTGGATAAACAAGGGCTCCAGCCCTGGGCTATCAGTCCAGTTCCCCTTCACACACACACACACACACACACACACACACACACACACACACACACACACACACGTTTAACTGCATTCTTTCACAGGATGGTGATATCAGTCCTGAAATAATAGTCCTATAGTACTCTAGTCTCTCTCAACTCACACATTTTTAAAAAGATTTGTTGATATCTTTCTTTTATTGGAAACCACTCAATAAACTAAAAAGGAATCAAACTGCCCAGAAAACAAGCTACAGCTGACCCCAAAGGTGGCGAATTCAGGCAGTTACAAAAGGAGTCACATTCTTTGTTCAATTATACATGCCAGAGAGACTCCTGCTTCTGTCTGGTGATAGGTGAATTCAAGAAAGAATTTAAAAACTGACAGAAAATAAACCCACCATTATCCTTCATGTATTGTATCCAATAGCCTCTCCACCTCTCTTAGAGGCTTTGAGATCAAATGAGTTTATTGGGCAGTATGCTACACCATTTAACTCTTCCCCAGGACAAACATACCCAATGGATTTAGCTTTAGTTCTGCGCTTTTTCTTCTTTATGGAACAATTATTCAAAATGCATGGATATAAAATCATCCCAATAAATGAACATTCAAAGGGAGACAGCTAAGGAAACATTCTTATTGTTTTTATATAAACAATGAGAAATAAAACATATTAATTCACAGATATCTTGAAAAGGCTAGTTAAATGTTCTAACGTGGGGTCCTTTCCTTCAACTTCATTCATACATATGGTTATCAGGCCTTGGGCTTCAATGTTTGGACTATTTTTTGCTGTTGGACACTGAGCTAAAGCATTTGGGACAGTGACTCCTGTTTCACTTCTGTTTCACTGAAAAACACATTTTAAAAATTGATGGTGAAACTCTATATGAAAATGGTATACACTACAAGAAAGTGCTAAGACTATATATATATATACATATATATCATATATAAATGTACACAAGGAAAAATACTTTTTAAATTCCTCTAAGATATATATAAATCCCATTTATCATACCTCTCCTCATTACTACACAATTTCAACAGTATTTCATTCAGAAAGTCATCCATTGGAGAAGTTTTGGTTTTTAATTACCAGAGTTTGAGAAAATAATTTTCAAAAAGATTTTTTTAAATATAATTTAAATTGTTTTAATAATCTAACAAAAAATAAACTTAATTAAAACCAATCATTGTCTTTTAGTCCAAGAGATGCACTTTTAATTTATCTTCATGTCCTAGGTGGATTGTACATCATCAAAAGTGAATGAGAGAATGCTGGAGAATCTGGGGTATGACAAAGGCAGAGAGGATAAAATGGCCATCACAGGAAGGGGATCCTATCCTGCCCTCCCTCCACACATTATCAACTTGTTTTCAAGAAGGCATCAGAAGGTGCTCAAAAATGTCTGAATACTCTTGGAAATTAATTCAAGATCAGTGTATACTGGAGTTTCTGGGATTTTCCTTGGAGGGCTTGGCACACTTCATGTCTTATAAGGTGAGACCCAAGCCACAAGACAAAGTTCTGAAATAAGCAAGTATTTTCATCATGAGCAATTTTTTTTAATTTATGGCAATTGTGGAATTGATCAGTAAAAATATTATTTCTGTATATTGCTAGGATTTCAAAATCATGACACTTCAACAGCTCATTTGTCTTGGAGTAAAAAACAGCTCCCGGTTACAGGGTTTATGTTTATCCTTGAAAATAAGGACAAATACTAGCTGGCATGCTTAAATATTTTCATCAATTTGCTCTTCTGCAGTCCTAAACTACTGGCACTATGTGAAAAGTGAAGAGCAAAATCAATTCAAAAACATCTCCTCACTGCAAGAGGCCAAGTAGAAATTATTTTTAGGCTCCAGAGCAAGTAAGTATGTCAATCAGGGTTGGAGAGATTTCTGCTGCCATTTCTTGGTGAGAGCTCTTGCTCAGAGTAATAGTAACCCATGAAGACTTCAAGACAGTGGCTTTCTATTTTTTATTATTTTAATATCCTTATTTAAGCACCTTGATTACAGACATGATTGTAGTTGGGTTTCAGTTATATAAAGAGCACTCCCCTTCACCACAGCAATATTCTCATCACCAATGCCCCCCATAACTCTCCTTCCCCCATTCTCCTGTATTCAAGACAGGCTTTCTAATTCCTTCATTCATTCACATTGTTATGATAGTTGTCAGTGGAAGTTATTTCTCTAACTGCACTCACCACTCTTTGTGATGAGCTTCTATTGTGAACTGGTCCTTCCAGCCCTCATCTCTATTAAGGTAGTGGTTTTCAATCTTTTTACACTAGTAAAGGCTAGTACCAGTCTGCTCATGGGCCCACATGTCAGCAGTTGACCACAGCTTTTGAATAGAAATAGAGGCTTCGAGGTGACAATACATGGCACCTCATCCAGTTCAGTCATTAATTACCCAGAACCAAGAGGGGAACAAATTCCAGGGAAAAGACAAAAGTCAAAAATCCCATCATCAGAAAGCAGCCCTGGTGAAGGAAGTCTAACAGTTCAGTAACAGAGCACCTTTTTTATTTTCTTTTGTTGTTATTGTCAGTTTGATCTCAAGACACAAGGAATCATATGTGGTGATGCCTGGATAGAACCAGGGTAGAGGCCAAAGCAGCTGTGTTCAAGGCAAGTACTTACCTCCTGTACTGACTCTCTGGCTTCTCAGGGCAGCATTTTGTAAGCTAAATGTTCCTGAAGATCCTTGACATTACCATAAGTGAAAAATGATCACATGGAGAGATCTGGGATCAAGTTCAATCTCCTTGCAAAGCCTCAAAGCTCTTTATGACTTGGCACTTTCTCTACAGCTCTTCACCTTCCTCCAATCTATTTAGTTGAAGGCATAAAATAGTTAGCTAAATGTGCTTTTCAGTAGCTGGTGCCTCTGCCTGGAATGCCCCTCCTTCCCTCCACTTCCTTACCAGCAACTTTCACTCTCTAAACATTTCCCAGGATAGTATCTCTCTTAGGGCTCATCCTTTACCTAATTTTTCCCATCTCTATATTTTAAAATACATATTTTAAAATCATTCAGGCATGGCAAATCAACAAATCAAAAGATAATGGAATGGCACTATAAACAATTTAAAATAAAATTTTAAAGTAAGAGGATATTTCACCAGGGAGGTATCACTATTAGTTGGAATATGAAGAGAGTGTGCAGTCTTTAAGGAAATTCCCATTGAAAGGAAAACTTGAAACAGGGTAAGCTGGCTTGGGGTTGACTGTGGTAGTAGAACAGTGACTAATAAATAAAAGCCAGAGAGAGGAGAGTGGAGGAAATTAAGCCTTTTCTAAAACAACACACTTGCTGACGAAGTCCTTTAGGATCTCTAGGAATTGGCAGGCCCTAAAAGAAATAGCCTGTTTGGAATCTGCAAGATCCTAACCTTTAGTTTTTGTTTTGGGGTCAAACCCAGTGATGTTCAGGGGTTATTCCTGGCTCTGTACTTAGAAATTACTCCCGTTGGGGTTCAGGGTGCCATGGAGGTGCCAGGGATAGAATCTGGGTTGGCTGTGTACAATGCAAGCTCCTTGCCCACTGTACTATATAACTCCATCCCTAAAGTCCTAAATCTTTTTTTATAATTATCTTTATTTAAACACCATGATTACAAACATGATTATAGTTGTATAATTACAGTCATGCAAAGAACACCCCCCTTCACCTGTGCAACATTCCCACCACCAATTTCCCAGATCTCCCTCCTCCCCACCCCCCCACACCTGCACTCGAGACAGGCTTTCTACTTCCCTCATTCATTCACATTGTTATGATAGTTTTCGGTGTAGTCATCTCTCCAACTGCACTCATTACTCTATGTGATGAGCTTTATGTCATGAGTTGCACCTACCAGCCCTCATCTCTCTTGTCTCTGAGATACTGTTAAAAATGTCTTTCATTTTTCTTAAAGCCCATAGATGAGTGAAACAATTCTGCATCTTTCTCTCTCCCTCTGACTTACTTCACTCAGCATAATAGATTACATGTACATCCATGTATAGGAAAATTTCATGACTTCATCTCTCCTGACGGCTGCATAGTATTCCATTGTGTATATGTAACACAGTTTCTTTAGCCACTCATCTGTTGAAGGGCATCTTGGTTGTTTCCAGAGTCTGGATATTGTAAATAGCACTGCAATGAATATAGGAGTAAGGAAAGGATTTTTGTATTGTATTTTTGTGTTCCTCGGGAATATTCCTAGGAGGGGTATAGCTGGATCGTATGGTAGCTCAATTTCCAGTTTGTGAAGGAATCTCCATATCGCTTTCCATAAAGGTTGTACTAGATGGCATTCCCACCAGCAGGGAAAAAGAGTACCTTTCTCTCCACATCCCCGCCAGCACTGCTTGTTTTCCTTTTTTGTGATGTGTGCCAATCTCAGGGGCGTGAGGTGATACCTCATAGTAGTTTTGATTTGCATCTCCCTGACGATTAGTGATGTTGAGCATCTTTTCATGTGCCTTTTGGCCATTTGCCTTTCTTCTTTTTCAAAGTGTCTGTTCATTTCTTCTCCCCATTTTTTGATGGGGTTAGTTGTTTTTTTCTTGTATAGTTCTGTCAGTACCCTGTAAATTTTGGATATTAGCCCTTTATCTGATGAGTATTGGGTGAATAATTTCTCCCACTCAGTGGGTGGCCTTTGTATTCTGGGCACTATTTCCTTTGAGATGCAGAAGCTTCTCAGCTTAATATAGTCCCATCTGTTTATCTCTGCTTCCACTTGTTTGGAAAGTGTTGTCTCCTCCTTAAAGATGCCTTTAGTCTCAATGTCCTGGAGTGTTTCACCTACATGTTGTTCTATATACCTTATAGTTTCAGATCTGATATCAAGGTCTTTCTAAATCTTAACATCAGAAACAGCTAAATACATCTACTGTTAGAACTGAAATGTTTTTTTGAATCTCACTCTGGACTTTTAGCCTCTGGACAGACTGGTCAATGATTTAAGTAACTACTTAACACATTGTTTACCACCATTCCTAGGGCAAAGACTACATTCAGTACTGAACAGGAGTGACTTTTTTCAGAGCTGAAAGTGGAGATCAGCTTGAAATGCTTCAGGTATAGGCCTAGGTCTAGGCCTGGTAATATCACCCTCTGCTGTAGAATTGAATCTCCTTGATCATTGAAGCTTCACTGGGGAAATACCCAGGTTTTCTCCAAGAACTTTGTTCATTTCCAGCCTTAGTCTTACCTTTCTTTTTCTTTTTTTTTTTTTAACCTCAGAAACCCACTCAGGATCATACAGACCCCTTTCTTTGAATTTAGAAAACCAGACTGAATGCAAAAGCAATTTTTTTTGTTTTCAGGCTCTGTGATGTTTCTCCATGACAAAGAAAAATAATAATAAATACAAATTTTAAAGATTATCTATTTTTCTCCAAAAGATAAAAATGTTAGTAGAATTAAATATCAAGAAACCTCAAACATTCCCTGGCAGAATTTCTGTGTGAAGATTTTAACCAGTTTAATCCAAATTAGTAGGCACTTCAGAAAAGGCTTTTGGACAGTCCACAGCTGGAACAAAGTTTTGTCATGAACTTTGCCAAATGCATAAAGATATATAAAAAAGGAAGGGGAGATACAGGTATCTTAGGCCAATGATTTTTAATAAAAAGAAAAGGCAAATGAAGTCCCAGATTTAATTAAAATTTCCTCCAAGATCTGGCAAACCCTGTATTTTTTTTATTTTGCTGACAGCTACTATGTAGCTATTTAAATAAGAGGAAACATAAGAAATATTTTTTAATTTTAAAGGAGAAAAAAGAAGAAAGGGAACTGGGTTTCTCTTTGTCTGCATCCCAAGTCTCAACAAGTAGTAGGCCTAAGTACTGTGTCAGCAAGTTTTTCTTAGGAGCAACAAACAATGGTTTATTGGTTTCAATCCTAACTATATTATGATACTATATTATGATAAAAAAGTGTACTTTTTTATACAAGTGGAATACATCTATTCATCTAGTTCCAGCAGAAGTATGTAACCCCCAAATGAATGGCATACTCTGTAGCTGCAGTAGTGCAACAGAACATCTTAGTAATTAAAAATAAATTTCTTGTAATAAGTTTCAATCTTCTGATCCAGTCACTCCAGTCACATGAGGAATAGATTCTGTCAATTCTTGAAGGAGAAATTAAAAAGTGATGATTTTAGATAGAACTGCACTATAATAACTGGCTATTAATCATCCCATAGAACAATCTGTTTTTCACATGTACAATGACTGCCCAGCTATGTTCTTGCATACTCAGCATGTTATGAAAATATTAATAGGCTCCTTACATTCAGGCTACCCAAACCTAGATGTGTCTTCTTTTCAACATCTATCCCATTTTGGGTTATGCAACCTACCGTATCATTCAAATGGAACCTTGGACATAAATCATTCCTTATATCTGATGCCTATGCCTAATTTTTAGGATCTGCTCATTTTACCATCTAAATAGTATATAATCACACCCTAGTACCACTGCTTTAGTTGGAGATACTTAAATCTCTAACATTGATATTGCATCAGCCTATCATTTTCAGCTTCCTTGTCATTCTCCCATTTCAAACTATTATCACCAAATAATTTCAAGATCAAGCCTTGATATTATCACCTTCCACTGAAAATCATAAGATTAATACCCCCCCCAAGGTTGAGAACAAGAACTAGAAAACCTTTTACCATGCTTACCAGCCTTATTTTGATGACTTTCAGTCCAAGTTCACACAACTCAATGATTCTGAGCTGAGTGTCAGTGATTCTGACTTGTATGTCAGTAGTAATACAACATGCTTTCCTATGCCTCTTTGTATCAAACAATTATCAGGAGGAAAACTTTAGTACATGAGTAACAGAAATATGCCATTAATATAAGACAGAATGCTTCAGTGTTTAAAACAGTTTTTGAGACCTAGTAGATTTATAACTATCCATAATGTCAGTTAGAGATTGATGATGTAGCTGTGGTAAAGCAACGCTATATATATATATATATATATATATATATATATATATATACATATATATATGTATGTATATACATATATATAGGGTTTGATCCCTAGCATCACACAAACAAAAGAGAGAGCAAGTGAGAGAGAAAGAGAGAGAGAGAAAGAGAGAGAGATGCTGGAATACTGACTTTTTTTTGCTTCAGCATCAATAATTAAAGCATATCATTACAGTAAACCTTTGGACCTTTACATCTGGTTCCTTGGTACAAATTTTGGAAAAACCTCCCAGGCCTGCATGTCATTATTAATCAATAAACTCTAAACAGCAGTTTGCCAAGAAGAAACCTAGATATCTGACAAAGGACCAAACACAATACAATTCAGAGCTAACTTTGAACAATGCAAGGAGCCTTTCTGAGGATTGGTAAGGGGCTGCCAGTGAAAATAAAACAAATGTAAAGAAAACGTCAAAATTCAAAATTCAGCAGAGGCCTGTGGATGGTAGGGAGCCTGGAACTGCTAACAAATACTTTGACTCTCAGCCCATGGTTGAGTAACTTTTGGAATAAAAACTGCAATACCATTGTCATACCAAATGATCCAGGAAGTCAAATATGTGAAGCAATATCAAGGGGCAAAGTGCTACAATTGGAGTCAACTGATAGGACTGAACAGCAAGACTGTAAGTTGAGAGTGTCAACATCAATGACACCAAAACACTTGCTCTAAAAATTTGGGGCAAAGATCCAAAGCAATTAATCAAGCTGCTACAAGCAGGCAAGACAATACTCTTGCAATACATGCAATACTCAGGACAATTTCTGGCAAGACTCACAAGTTCAAGACCAAAAGCTTTGCATCAGAAACACAGACCTTTACTTTGTCTTATCCACTAAAAATACATATACTGTCATGGCTGAGGCAATGAAGAATTCAGGCAACAATAATATTAATCTGAGTAGAGGCTCAACCAATTATATTTTAGTTAGTCTCATTTCTACCCCCAGCCACAATTTGTGTTCATTAGCAACATTCCAAAAAGTAGTAAAATATACTGAAGCTTATCAAAGATATTAGCTTTAACTATAACATTTTTTTCATTGACCAGATTAGCCACATTCATTTTCAGCTTTGAATACTCATATCGAGGAAGAATATTCTATTGGACTCCAAGTTTTAGTTTAGCCAATTCACAAAGACAAATGGAGTTTTTGCAGGAATTCATTAAATGCAATTTAAATGTATGTTTAAACCCTATAAATGCAGCCTTTATGAATCAAGGACACCATTGAATCAGTATTTTTGTTTCAACCAGTGAAATGGCAGGTTCCCCCAAAAGAATAGCCGACACTTTCATGTGAATCCAGGATGCCACTCTTTTTTTTTTTTTTTTTTTTTTTGGTTTTTGGGCCACACCCGGTAACGCTCAGGGGTTACTCCTGGCTATGTGCTCAGAAGTTGCTCCTGGCTTGGGGGACCATATGGGACACCGGGGGATCGAACCGCGGTCCGTCCAAGGCTAGCGCAGGCAAGGCAGGCACCTTACCTTTAGCGCCACCGCCCGGCCCCCAGGATGCCACTCTTAAGCCAGTTGCATTCTTGAATATACCAATTTCATCTGACAAAGGAGGCATGTTGGGCCCTTCCTTGCTTGGTAGTCATCAGCATATTTTGCAGATTAGGTACAATGAACAGCAAACAGTTCAGTGTTTAGGAGAGCCTATAGTTTGCTAATAGTTGAGTTTCAGAAAAGGAAGGGTTGAGTGGAAGGTATGGAGACACTACCTCTGTGCTACACACAAATTCCCCAAAAGGTAGTCAAGGTGTCCTTAGAAAAAGAATTGCAAAACAACTATGGTGAGTTGTTTTGTACCCAACAGTCACAAGCTATATAAAATTTGTGTCCAGTAGGCACAAATTTCATAAAAAATAAAGGCAAAAAGGTTTTTACTGTTTAGACAAATAAAACTCAGATTTATGCTAAGGTTCCTGCTATTATAAAACTTAAATTTCTAAATACCAGTTTTGATCATATTTTGATCATATTTATCCACTTCACAAACATAATACAGTATAGAAAATACACCAAAGCCCAACGGAAACACCATTCATGTTTTTTATTTTATTTTTCTCCTGTTTTTCTTTCATTTTAAAATTTGCCTAATTTCAAACGTTAATCCAGTCAATCTTCACTGCAGGATCTCAGACAAAATGGAGTTTTGATAAGCCCTGGGAGAAATCCTCAATGGTCTGATTAACTTTTCAAGACACTGAGGTCACTCAGAAAAATTCCTTTTTAGGCAATTTAATTTCACATCACTGCAATATGTTTACATTAGTAAGAACAGTAAAAACATGAAAAAATATTGAGCACAACCTAATATTCTAAAAAAGAATGAAACAGGCTTATCTTTACATTCATCTATTAATACTACGTCCATTTGTTTAATAACCCAGTCTTAACAGACAGCCATGATAATTTAATTTCCAGCCCCCAGAGTCTGTCTACAATGGCTTACCATGGGGAGGATAAAAGCCAAATTCCAGGTTGGTCTTAGTTAAGTCTAAACGTCAACTTGCTTATTTCACACAGTGAAACATGTGAACTGAACATCCTCTGTTAAGGGAACAGGGTCAGGTTCCCTAGGAAGCCTTTCACCCCAAAATGATAGACAGGAATGTGTGGTCTCTATGATTCTATAACTACATAGAATCATAGACATGTTTATCATTCCATTATAATTCTTTATGCTCTAGACCTTATGTTCTCAAACCACTGTGCTTTAGAGAAAATCTCAGTGTTTTAGTAAAGTATAAACATCATCAGTCTAGTGTTATTGTGTCCACGTGTATGTTCTGGATTAAGACACTTTTTTTTTAAATGTTTGGATTAAAAACCACATTACTTGAAAAATATCAGAGCAAAATGGAGAGGGTGAGCTGGAAATAACATAGATTTCACTTATTCAATTAATACAATCCTCCTAAGAAAAATTCTTTCAAGTGTTTAATTTTCAAAATAACCTAATAATGGAGCAAAAACCATCCTCCTGTAAAAAAGATTAAAAGGTCCTTAATCGGCTACAATGGGCGGAATCCCTTTTGATGAAACAGGTAAATGATCATTATCTATTCAACATCATTCACAATTTTCTCTGACCATTTATAACGTTTTATGCCTATAATTGGGTAAAAAATAATTTTTAGAACCATTGATATCAGCTTAGTTCTATTATGCATAAATAAATGCATAAATATTGTTTGTTCAGGTTTTTAGGCTACACACAGCAATGTTCAGGGGTTATTCCTGGCTCTGAACTGAAGAATTACTCCTGGCAGTGTTTAGGAGACTGGATGGCACACCAGAGATCTAACCTGAGTAAGCCAATTGCAAGTGAAGTGCCCTACCTGCTGTACTATTGCACTGGTCTCCTTCTGCACTTTTTGAGATTTAAATGTAGAAAGAAGTCGTTTCCCCTCAAAAGTCACTCTCAATTTCTTTTTTTTTTTTTTTTTTTTTTTTTTTTTTTTTTTTTTTTTGGTTTTTGGGCCACACCCGGTAACGCTCAGGGGTTACTCCTGGCTATGCGCTCAGAAGTCGCTCCTGGCTTGGGGGACCATATGGGACGCCGGGGGATCGAACCGCGGTCCGTCTCCTAGGCTAGCGCAGGTAAGGCAGGCACCTTACCTCCAGCGCCACCGCCCGGCCCCTCAATTTCTAATATAAACATTTTATTCCATAATTCTCTGCATTAATAATACTTGACAATGTTGCCAGCATAGGATTTCAACAGTTCTTCTAACCTTAAATGATGAAAACCTTAAATTAAAAAACTAAATATGATTTTCAACATCCAGATAACATTACTTTAGCATCCCATTCCTTGAGGTTGAAAAAGTTAAATTCTTTCCTCTTTAATTATATTAAATATAAAACATATTACTTCAAAAGTTGTTTCTATGTTTCAAACTTATAAAGCGTATTTCTCATCCAATAATATAAACACACTCATTACAATGCATCTGGTATGTTAACTCATACTCTATTTTTCCCTGCCAAAATTGAAATAAGGTTCTTTTTAGCTGTGATCACCATCCTTCTTAAAGATGTGGGAAATCTCAAATTGTAAGTGAGTTTTCTCCACATGGAAATAGCTATACCACACTGTCTACCTCCCAGAGTTTAAAGAGTTTGAGAATGTTTTATTACTCAATTTTGTATTTAAAGAATTAGTCATAAGGAAATGAGTGGTAAACTGGCCCAAACCTGGGTTACCCTGAGGCGGGAAGTGGCTGAGAAATTTGTAGCAGATTTCAAACTTTTTTGTAATCTGCTGGTCACTTCATTGAAACACACAAGACCACCTACTCCACTATTCCCTTCCAGCCATTGTAGAAACATAAAAAATCAATCCTCATCTGAACTTATTGAAAGTTACTTTAGATAGATAAAACAGCACCAAGAATTTTATAGCTATTTAATATATGCAAAAAATAAAATTACATATTTGTTATATTATAAACATTAGACAAGTTCACAGACCACCTAGGATTCGCTCAAACTATAATGCAAATTCCTACTCTAGTGTACCCGAAATGTGGGCATTTTCTAGATATTTCTGCACATGGAATACACATAAAACTAAGAGAATCCTGGAAATGATTTGTAATTAATAAACAAATAATATCCTGTTATCAGAAAATAACGTCACATTATAGAATGAGAACATATGGCCACTGTTCTAAAATCAAATTTTTAAAAAAAATAACCAGGTTTCTTTTCAGTTTTGACACCCTAATGTCCATGCATACCATCAATGGCTTCATCAAAGGTTCACAGTTGAATGCAGTATACCGTATTTGCCGGCGTATAAGACGACCCCCTAATTTTGCAGTTAAAACATAGGTTTAGGCCTATATTCGCTGTATCAGACAGAACGTTCCTGTGCTGCAATTGTATGTACCACAGTGAGCCAATCACAACAAGCAAAGGTTCAAAGGTTATACTGTAATAGACTTCCTCTGACTCTGGCCAATCTGAGCAGGCTTTTGACAGTGTAGATTCAGGTCCAGAACATTGTCTAATTTGCATGCATAAAAAGCCTGCTCGGATTGGCTGAGTTAGAGAGGCAGTGCGAGCAGCCTTGCAGTGATTGGTGCAGGATTGAGTTGGAAAATTCGTTTTGCGGCAATATTCAGACAATTTTCGTTTAGGGCATATTGAAACATTTTTCGGGATATACTCGGCATATAAGACGACCCCAATTTTCGGTTGACTTTTTTTTGTTTCAAAAGTCATCTTATACGCGGGAAAATACGGTAATTAACATGAATTACAGGGCCACCTGCATCAAAGTGTTCAAAAAAGGATACTGACTTACACTTGGCCCTGAAAGTTAACACTGCTGCAAACATGTTATCTAAATCACAAAATTTTTTGATTTTAAAATAAAAATAATTTAATTTTTTAATTTTGCTTTATTTTCTTAATTATGTCTTTCACAGTTATATTTAATGTACATAGTGGCAGTGAAATAGGGCAATTTCCACCACCAATGTTGACCTCCCTCTGAGTGCAGAGACAACAGTAAACCCTGAGCATAGGCGGGTTGGCCCCCAAACAAACAAACAAAAAACAAGACAAACAAAAATGGTAGAATGGTGTTGATTTGACGAGGGAGGAGGCTAGGAAAATCATTGCATACACTATGTGGGAGAGTGAAAGAACACATGAGATGCATACTCAGAAAAAATGGAAGTGAGGCCAGAGAACAAGGACCAGGCCAGCCTTTCCTGGGTAGTCCCCAAGGAATATGCTGATTTAGGGGAGCGTAAGTTACAAGCAAGGAATTGATCCAAAGTGCTTGGGAAGATGATCCACAGACGTTACTGGTAGGTAATGGGGTAGGGGTGGGGCGGCAGAGAGACAGTTCAAAGGCTCTTGCTTAAACAAGAACTTTTCTGAGCAGCTCTTTGGTCTCCTAAATTGATCTCTGATAATAGTTATTGTCTCTTATAAACCGGGGGCATTGGTAATGGGAATGTTGCACTGGTGAAGGGGGTGTTCTGTTTATGACTGAAACCCGACTACAATCATGCTTGTAATCATGGTGTTTAAATAATGATTTTATCTTATACATATATATTTATGTATGTATAAAAATTAAAAGGGTTCTAAGAATCAAACAGATTTTGCCTCATAGTGTTGAGTGCTCAACAGTGCAGCTGACCATCAGAGCAGAGCTGGGTTTTGTTGCCTGTGCTGGAGAAGATGTTGGTCAGGGTCATCTTCAGACTGGACAGTTATGAACATAAAATCTAGATGATAGGTCCTGAATGACCAGCCTAAGACTTGACTTTACAGCCAGAATACCATCTAAATTAGTTTAAAAAGAATTTAAATCCAAATTCACACACTAAACCTTGTAAAAGTTCAGGAATAGGAAGTTGAACTGATGAATATTAAATGTTTACAAAAACTAATATTTACAGGAGACTTCAATTATAAGAATTTGAAATATTTCATAAATATTACATAATTTTGAAGAACATGACTAAATTTAATGTTACTAATTTTCCAGAATTTTTATAGTAATCCAAAAAATAAGCTTAACTAAAGTTCTAAATTCTGAATTTAGTCAGCTAAAAGTTTTGAACTCCCCCTCCACATAACCTCAAAAGTTATAAATAAGATGGTTTATAATAGCAATACTGAAAATTAAATAAATCATCTTTGAGTACTTTTAGATTTTCCCTAGTGTACCACAAATCATATCCTGAAAACCAAACAAAGTAATCACTGAAATGTTTTAAACTGTTGCTAAAATTCAGAGCTGCAGGACAAGAAAAGAACCTAGTCAGATCTCTCTAAATCTGCCTTTTTTTTTTTCTTTTTTCTTTTTTTTCTTTTTGTGTTCCCAATTCATGTCTCCTTCACACTGAGTCCATAAAATGCCGGCAATAACACTAATATAAAAACAAATAAAAAGAGGTTCTGGTTAGAGGGAGAGGATTCCTTTACTGCCACCCTGCTGAGGTGAATTTGACCACCAAAAGCAGGAAAGCCATTAGAATCCTGAATTAATGGGTACAGTGGTTTTCAAATAAGATATTTTCATGTTGGACACAATGTGGACTCAGCAAAGTTCCTCCTTCAAAAAAAAATATGGCTTCTATTTCAAAGAACTCTGATTAGGCTTACTACCATTAGGAAACCATCATGGATTTGTGCTGTTGTTACTGCTTTTAACTATCATTCACTTTCTAAATGAAAAATTATGGATAGTTAACTTGACCAACAATAAGATTTGGAATATAGCAGCAAATTCAAGGTATAGAGAGCTTCAGCGTGGATAGTTAAGTTAGGAGTTGAGTTAGAAACTTTGTGGGTTTTTTGTTTGCTTTTTGTAATTAATATTTTCATTTAAACACCTTGATTACAAATATGATTGTAGTTGGGTTTCAGTCATGTAAAGAGCAACCCCCTTCACCAGTGCACGTTGCACTAGTTAGAATCTTTGTAAGTTGCCATGTTTGAGCCTTCATCATCCCTATTAAACTATTATTATTTACTTGACTAATATTAAAAACTAAAAACTCTCTTCATTATACCCCTTCTCCCACAAAAGCATTAAAATACTACATGACTTAGGGTGTCCTCAGTAAGTCTTATTATTGACAATATAAATCAATGATAGTGAAAAACCAAATGACAAAAACCTAACAAAATTTCAATCATGATTAACTGACTATATATACATATACATATATATATATATATATATATATAAATTTTTTTCCTTTTTCTTTTTCTTTTTTTTTTTAATCAGGGGAAAGCACGCACATAGTCCCCAACTATAACAAATTGTGCAGCCTAGTTTCCCACGTGTGGGGAAATCACAAGGGTCAACATGTCTGGAGTGCAATGGGCTAGCCTCAACCTGGGGAATCCATCTTCGTGATCATGGAATCACACCTGCCAGGTAAGCATATATTGAAATATTGTTAAGAAGGCAGTAATATTAGTTCCTTTGTAGATTAATTATCAAAAATATAAGTGCATGGGTCAATTTTCAAAATATTCGATATTTTGTTTTGTTGCTCTTAAGAGTATTTGGGGGTAAAGTCACCAAACTGGTACTCTGTGGACCGATGTAACCCTCCCATTAATTTTCAGCCAAGTGGACCAACAATTCAATATTTAGGTCCCAGGAAGCAGGTCTGTTTGACAGTATAATGCTGAGAATTACTGGCATCATCCCAGTAATGCCTAGAGTCTCCCCCCAAGAGTGTACCTACTGAAGCTTGGGGAGGCGGACCATGTGATGCTGGAAATGGTACTGGAGCCACCCACATGGAATGCATGCACCTTAACCCCCATACTACCTCTTCAGCCTCGATACTTGAAATTACAAATATATAGTTCAAAAGACTACATATAACAATAATTTTTGAAACAAAACTGATTTTTAAAGAACTTTTTTATTTTCTTTATAACATGTTTGATTATATATATAAAAAAAAGAACTTCAGTCTGCATGTTTTCTGTATTATACATGAAAATCCACATCCAAAACATCTCGTCTTTCAAGTCTTTATTTTATCTTCATTGTCAAAATCCTAATTGTCACACCTGGCTGGATTTTTCCTCTTTGGTAATTCTTTTTGTTACACCGCTGAAATATTTCTCACGAAAGGAATCCTGACCATGATACAGCAGAATTTGATCACTTAGCAGATGTAAATAATGGTCTCGGTCCTGGTGGGTTAAGAAATACAAACAGAAAGAATGCCTGAGTTATTTTTTTAGTTAGCTTACAACCAAGCGGTCATTTATACTAAGCAAAAGCTCACTCACTAGAACATGTTTGATTTCCTTATTACATGTATTTGAAATATACCACTAATTATACCTATCTCATTCTTTGAACATTCAAAAGTATTCCACCTACTTTTATACCTCACCTGAGCTACACAATGATCCTCTAATGAGAAAGGGTAAAAAATTTTACTGGAAATACAGAGATCTAAAGAGAGAAGAAAATCATTCCAGGCAACACAAGCCAGGACAACAAATACATTTCCTAATTCCTAGTTTGGCACTATCTAAAACCATTTGTGAGTATCACATTTATTAAGCAAGGAAGCCTCTATTCCAAATAATATATAACAAATTATTGTATTTATGTCACACAAATAATAGAAATAGTTTTGAGTTCATAAACAAAATTCAGTTAATAACTATACCAGGCAATTTAAAGTAACTATAGTAGATGCATATCTAAGTTAAACAAGTGACTTCCCACAACTTTTAGTCTTTAGAGATGAGCACTAGAGCTCAGACTTCTTTAGATATAAGAAGCATCAAAGTTAAGCATGCTATATTTTAGCTTAAATGTCTGAAACTAGGAACACTGAAAGAAAACAGAAATATACACTCCTTATTCAATAATACTAATCAACCCTATGATAAGTAATATCTCATTGACATGTGCTTCTGTGAATTCACATTAAAGTATATGCCAACTATTGAGATTTTGAGAAGTGTAGAGTCACTACTAGAAAATTCTGGGTCTGGGAAAAGAGTAACAGTACAGTAGTAGGGTATTTGCTTGCACTCCATATGGTCCTTAGGAGTGATCACCGAGCAGACCCAGGAGTAAACCCTGAAATAATTAAATAAAAATAAAAATAAATACATAAAATAAAACATTTAAAAATAAACTTTATATAAAATAAAATACATTTAAACTTATTTAAATATTTAATTTAAATATTCAGTGATTAAATTAACATAATTAAAACATATTTAAAAAATAAAATAAACTTTTAAGTAAAATAAATAAAACTTTCATATAAAAATAGACACTAGGAATTACTTCAAGGTGTGACTCTAAAACAAAACAAAGACAAATAATATAGAGTCAAATCTACCCTGGTTCTAGTCTCAAAATGGTTACTCACAAATATAAGATCCTCAAACTATTTTGTATTTTTCTAACTCCAATTGTAATACAAATATCATTATAATTTATCATTTCTGATTCCCTAAACATTAACAAGTTTTATAATTTAAACACTTTAAAACTCTATTTTATTTATAAAAGCTCAGGTTTAACACATATGAAGTTATACTAGTTTGTTTATTTAGAAATTGATGCTTCAAAAATCAAAGACAAATTATTAATTATGACCAAATTATAAATTATGTTTTCATAGAAATAAGTAAATATCCAAATCTTTACCCATTAACATATTACAGTCCCACATTCTTTTAAGATTATGAAAAGTTGACGATGACTACTAACTTTAATTCATCTTCAATAACCTCCCAAGAGGTGGATGATTCTTGAATTATACAACTCAATAACCAAATATTAAATTGGTCAGTTAAAGAATAAAATCATTTCCCATAATACAGAGTTAAAGGTAGCATTTACTAAAAATTGTGGGTAAAAAGTAAACTAAATACTTCCTATTAATTATCTAATATAGTCTCATCAACTGAAGAGATAAAAACACTTTTTACATATGAAAAATTTAAAAGTATAGACACAATACAATTGTTAGTGATTAAGATTTATAATTAATATAAGTGATTAAAGATTTATAATTTTAGCATTGGTATTTATAAAGTCCCAAATCTATATATTTTTGGAGAAAGAGTTAACTATTTCCCCAGGAAAACTTATGAAAATAAAGAGTGTTAGTTGAAAACTTGAAAAGTGACAGTCGAGCCGTATATTCATAGAAAGTAAGTCAGAAGTGTGATTAACTTAAACCAGGGGTCTCATACTCAATTTTCCTGGGAGCCACAGGAGGCAAAGTCAGGGTGAGGCAGGGCTGCATAAGGGATTTCACACACACAAAAAAAAAATTCCTCAAACGTCATTAACAGTTTTAATTATTTCTTCTGAACATGAATAGAACATTGAGTGAAGATCATGAACAGTTCTTCTGAACATGGCATCTTTTACCTATTCCTTGCTGCCAGAGACTTGACAGAGCTTCTTCTCACAAATCTGAACCACATTTGGCTTTAGAGAGGAAGCAGTTAAGACCCTCAGTATGGCTTGAAGATGATCATCATTAGACCTGTACTTTGACTTATTGAAGTTCAATGTGGAGAATAACTTACCACACAGATATGTGCTCCCAAAAAGGCACATGGTGCGCTTGAACATTTGGGAAAGCTCAGGGAAGCTGGGGGGCAATACTCTCAAAAACTGCCCATGCATATCTGCTTTTCCACTAATCTCCCTGAACTGGGCTTTGAGATCAGAGTTGCATTGCAAGTCAATGAGCTCCATTTGAAGCACACAAGGGGCATCTTGCACATCAAAGGAAAAGGGGTTCACAAAAATTTGGAAAGTGGCTCTGTGCTTTTTGAAGTCTGCAAATATGTGATCAAATTCCTTCTCTAGCTTAAAAATAGCATCAACATATTTCTCACCACTGAATGGTATGCCTGCATCCACAAGTTCCTTGCATGCTGGGAAATGGCAAAAGTTTGTCTAAGAGAGCTGGGATTTCCATAACACAAGTTTTGAGGAAAATGCTCTCATGCTGTCATAGGCAGCCCTGATAAGCTGCCCTGGGCCTTGTAACATTTGTTTAGTACATTCAGTTTATGTCAACAAGAAAAGCTAAGTCCATGAGCCGTTTGTGGTCACTCAACTCAGAAACAGCATTCCCATCCTTCTCCATGAAGGCTTTCACTTCTTCTCTCAACTCAAAAAATCTTTTCAGGACATTTCCCCTGCTGAGCCAACGTACCTTGGTGAAATAGAGCACATCTCCATATTCTAATTCCATTTCCTCTAAAAAAGCACGGAACCTCCTGTGCTTTAAGCCCCTGGATCTGATTTGGTTGATGCATTTCACAACAACAGACATCACATTGTCACACGTCAGGCATTTACTGCAAAGGGCCTGCTGTTGAATAATGCAGTGAAGAGCAATGGCCTTCTCTACACCCTCCTCTTCAAGTTTTTTTTTGAACAAGTGCCACCACTCCATTTTTCCTCCCTGTCATTGATGGTGCTCCATCGGTTATTATTCCAACAAACCTCTTTTATGGCAAATCTGCATTCTCAATGGCATCACACAGATGCCGAAATATCTCATTAGCAGTGGTCTGGGCCATGCATTGGAATTATTGTGAGCAGCTCCTCTGTCAATTCAAAACTGCAATCAACAACACGTCGGACATAAATTGTGAGCTGTGCAGTTCCGTTATATTTGTGCCCTCATCAAGAGCAACTGAGTATGCATCAAAACATTTGGCTTTCTCACACAGTTGATGATAAATGTCACAGTGTTGGCAGAAAGGCTGATTTTGCTAAACTGACCTTTCTTTTCTGGACAGATAATACTTGAAGCCTGTAACATGCGTTTTTTTTTAACAAACTCTCCTTCTGTGAATGGTTTCCCTGCCTTAGCAATCATCTCACTAACCATGTAACTAGCTTCGACTGATGCAACATTCTCTTTGGTTGCTTTCTTGAAGAAATCTTGTTGCCTCATTAGACATGCTTTAAGACTGGCAACCTTCTTGGCTCTCTCATTTCCTTGATATTTTGCACATTCCTCAGCATGTTTAGTTGAATAACAGCATTTCAACTTGTATTCCTTATGCACTGCAACTTTCTCTGAGCAAATAAGGCATGTGGGGATGCCCCTGTACTCAACAAAGAAATACTGCATCTCCCACTTTTCCTGAAATTGTCTATGCTCGTCATCAATCTTTCTCTTCACTGCAGGCTTTGATGAAGTCATGATGAAGGTATGACAAAATCTAATTCTGTAATAAACTTCTCTCCCTTCTCTTCCTTCTCTCCCTTCGGCCTCCGATAATGCAAGGGACAGCGGGCAGGAGCAGCGGAAATGAGGTCTGCGCTAGGCGCAAAGTATTCACGATTATTTGCTTACTGAATATTCGCAATAAAAAATCGCATTAGTAAGAAAAAAATCGCAAAAAATCCACATTAAACATTTGCATACCCCAAACAAAACTGCTCGGGGTGTGCGAATGTTTAATGAGATTTTTTTTCTTTCTAATGCAATTTTTTTTTTTTTTTGGTTTTTGGGCCACACCCTGTGACGCTCAGGGGTTACTCCTGGCTATGTGCTCAGAAGTTGCTCCTGGCTTCTTGGGGGACCATATGGGACGCCGGGGGATCGAACCGCGGTCTGTCCTAGGCTAGCGCAGGCAAGGCAGGCACCTTACCTCCAGCGCCACCGCCTGGCCCCTTCTAATGCAATTTTTATTGCGATTATTCGGTAAGTGATTAATTGCAAATACTTCAATATTTGAAGGCCTGCCACGGGCCACAAAATGTTGTATGGAGGGCCACAAATGGCCCAAGGGCCACAAGTTTGAGACCCCTGACTTAAAGTAATGAATATTTTAAATAACAAAAAAATTCACACCAAGAGATCATGTAAGAAGTCACAGAGATGCCTGAAGGAAACCAAAATCTTAAAGGACAGTTGACAACAAGGTCTGTTTCATATTTCAGGGCTGGCAAATGGGACATTCACAATATAGACTAATAGTTCAGCCTTTAAACTCTTCTTGTACATTTAAATTTTTATCAGAATTTTAAATTTAGAGTTAAATGAAAGGAAAGCCACCATCTACTCTTTACACCATATAAATATCTTTTTAAAAAATAAAATCACTAGAACATATGTCCACTTTCTGGACCACATAAATGCTTTGACTTGGTTATGCTTTAAAGCTGTATAAATATGTCATCACTTCTGCAACTATACTTCCATAAATCTGCATCACTGCATTCAGCCATCAATGAACTTCTGTCTTCCTGTCCTTTCTTCCCATAACCCAACTAGACTATACAGGATGGCTTCTACATTGAAACACAATGACGATTATTGCAGTATGGAGAAGGATAAAACAAGACAGAAATATGAGGTTCCATAGTGCAAGTTACAAAGAGGAAAATTGGGGGAGGTCAACTAGGGTCCAGTTACTGGGGTACAAAATCCATTTTTGCAGCCCAATTACAGTTTTCTAGGGAAAGCAGAAGAAAAATGTCAAAGATGTAGGTAAGTTTCCTCTCAGATCAAAGATTTTTAACCAAAATAGCAGTCTTTAACCTGAAGGATAGAAAAAGAGAAAATTGGTGATAAAAACACAAAAATCAGTCAGAATGAGAATGAACAACAGAATCTGGAGGTCTTAAAAAGAATGAGAAAAATACCTCTACTGAAATGGTCATCAATAAAACATGTATTCTGATGATATTCTTTATATTAGAATTTATTATACTTGCAGACCCCAAAATCTCTTAAAAATAGTAAAAAACATGGATCAAATGATAGTTCAAAATGCTGTAATGCATGCTTTGCATGAGATCTGAGTTCATTCATCCCTAGAATCACATTTTCCTTATCTCACAGGAAGCAGAGAATAAATATGTCTAGTGTCCATGACATCCATGAGACAGCCCTGAGTTCAACAGACTCTCATTAAAAACAAATAAACAACAACAACAAACCTCCTAGAGAAGCTCAAAGTTCCAATCTCTTGTGTCAACAGAGATTTTCATCTAGATGGAAGAGTTCATGATTCATAAAGCATTCTACACGAAACATTCAGCACATCTATCAAAACCAATATCTAGCATATACATTTATATAAATGACATGACTATCATACATGCAAATGCCACAGCAAATATTTAAATGATACTCAGTCAATATAAATCATACTGCTTGCAGCACTCGGAATTTCATACCCCACTGTTCAAGGAATGTTCTCTTTTCCCTCTACCTCTCTTTCATTCTATCTTTAGTTGACTGGATCTCACACTTGAAATGATGATATTCAAGTCTACATATTTTTCATCACCTTTTCACAAGTCTTCTCATTCACATTCCCTACCCATCTCATATTCCAACTCAGTATCTTAAAGTCTAAAGTGTTTACTTAAAAGGAGAAGATTGTCCTCAAGTACCATAACCCTTGATCTCTCTCAGTAACTCAAACTTGCACCAAGATTTGGCTTTTGGTCTCTCTAACAGTTCCACTTGTCTACTACTACCAGTCATGATGCCATTGATGTCATTGATGTGAATTAAAACTTGAATTCTGCCAGTTTTAAGAAAGCAATAAACATGTAATGGAAAGTAAAAGTTGATTAAGACATGACAAAAGAGAAAACTACAGAGTAAGAGATGGGCCACCTTTCCTGAACATTGTGACTATGAATTAAATTCTGCAACAAAATAAGGAGATTATATAAAATATTATAGTTGTTCTATTATTTGCCATCACTTTAGTAACTAAAATCAAAGCTCTGTGGGAAAATATGGGCCCATCACAAATGACTACATAATGAAAATACATTTAGTCTACAAAGAAATATAGCAATTTCATTTCATTTTATTTTATTTTGGTTTTTGGGTCACACCGGCAGAGCTCAGCAGTTACTCCTGGCTCTACACTCAGAAATAGCTTTTGGCAGGCTCGAGGGAACATATGGGATGATGGGACCACCATCCTTCTGCTTGCAAGGCAAATGCCCTACCGCTGTGCTATCTCTAGCCCCGAAACATAGCAATTTTAAATATAAGAAACATACAAGTTCTAATTTAAGAAAGTAACTAATTTCATTTTAATGTATTTTACAAAAGTCAATTATTTAATTTGATGCATATTTTCATAAGTAGGTTGTTCACTAATATTTGAAGAGGGGTAAAGAAAGCAAAACAGTATAGATAACCTAAAAAAGAGTCATAGCTAATAAGTAAAACTGCTCAAACTGTAGCAATTTAAAGATAATATTTTCAAATTCAAAGTTCATGCTTTTTTCATCGCTTTTTTTAAATGCAGAAGTTACATTAAAGCAATGGAGAAAGACTGGTGGGTAGTTCAAAATGAAGTTTGACATTTAGAGGGCATTCCTCATTGAACAGCAACATTACGGTAGCACATATTTCCGACCTAAACTTTTAGACAGAATCCCTTTAACCACTGTCCCACCCAACCAATTTCCTGTCCTATCAGTACCACTAATTCTAAACATAAACCACTCAAGGAATTTTAATACAGTTGCCAAAGAGATCAGAGGAAGCTCTTAGAACTTTTATGCATTTTTATGGGTACACTGCCCTCTTCTGGCTAGAACAGAGATATTCATTATAGCATTTCTGAATGTGGTTTAATCCTATGATTTTTTTTTTTTTTTTTTTTTTTTGGTTTTTGGGTGACACTCCGGTTACTCTTGGCTATGCGCTCAAGTAACTCCAGGTGTTCAAAGGACTTTATGGGATTCTGGGGTTTGAACCCAAATCAACTGAGTGCAAAGAAAGTGCCTTATCTGCTGTACAATCTCACATATCCCAATAAGTTGTTTTGCCTTTTTTATTTGCTTTTTTTTTTAACAATAATCACTATATTAAAATATCATCCACAAACAAAAGACAACTATTTCAACCACTTACAAGTTGATAAATGTTAATTAAAAAGAAAAAAAAAGGCTTTCTTCAGGAATAAACACAAAGTTTAACTGAAACAAAGGGCACTCCCTGTAAGCATACTGTGGGTATATACATGAGTGTTCCTCAAAAACAAAACAAAACAAAACAAAAAACCTGCTCAGATTTGAAAGTTTTGAACTTTAAAGAACGTCATGGAAATCAACTCAGACAAACTAACTGCATTAGTTGTTTTTTGTATTTTATAATCCCATTTAAAGAGAAGGTAAAAAGATAAATCAGATATGTTTTGAGGTTTCTTTTCTCATGAAAAATAGGGCTTACAAAGCATTAAAATGTTAAAGAATTAAAATATTTTTCTAATACTAATTTTTGAAGAATACTATCTTGTAATTACTCCACAACTATTTCCTAAGTGATGGGCAAAGTAATTAAGGTCTAGCATATTTGCTAGAAAAAGGGAGACATTAAACAATAATGGTGAAGCTCATATTTAGAAATTGTGCTCAGACACTTGGAAAAAAAGGGTATCATCATAAGAACCTACAGAGACACCAACTTAAATGTGTTTGAACAGAGTGGAAGTTTTGCCCCCAGAGTGTAATTTTTATTTGGGAGAAACATAAGAAAATAGAAGGGAGACAAACATTGTAAAGAACACAGTAGGAGAGCATAAAAGGAGAGAAGTCAGAGACAGGAGTATTTCTAGCTGGGATGAAAGGTTCAATAAAGAATTTTAAGTTGTTGGGGCCGGAGAGATAGCACAGCAGTCGGACATCTGCTTTTGCACACGGCCAACCCAGGAGACGGTGGTTCAATTCCTGACATCCCATACAATTTCTGAAGGGGCCTGCCTGGGGTGATTTCTGGGTGCAGAACCAGCAGTAACCCCTAAGTGCTGCTGGATGTGACCCCATAACTAAAAACTGGAGCAGTGGACAAGCGGTAAGGCATCTGCCTTGCACGCGCTAGCCTAGGAAAGACCTCAGTTCAATCCCCATAGGGTCCTCCAAGCCAAGAGTAACCCCTGAGCATCACTGGGTGTGGCCCCAAAACAACAACAACAAAATTTTAAATTGTATTCAAAATTACACAGAAAGACACTGATAACTTTTCAGTGAACACATTTTATGATCATTTTCTTTTTGAAAGCTATTTGGCTATTGTTTAGGAAATAAAATAGAGGGAGAAGTTTTGGCAGCAGCAGGGAAATCCTAGGAAACACTCAGGAATCCAGAAAAGAAAGCAGTACCACAAGCCTTTGGGATTGCAGGAAATAAATATATTTGCAAGAGAACTAAAATCCACTAAGTCACTCTAAGTCAGATTTCTGAAAATCACCCAGTGTCCCTCATGTCAGTGACTCAATCAGTCACCAAGTCCTGTTTATCTACCTTCTTTCCAGGATCTCAACTCCATTATTTCCTCTATTCTCCCTAATTCTATCATTCTTGTACTATAACCTGACCATCTTTGCATTAGCAAACCAGGTATCCCTAGGTATTTTTCCATAATTCAAACTTGCCTGCATATTAAAGCCAGAATGACATTCTGGTAAAACACCAACTCCTTCCAATATCCCAGTATCTTCCAGGGGCTTGCAGTCACCACAGAATAAACCCCAATTCTGGAACATGAGGACCTTAAGGTCTGGGCATCACTTAGTTTTCCAGTTAATCCCCAACTATTACTTCCAGTCCTGCTAAATGCCTAGGATTTCCTGAAGATGTTGCAATCATGCCTATGCCTCTCTATACCTCCCAAAATATTTGGCTTCCTCTACTGGTACAGCCAATATGTCCAAGAGAGGGGCCTTTGGTGTTTTAAGTGGTACCTTGCACAGATATGCAACACACTGTGTTGGAAAGGGGCAGATGATCATTTCTCTCATTGTGTTAGCTTCTCTAAGCATAAGAACTCTCTACCTTATTATCCATTTATCCTCACTATCTTCTACAAATGGTTCCATAAATATATACCAAGTGATGAAAGTGAGGATTTCCAAGTCATGGGACATATAGTCAAGTTGACTAAAGAAAACATAAAAATAAAAAAGCATATGAATTAAAAATGTTAAGAGCATGTTTTTCTTTCTCATTTTTTGTAGTACCCTTTCCAGAGTATCCTGTACTCAGACCTTACAACAATGTTTATTCCTTCTGTGGGAAAACTTATTCTTTCAGAAAAATAGGAGTCACCAAGCTTGAATTCCTTACCTTTTCACACCCTCTACTGCAAACTAAATTCCCTTCCTTAATTCTTCAACCTCATCTTTCACTAGTACTCTCTACCCACGTTCTGGTCAATTTTCTTCTGTCAAATTTGTCATAATTCTTTCCCATAATGTCCATTTACTAACTTTTATTTTGGAGAGGGCATGCCTGATGACACTCAGAAGTTGCTCCTGGCTCTATGCTCAGAAATCACTCCAAGCAGGCTCAGGGGACCACATGAGATGCCAGGGATTGAACAACATGCAAGGCTAATGCCCTACCCGCTGTGCTATCACTCCAGCCTGGCAAGATAACTTCACTGGAATTTTAGAATCAATGAATTCTCTCAAGGATATTCATTAATTTATAAAGTCAGTTTTAAAACAAGAGATTTCCTCTAGGAAGATGTCAGCGTGGGGATGAAGCTGAAAAATTCTATTCCCACCTGAAAGTCAAATGGCTTATATTTTAATTACAGTTAAGGGTTAAGTTATACTTTTACTCACTAAATTTCCTGATAAAGACACAAATTATTCTACTTTATTATAAACCTGTAGTCATTTCATCCTCAAAGTGACAGTAGTTTATACAAAACATTAGTTTCATTACAAACACTTGAATACAAATGGTTTATGAAACTTATTTTATAAGTGAAAACCAATGATGCTATGCACTAAGGTGAAAGGAAGAAGGCAAAGAGCTGGAAGAGAAAACTAGTGTTTTATTCTATCTTCTAATCAGCAGACTGAAATGAAATGTAAATGACACTACTGAATATAGTGGGCCTTGGTTCAGCTTAAGGGTAATTACCCATGTCCGGCTTTTGTTTAAAAATCCTGCTTCCCTTATCAAAGCTTCCCACTGTTCGACATCTGGTACTGGACAGTAGCTATAGAAACCACTTGTGCTAAAGTTATACAGCTATAAACAGCACTAGACCATTTTCAAACCAAGGACAAGCAGGTCAAAAGTCTGGCATCTAATACCATTAAGAAAAACCTCTAGCACATTTGTAATGGAAACAAAGTAAGGTTGGGAACCTTCAACCCTGTTAGGTTTTTATATAAAACCCTCTAAAAATGTTTGTTACATTGCAAGATATTGTTACTTAGTTAAATCTATGAAAGTACTTTAATATATTAGAATCTTCATATCTCTAGCTCTAAAAATGAATGACATATAGCAACTGAACTTTTGACATCTGGCACTCAACACATAATTTCTTTCTTATTTAAAAAAACATGATGAATATTTGTTCTATAGAACATCTGCTAAGAATACGTATGTTCTCTGCTAAAATATGTAATGACATAATATCTGAAATTTAATCTCAAAATAATCAACATGAGAAAAGTTTAATGACAACCTATTAGTATACCTTGGTTTTTAAGGCAACTGGGCTTTTGTTTTATTTTTTAAATTTTGGATACAATACTATTAATAATAGGGTTTCATGCATGCAGCATTCTAATACCACGCCCTTAAACAGAGTGTCCATTTCCCTTCACACTTGTCTCAGTGTCCTCCCTTAGCCCCCTATTCCACCCACTCCCCAAGCTTAGTTTTGTAGATCATTTCTCAGGTTCTGTTTCCTATGGCTTTTGTTATTCCCTTACCATATTTCTTTCTATCTCAAATATGACCGGCTATTTTGTTTTTGGTGCTCAGGACTGACTCTGCTCAGGGAGCACTCCAAATAAGGATGGAAAGCATGGTACTGGGAACCAAATCTGGATTGGCCACTTTCAAGGCAAACATCCTACCTTCTCTGGTCCAGAATTGTATCTAATATTTAATATTTTTAAAAAGTCACCTTCCCTTCTTAAACAACCAGAAACAAGAAAAGACAAATACACAGGCCCAGAAAGATAGCACAGCGGCATTTGCCTTGCAAGCAGCCGATCCAGGACCATAGGTGGTTGGTTCAAATCCCGGTGTCCCATATGGTCCCCCGTACCTGCCAGGAGCTATTTCTGAGCAGACAGCCAGGAGTAACCCCTGAGCACCACTGGGTATGGTCCAAAAACCAAAAAAAAAAAAAAAAAAAAAAGACAAATGCATGTAATACTTCTAATTAGTTATTCATCTCCCAGATGGCTTTCTTAATTCATTGTGAACTATTAAAAGTGAATGAAAACACAGATACATTTGTAAGCAGATCCCAAACAAATGAGGAACAGTGAGTCAATACAGAGTAAACTGCTTATTCTGTATGCAGCTAACCCAGGTACCCCATACAGCCCAGTAAGCCCCGCCAGGAGCGATTTCTGCATGCAGACTAGGAGTAAGGCCTGGGCACACTGGGTGTGCCCAAAATCCCTAGCCACAAAGAAGGAAAAAAATTATTTTGTTTGGTAATTAGTTCTATAGTGATATTATTACAAAGTAAAGAAAA
This sequence comes from Suncus etruscus, assembly GCF_024139225.1. NCBI lineage: Eukaryota > Metazoa > Chordata > Mammalia > Eulipotyphla > Soricidae > Suncus > Suncus etruscus. Next base: position 96,765,153 of record NC_064851.1, on the reverse strand, counting down.
TTTGGAAGTCAGTTTAGCAATTAAACTTGCAGAGAGTAAATTTCAACAAAAGCGGGTAGTTTGGAAGTGCTTCACTATTTTATAATTTTATATTTTAGATATTTATTTTATTCATTAAATTGTATGCTTGTGTTTGGGAGAGGAAAAAAAGCCATGTTAAAATAAAATACACTGGAGTCGAAAAAATATTACAACAGGTAGTTGTTTGCCTTGCATGCAGTCAACCAGGATTCTATCTCCAGGAACCCAAATGGCCCTGTGAATATTGCTAATACTACCAGGATTTCTTTGAATGCTGAGCCAGAAGAAAGTCCTAAGCACACTGGGTGTAACTCTAAAAAAAATAAAATAAATATACTACTTCAATGAATTCTTGGTATATCATGGTATGATATACAGATATAAATATTTACTTGAATTTGATAAACACTAGAAAGATAATTGAGTTAAATATCTATATAATAGGTACCAATTCCCCCAAGATACAAAGTATAGAAAATCGGTCGTGTAAGAAATATTAAAGAAACTCCAAAGAATTATGTATCTTATATAAACTTCCAATTTCTTAAGTCATTCAACTCCCAGGTCAGACATTTTTTGTGGTGGTGGGGGGGTTGGTTTCTGGGTCACACCTGGCAGTGCTCAGGGGTTACTCCTGGCTCTATGCTCAGAAATTGCTCCTTGCAAGTTCAGGGGACCCTAGGGGATCCAGAATTCTAACTACTGTCCCTCTACATGCAAGGCAAATGCTCTACCTCCACGCTATCTCTCTGGCCCCCAGGTCAGACTTTTTATTATGCAATCAACCTCTGACATTTACAGCACCAGTGTAGTGTATTCAAAGACTGTTTCACTCTCATTGCTTGAGAATATGAACACTGGAGTTGAGTCACAAAGGCAACTATCTTTAAATAACTGCTTTTCCTTTTATATCATAATATAACATAATTAGAAGAAATTTAAAATTTAAAATTTAGATATCTAAGATAATGATTAATTCCCTTCTGGAGCTAGTAATAGATAAATATTTTATTCGTTTTACAATAAAGTTTGTATTAGTATTATTATGAGATAAGGTGACAAGGTTGTACTAGTATCAATAATTTTAGTTTCAATATACAAAGTTCTTGTATCATCCAAGTGCCTACAGCCCTTCAGAACTGTCATCTGCTTCAAGTCATTATAGTTTAGGGCCTGCCTTACAGTAGTGTCAGTAACTTTGATAAAATTGAAATGTATCATGTTGATACAAAGGGAGGACGAAAGTACTCCATCTCATTCATAAGCGTTATACAGATAAGCAAAACAAGAATAAAAAAGACCTCAATTTATAACAAACCCCAGGTACTGAACTACAGAAATGAAAATATCTGAATTAATCATGTAAATCATAATGATACAGATGAATGGGTAAATAAGCTGTGGTGGAATATTGTGCAGCTTTAAGAAGAGATGACATCTTACAGTTTGCTGCAATTTGGATGGAAAAGTAGAAGGTATCATGTTTACTAAAAAAATTCAGAGAAGGACAAATAGTTCACTCATATCATTCATCTATGGTACAAAGAGACATAAAACAAGAGAATATACAATATCAAACAATGAGAGAACCTTGGTTTGGCTTACAAAACTGTGATTATCAAGCAGAGGGCAGAGAATGGAGAAAAATGACAAGGTGAACCAGAAGTAATTAGTATTAATTAGACTTAAGAATATTGATGGAAGGTATTGGGCAATTTGAATGTAGTAAGGTATATAACTATATACATTAAAACCATAAATGTTAACACTATAGCAAACATGTTACCTAAACCTCAATAATAATCTTTAAAAAAACCTGTCATTATGGTATTAAAATATTTAACAAACATAATATTAGAAGTATGAGGGGTCGGAGAGATAGCATGGAGGTAAGGCATTTGCCTTTCATGCAGAAGGTCATCGGTTCGAATCCCGGCGTCCCATATGGTCCCCCGTGCCTGCCAGGAGCAATTTCTGAGCATGGAGCCAGGAATAACCCCTGAGCACTGCCAGGTGGGACCCAAAACCACAAAAAAAAAAAAAAAGTATGAACAAAGAATTCAAATAACACAAAGAAAATACCATTAACAGCAAAAAGCAACTCACTCAGAAAGTAGTACCTAATATGATTCCTAAATGTAAAGTTAAGAAACACTATGCCATTCGGAAGCTAGCCAGCGAGCCAGTGAGTAAGAAATGGCTGCATGTGGGGGTTTCCAGGCAGAGTGCTGATTGCTCTACCTGCAGAGTCTCCACCCAGCTGTGCTTCTTCTGAGGAAACTGAGGACCTGAAGGGAGCCCTGTCCTACTCTTCTCTGTCTTTCCTGAACTCTGGAAGCTCTCCTCAGAGCCCTGGGAAGCGAACCCCAAAAAAACTACATTCGGAAGCTAGCCAGCGAGCCAGTGAGTGAGTAAGAAATGGCTGCATGTGGGGGTTTCCAGGCAGAGTGCTGATTGCTCTACCTGCAGAGTCTCCACCCAGCTGTGCTTCTTCTGAGAAAACTGAGGACCTGAAGGGAGCCCTGTCCTACTCTTCTCTGTCTTTCCTGAACTCTGGAAGCTCTCCTCAGAGCCCTGGGAAGCGAACTCCAAAAAAACTGAAGCTACCCAGCAAGTGAGTGAGTAAGAAATGGCTGGATGTGGGGATTTCCAGGCAGAGTGCTGATTGCTCTACCTGCAGAGTCTCCACCCGGCTGTGCTCCTTCTGAGGAAACTGAGGACCTGAAGGGAGCCCTGTCCTACTCTTCTCTGTCTTTCCTGAACTCTGGAAACTCACCTCAGAGCCCTGGGAAGCAAACCCCCCAAAAACTGAAGCTACCCAGCAACTCTCCTCAGAGTCTTGGGAAGCGACCCCAAAAATACAGCATTCTGAAGCTGCCAAGCAAGCGAGTGAAAACTACGCCTGTCCAGTGGGGCCCGACTGTGAAAAACTGTGAGTGCTGCCTGTGTGTGTCTCTCTACTATCCTGCTGCGTGAACCTCCTGAGACTGGGCTGAAAAGAGGCTCCAGAAGGCACTTAGCTCCACTTCGCTACGCAGCCATGCGCTCTTTCTAAAAAAATAACACCATCAAAAGAAGAAAAAAAAACACACTAAGAACTGTGTTGGATCACAGAAGCAAGAACTTCTCTCAAGACTGTCTTCTCTGCTGCGTGCTCGGGCCTAAGATTTGATCCTGTGTGAGGCTTCATCCATGGAGGACTCCCCTACCTTGGAGGCAAGCAGGCCCATCCAGAAAGGGCGGAGCCAGAGAAGTGTGCTGCCTGCATCATATAACCAATGAATACCACCACAACACGTAGAAAAACCCACAATACAAGTGTGACAATGGGGAAACAATGCAGGCCAGCATCAGACATAGAGAATGAAGATGACAATTCTGATGACCAGTTAATGACCAACCAACTAATCAACCTCTCAGATAAGGACTTTAGAGTAGCAATATGGAAGATGCTCAAAGACCTCCAAAAAACCATGGATAGAGGGAACAGAACACTAATAATAATCAAGAAAATATGAAGACAGAAATCACAAAACTCCAAACTGAAATAACATGTCAACTAACAGGCCTGAAAAAATCAGTAAACGAAGTGAATGACAAAATGGATAAGCTCTGGGACAGGGTATCAGAAGCTGAGAATAGACTTGGTGCTGTGGAAGATGAGATACATAACAATTCCATACAGCAGGAGAGATTGGAAAAAAAACTTAAAGCAAATGAACAGACAATGGAAAAATTAGTCAAAGAATGGGAACAGATGAAAATAGAAGTCTATGATAAGATCAACAGAAACAACTTAAGAATCATTGGAGTCCCAGAGACCCAGGAAGAAAATTTCCAGGAAGAATCAACGGTCAAGAACATCATTAAAGAGAAACTTCCAGAGCTAAAGAATATATGTGATCAAATCCTGCATGCTCGAAGAGTACCAACCAAAAGAGACCCAAGAAAAACCACCCCAAGACACATCCTAGTCACAATGACAAATCCCACAGATAGAGACAGAATTCTGAAAACAGCAAGATCAAAAGGGGAAATTACATTCAAGCAAGCATCCTTGAGATTTACAGCAGACCTGTCACCAGAAACACTCAATGCCAGAAAGCAGTGGTGGGATATTGTGACAAGACTGAATGAAATGAATGCTTCACCTAGAATACTGTACCCAGCAAAACTCACTTTCCGGTTTGACGGAAGAATACATGGTTTCACAGACAAAAAACAGCTCAGAAACTTTACAGACTCAAAACCAGTCTTAAGAGAAAAACTGAAAGACCTAATTTAAAACAAGACTAACCAAAAGACACACCAAATTTTGATATAAAGATGGCATTAAATCCCAGGACAATTCTTTCTCTCAACGTCAATGGACTAAATGCACCAGTTAAGAGACACAGAGTGGCTAAATGGATCAAAACACTCAATCCAACCTTCTGCTGCCTATAAGAAACGCACCTGAATAGTCAGAACAAATATAGACTCAAAATAAAAGGCTGGAGAAAAATTATCCAAGCAAACAACACCCATAAAAAAGCTGGAGTGGCCATACTAATATCAGATAATGCAAACTTTATACTCAGGAAGGTTGTAAGGGACAAAGATGGGCATTTTATATTAATCAAGGGGTATGTAGAGCAGGAAAAAATAACTCTCCTAAACATATATGCACCAAATGAGGGACCAGCGAAATATATAAAACAACTGTTGACAAATCTGAAAAACAATATCAATAACAACACAATAATTGTGGGGGACCTCAACACTGCTTTGTCAACATTGGATAGGTCAACCAGACTGAAACCCAACAAGAATATACTAGACCTGAGGAGAGAAATGGAAGAAAGAGGCCTAGTGGATATATATAGGACACTCCATCCCCAGAAACCTGGATACACATTCTTCTCCAATGTATATGGGACATTCTCCAGGATAGACTACATGCTGGCACATAAAACATACCTCCATAAGATCAAGAGGATAGAAATTTTGCAGACTACCTTCACTGACCACAAGGCTCTGAAATTATTTGTGAATTCCAAAGGGACTCAGAAGAAAAACTTTAACACCTGGAAGTTAAACAGCCTCATACTCAATAACCAGTGGGTCCGAGATGAAATCAAGGAGGAAATCAAAAGGTTCCTGGAAACAAATGACAATCAAGACACAAACTATCAGAACTTATGGGACACAGCAAAAGCAGTACTGAGAGGAAAATTTATAGCTTTGCAAGCACACATCAGGAAGGAAGAAGGAGCTTACCTGAGTAGCTAATTAACACAGCTAATAGAACTAGAAAGTACTCAACTAAAGGACCCAAGAATAGGAAGACAGAAGGAAATAACGAAGCTGAGAGCAGAAATCAACGAAGTGGAAACCCAAAAAACAGTCCGAAAGATCAACGAAAGCAGAAGTTGGTTCTTTGAAAAAATAAACAAGATTGATAGACCACTGGCAAACCTAACAAAGAAAGAGAGAGAGAGAGAAACTTGATAACTGGTATTAGGAATGAAAAAGGAGAGATCACTACTGATATGACAGAGATTCAAAGGGTAATCAGAAACTACTTTGAAAAACTCTATGCCACTAAAAATGAGAACCTGGAAGAAATGGATAAATTCTTGGACTCTTATAATCTTCCACGGTTGAAGGAAGAGGATGTAGCATATCTAAACACCCCCATCACCATTGATGAAATAAAAATGGTAATCAAAATATGCCCAAAAACAAAAGCCCAGGCCCAGATGGATTCACTAATGAATTCTATCAAACTTTCCAAGAGGAACTACTACCAATCCTGGCAAGATTCTTTTATGAAATTGAACAAGTGGAAACACTCCCAAATAGCTTTTATGAAGCCAACATCACCTTGATACCTAAACCAGACAGAGATGCTACGAAAAAAGAAAATTACAGACCAATATAGCTGATGAATGCAAATGCAAAGATCCTCAACAAAATCCTGGCAAATAGGATTCAATACCTCATTAAGAAGATCATCCACTACGATCAAGTAGGTTTCATCCCAGGAATGCAAGGATGGTTTAACATCCGTAAGTCTATCAACATAATACACAACATCAACAACAAGAAAAATAAAAACCACATGATTATATCAATAGATGCAGAGAAAGCATTTGACAAGGTCCAACACCTATTCTTGATCAAAACTCTCAGCAAGATGGGAATGGAAGGAACCTTTCTCAATATAGTTAAGGCCATCTACCACAAGCCAGTGGCAAATATTATCCTCAATGGAGAAAAACTAAAAGCCTTCCCTCTAAATTCTGGCACAAGACAAGGCTGTCCTCTCTTACCACTCCTATTCAACATAGCACTGGAAGTACTTGCTATAGCGATTAGGCAAGAAAAAGATATCAAGGGAATCCAGATAGGAAAGGAAGAAGTCAAGCTCTCACTGTTTGCAGATGACATGATGCTCTACTTAGAAAACCCTAAAGACTCTATCAAAAAGCTTCTAGAAACAATAGACTCATATAGCAAGGTGGCAGGCTACAAAATCAACGCACAAAAATCAATGGCCTTTCTATACACCAATAGTAATAAGGAAGAAATGGACATTAAGAAAACAACCCCATTCACAATAGTGCCACACAAACTCAAATATCTTGGAATCAACTTGACTAAAAATGTGAAGGACCTATACAAAGAAAACTATAAAACTCTGCTCCAAGAAATAAGAGAGGACACGCGGAAATGGAAACACAGACCCTGCTCATGGATTGGCAGGATTAACATCATCAAAATGGCAATACTCCCCAAGGCATTATACAGATTCAACGCTATCCCTCTAAAGATACCCATGACATTCTTCAAAGAAGTGGATCAGGCACTTTTGAAATTTGTTTGGAACAATAAACACCCTACAATAGCTAAAGCAGTCATTGGGAAAAAGAATATGGGAGGAATTACTTTCCCCAACTTTAAACTTTACTACAAAGCAATAGTTATCAAAACAGCATGGTATTGGAATAAGGACAGACCCTCAGATCAGTGGAATAGGCTTGAATACTCAGAAAATGTTCCCCAGACATACAATCACCTAATTTTTGATAAAGGAGCAGGAAATCCTAAATGGAGCAAAGAAAGCCTCTTCAACAAGTGGTGTTGGCACAACTGGCTAGCCACTTGCAAAATATTAATCTTAGACCCCCAGCTAACATCATGTACGAAGGTAAAATCCAAATGGATTAAAGACCTCAATATCAGACCCCAAACCATAAGATATATAGAACAACACATAGGCAAAACTCTCCAGGACATTGAGACTTCAGGCATCTTCAAGGAGGAAACTGCACTCTCCAAGCAAGTGAAAGCAGAGATTAACAGATGGGATATATTAAGTTGAGAAGCTTCTGCACCTCAAAGGAAATAGTGCCCAGGATACAAGAGCCACCCACTGAGTGGGAGAAACTATTCACCCAATACCCATCTGATAAGGGGCTAATCTCTAAAATATACAAGGCACTGACAGAAATTTACAAGCAAAAAACATCTAATTACATCAAAAAATGGGGAGAAGAAATGAACAGACACTTTGACAAAGAAGAAATACAAATGGCCAAAAGACACATGAAGAAATGCTCCACATCACTAATCATCAGGGAGATGCAAATCAAAACAACAATAAGATACCACCTCACACCACAGAGAATGGCACACATCACAAAGAATGAGAACAAACAGTGCTGGCGGGGATGTGGAGAGAAAGGAACCCTTATCCACTGCTGGTGGGAATGCCGTCTACTTCAACCTTTATGGAAAGCAATATGGAGATTCCTCCAAAAACTGGAAATCGAGCTCCCATACGATCCAGCTATACCACTCCTAGGAATATACCCTAAGAACACAAAAATACAATACAAAAATCCCTTCCTTACACCTATATTCATTGCAGCACTATTTACCATAGCAAGACTCTGGAAACAACCAAGATGCCCTTCAACAGACGAATGGCTAAAGAAACTGTGGTACATATACACAATGGAATATTATGCAGCTGTCTGGAGAGATGAAGTCATGAAATTTTCCTATACATGGATGTACACGGAATCTATTATGCTGAGTGAAATAAGTCAGAGAGAGAGAGAAAAACGCAGAATGGTCTCACTCATCTATGGGTTTTAAGAAAAATGAAAGACATTCTTGCAATAATAAATTTCAGACACAAAAGAGAAAAGAGCTGGAAGTTCCAGCTCACCTCAGGAAGCTCACCACAAAGAGTGATGAGTTTAGTTTGAGAAATAACTACATTTTGAACTGTCCTAATATTGAGAATGTATGAGGGAAATGCAGAGCCTGTTTAGAGTACAGCCAGGGGTCGGGTGGGGAGGAGGGAGATTTGGGACATGGGTGATGGGAATGTTGCACTGGTGATGGGTGGTGTTCCTTTTATGACTGAAACCCAAACACAATCATGTATGTAATCAAGGTTTTTAAATAAAAAAAAAAAGAAAAGAAAAGAAACACTATGCCAGGGGTGGCGAACATGATTTTGACCCTCACTCAAAATGGCAAAATGCAATATGTGTTTAATAAACTGCTAGAATTATAAGGTTTGTGTGAGTGTTTGTCTGTTTTGGCAGGTCACTGCGTGGTGTGGCTCTCTGACTCTCACAGTTTAAAATTTTGGCTCTTTGTGTCGAACTTGTTCGCCACCCCTGCACTATGCAGAGTATCACCAAGTTCCATTTTCTCAACTATCTCAAAAAAATAGAATTTTAAGTTTCTGCCTTTATACACACATACTAACACATACACACACACACACACACACGTCTATACATTTTGGTGGTGATGAATACTGTATAAAGATCTTTACAGAATTCCTATCCAATAACCATGTTCTTTCACACCACCTGTCATTAATCTCACTGATAAATAAAATAACATATATTTTTTTCCACTAGAGTTGTGTGGAAAGGCTTCAGACCTCATCTCCAATTTTTCATTTCTTTAATAAAAAAAAAAAGCATCTGGTAAAAGAAAGGCAGAAAAACAAATTATTTCACAGAGAAAAGCCAACCAGAATAAACTACCTCTAATTCAAATAGCCACCAAAGAAATGTGACATCAATTTTTCTACATTACATCATGTTATCATGGACACAACCACCCCGTCAGCATGAGTCTATAATTATCAACATTACTTTATCATCATTTATAGATGTAAACTACTTATCATGAAGAAAAGTTACTCCACTTCAAGTCTCCTATAGGTTCTTTTCTCAAACAAGTTACTTCTGTCTCTCGTATATTTAAACCAAGTTACAATATGAATGGTTCTTTCTTTTTTTTTTTTTTTGTGTGTGTTCATACTTTTTTCATGATCCCTTTTTATTTATTTATTTTTTTAATTTTTATTTTGATCATAATGGTTTACATAGTGTTGACAATAATATTTTAGGTACATATTTACAGAATGGTTCTTTCTATTGACATTTTTTTTGGTCACAAAAGTTGTTTCTAAATAAAATCAATCAGTTTTGGTTACTTTCCATGGTGATAAAAGAAACATTCACCAGCTTAATATTACTTCCACTCAATCCAAAATAAAAATTTGCATTAACTTTCATTATCAGAAAATGTGCCCTTCCAATTCCCCCTATTCTAAATTATTTGAATTATACTGGCTATCTGCAAAAAGTAATGTTAATAATGACAAATGATTGATAAAAATATTTTTTAAATTAGTCTAAATTAATGTCCATATGATACCCTGTATTAAATTTACCTACAATTTAATACATCTTGAATAATTAGAGGGAATATGCTATTCAAAACAAACAGGACACATGGTAGCACACTTAGTGTAATGACAACTTAAATTTTTTGTAGTTAAGCATGTATTATAGCTTAATTAGTAGTATTAAACCTACAAAAGTACATGAACATTTAAAAAAGTCTAAGATAATCTAAGAAACGGCAACTCGTTCACCTTTCCAAGTACCTATATATGCGAGTATAAGCCGAGTATAAGCCCAAATTTGGCCTATACTCGGGTCATACAGGTCATTTGATTTGGTGCACGTGCACTGAATCAAATGCATGTAGTCTCCAGTCATCTGCCATCTGCTGGTGGGGGCAGTGCTTCAGCTCAATCCACAAGTCGCAGCTGAGGTGAAGAGGTAGGCAGCTGAACTGAACTGGATGCCACTGAACTATTTTAATATAATATTATGCTTTGTATGAGACCGACAGCAGTGATGAAGATATCTGCAAACTCAGTGATGATGACAATGTCTATACTGATACCCTCACATCAGAGATAGATGAAGTTCTGATTGGGCATATAGATGAGGAGAAGGAGGAATCCAGTTTAGAAGGATTTTAACCTTTGTGATTCAGCTTGATTAACAGTTAAGCTACATTTTTCTGCACTTTAAAGTTTTAAACTGCTAGTTTACAGTTTTTCTTCAGCAATAAATATTGAAAAACACTTAACCTACTGATTCCTCAAATATTGTAATTGTTTTGGGTATATATTTTTATTTTTGAAATTTACCAGTGGCTGCTGCATTTTCCAGTTTGGTTTAAACTCGAGTCACTAAGTTTTCTCAGTTCTTTTTAGGTAAAATTAAGGGGGTTGCTTATACTCGGGTATATAATGTATTAATTAGTATAACAAAGGAATAACACTTAAGGGGACATTCATTCACTAAAGACTTAATTTCTACAACTGTCATATTCTGATCTGTGCTGAAAAACTTCAGAGATCAGCATGCTTCTACTGTAAAGTTCGTATGAGAAAAATCTTTTACAAAAGCAACCACAATGACTACAACTACATCAACATCAACTGCGTCAACAGTATTATGGACAAGAAAAATGAGTTCAAGTAATAGAAGTCCATTCTAAATCACAACCTCCAAACCAAAAAATTGATATTTTGAAACTAGTTATATGTTACTAAAGAACAATTCACTCTTAATTTGGGATATTCTAATGCCAGGAAAGTGTTTTGGGGGCCGGAGAGATAGCATGGAGGTAAGGCATTTGCCTTTCATGCAGGAGGTCATCGGTTCGAATCCCGGCATCCCATATGGTCGTCCCCCGTGCCTGCCAGGAGAAATTTCTGAGCTTGGAGCCAGGAATAATCCCTGAGCACTGCTGGGTGTGACCCAAAAACCAAAAAAAAAAAAAAAAAAAAGAAAGTGTTTTGATAAAGAGGCAACAAATCATTCAAAGAGAGAAAGCAAATTTCAAGTACACAGAGTAAAGCAAACTTCAGGTACACTGAGTTATCTCTGCAATACAGCCATTTCATTTGGCTAATCTGTCTTCCTTTTCTCTAAAATGGGAACAACAATATGGCAAATTGAGATGAGAGATTTATAAGGTACTGTAAAACTCTTATTTTTTATTTCATTTTCAGACTACAGCAGTAAAGAAAATGACACCCCCCCCCAAAAAAAAAGAAAACAAAAAAAAAATTAAGCCCTAGCTCTACAGTCACCTTCATACTTTTAACATGGTTACCAAGAGTGTTCTTATTTCTATTATACTCAAAAAACAAGTTTTAAAACAATACTGGAAGACACAATGTTACAAAATAACCACATTCTTTCAACAGTTTTTGCATATATAACTATATTTACATTTTTAAGGTGTAGATGGTAGAGATTTCTAAGAACAACAATATAAAGTGGGCCAAAAGTTATACTGAAGTTAAAACTAACAAATGACAAATGAAGAAACACAATATACAAAAGTGTAAAAATCTAAAATTAATAGCCTTCCATTGCCAAAATCAACAATGCTGAACAAACTCAAGAATAATTTGTTAGACTAGAATGAGAATTGTTAGACAATTTTATGTCAACACTTGCATTACTAAGGACTGAGTTTTGCTGCAATTATATACATTCCTTTCTATACATACAGAAAATAGAAATGAAGTCATTAATTAAAAATGAAATATGATTAAATTAACCTAACTACTAAAGTATTTTCAGTTATAACAAACACATTAAATATAACTCACTGATTAAATTTGATCTCAAAAGTGAAGAGTATTTCAAAAATTGTTAAGCATTACTTCCTCTTTAGTTTTCAAAATAGCTCGAAATAAACAAAAAAAAAGTGATAGAAAATGAAAACAGCCCTTATGTACTTAAAAATATCTAAGGTGTAAGTGCCCTTATGCCTTTATTATTTTTATGCAGAGAAAAATCCTAAGAGGCTTCCTTAGATCATTCTTCATTTCTTCTTCCAAGAGTCAAATTAAATTACAGTACTTAGAAAAATATTGTAAATCTGGAGGAAAAAATTAGCAGTCTTTCTTAAATGGGAGGGCAAATGATACATTGTTCACAATGCTATCTGCCATCAAAATTAAAATAATTCATTTATGATGTAGCTCCATTAAAAATTAGTCTTTTTTTTTTTCTCATGGAAGACAAAGAGGATGAAGAGGAACATTGGTGGAGGAAAGAAAGTAGACACTGTGAAGGGACTGATATGGAAACACTGTATATCTGAAATCCAATCATGACTTTGTAATTTCACATCCTATATAAAAAATAAAATTTTAAAAATATAGTCTTTTTGGTCCTAATACTTAGATACCATTCTATGATGATTTCAAACCATCATATTTTTATCTATGGAGCCATACAATAAAGAATACTCATAACTTTAATTTCTAATAAGACTTATAACTACAAAATTTATTGGTAATATTTTTCCCATGCATTACTTATATGTCTGGAATATATGTTAGTTATTAGTATTATTAGCTCAAACAATTATATTAAGCGCTATGATTTCTGTTAGGTTTTATTTGAGTTATAAATGCCTTATTATTTTCACAATACAAAAACAGGCAAACATATACATGAGAATTAACCAAATGTAAGATTAAAAAAAAAGATATCCAGTGCTTGCCTCAGCAGCACATATACTAAGGTTGGAGCAATAGAGAGAAGATTAGCATAGCCCCTAAGCTAGAATGACACACAAATCTGTGAAGTGTTCCATATTATTTTATTTAAAATTCTTTAATAACTTTGCTTTTGGTCATCTTGAAACAAATGTATTATGATCAGTTATGTCAACTATGTGATGCATTTTCTTTAAATAAATTTAATAAAAAATAAAAGATATCCAAACATTCATCTGAAGGCTATTATTTAACATGATGGATAATAGAAATGTTATGATAGTGTTATTACCAAACTATTTCCCCCCTCAAATTCATGTACTGAAGCCCTAAGCTTCAGTGTACACTTATCTAAAAGTAGCCTTCAGGAGATAAAACAAAATGAAACCATAAAGGTAAGGTGGTAATTCAATGAGACTGGTATGAAGAAGACTAGAGTCATAGAATAGAAGGTAAGGTTCTTGGTTTACAAAATAGCCATTTCCAGGTGACCGTGGTTCAATCCTAGGTATCTATCATGGTTCTCTACAACCACCAAGGGTCACTCCTGAGTCCAGGGACAGGACTAGCCCCTGAGTATCAGAATATGCCCAAACTCCCCTATCTAAGCATCACACCCCACAAAAAAGTCAAGAGGAAGAGACAGTGATTGTACAGAAGGCACAGCTATCTTCAACTCAGGAAGAGACCTTATCAGAAACCAAGCATGATGTCAGCTGATCGCAGACTTGCAGCCTCTGAAACTGTGAGAAAATAAGATTCTATCGTGTAAGACCCCCAGTCTGGGGAATTTTGTTATGGAACTCAAGCAAACTAATACCACATTTAACTGAAAAAGTCAGTAAAAGTAGAAAAAACTTTAAAAAAGCTTTGTAAATAAAATACTTTCTATTTTGAAAAAAAATCAAGGCTGATCTAGTTTTCTTCTGAAGAAAATAGCAAGAACTTAAGACTCTTAGAAAGCAATCTAAGACTGAAATCCAGACAGCATTAAATTATCTTCCAACCTTTTATAAATATGAATTTGATCCCATTTCCCATTCTAGACTTTCCTTTAACACCTCAGTTTATCCTATCTTTCTAAATCACTCACCTTAGTTTTTGTGGAGGGGAAAGGGGAATTTCCAAGCAGTTCTCAGGAGGCTCAGAGGCCTCCCAGAGATATCTCATCAATAAGGTAGTGGTTCAATGCAAGGCTCTGAGCAGACAGTACTGTTAGGATACTGGAACTGGGGATTTCCAAGAAAACAATGTCCATGCTGGTGGACCTCCAAGGACAGTAATTATTAGAAATTAGAAGGCCTCCAGAGCTGCACCCAATGATACTCAGGAGACCATGTAGTACTGGAGATCAAACTGGAGTTGGCTGCATGCAAGGCATGTACTTTCATTCTGTAAACCTCTCTAACCCCTCAATTTATTTTTTATCAAAATAGCAACTGGCATAAAAATGCTCATAGAACAAACTGCCTCATGTTAAATAGGTATTTCAGTAGGTAGACATAAAAGGGTAATTGATGAATACAGCAGAGCTGAATTAACTTAACTGTAGAATGTATATGACATTTTACATATTACGTAATAGTTATAGCACTTTAAAGTTACAATGATCAAGAGGCCAGGGCAATAGCAGAGCTGTAGGACTTACACACTGCCTACCAGGACCGACCCTGGTTTAATCACCAGCAACCCATATGGCCCCCCAAGCCTGTCAGGAGTGATTTCTGAGTACTGGACCAGGAGAAACCCGAGTGCCACTGGGGATAGCCCCAACTCCTATCTCCCCAAAATAAGAATAAAATAAAGTTACAATGGGCAGTACTGGTTCATCAACTAAATTTGGAATAAATATTAATTTTAAAAGCTTCTACTCTATACTATAAATAAATGTTAATCATCATTTAAAAGGTTTTCATTGTATCTAACTATTTGAAAACCACTCCTGGAATTCCACTGTCTTGCAGCAGAAATTGATTTCAAAAAGCAACTTTAAATTACCTGTCTGGTACAAAATCAATAATACAAGTTGAGGGTTCAGAGAAAGAGCACAGCGGTAGGGCATTTGCCTTGCATGCGGCTGACCTGGGAGTGACTCAGTTCAATTCACAGCATCCCATATGGTCCCCATTCAGCCAGGGGTGATTTCTGGGTGCAGAGCCAGGATCCCAGAGCACCACTGGGTGTGGCCGCAAAAACAATCAATAAAGTTTAAAAAAATTAGTGGACTGGATAGGTAGTACAGAAGGCAAACCTTTCATACAGCTGACTCCAGCTCAAATTCTCAACACCATATATGGGCCCCAAACAAAACCAGGGGTCAATGATGTACAGAGGCAGAAACAGCCCCTGAACTAACAGGTGAGGTCCAACTACCCCCAATTAAAAATAGCAATACTAATGATAATATAAATTGAAGAAAAACAAGGTGCTAGTGTAAAGTAAACTGTTAAATATTAATATAATTCTAAAATACAAGTTTCAAGAAGATGCTAAATTAGTAAATTTATGATTTAAATATGTGTATAAGATACCCCACCAAGAAATCTATCTTCTCAACACAAGTTTCAAGTATTTGTTTTAAAAAAAGACTACCAGATCTCTCAACTGAATGTCATATAAACCTATAAGTATATACAGTATATTTGTGCATCTATGTATCTAATGCACAAACACATACAGACACTAATCTATTTATACAAATTTACAATTCTATTTTCTGAAAGGTCTGATTATCTTATTTAATAATAAAAAATATGTCACTAAAATTCTTTTATTTTATTTATTTATTTATTTTTTGGTTTTTGGGCCACGCCCAGCATTGCTCAGGGGTTACTCCTGGCTGTCTGCTCAGAAATAGCTGCTGGCAGGCATGGGGGACCATATGGGACACCGGGATTCGAACCAACCACCTTTGGTCCTGGATTGGCTGCTTGCAAGGCAAATGCCGCTGTGCTATCTCTCCGGGCCCGTCACTAACATTCTTACATATATAAGTGACATAATCTACTTTAGGAAGATATAACAAATAACTAGATTTACTTATCAAATATCTAGGTGTTACAAAATATCAAAGGAGGCAAGAGAGATAGTATAGGTATTAAAGAGCTTGTCTTTCATGTTCCTGACTCAGATGTAATCCCTGGCACCACAAATGGTTCACTGAGAAATGCCAGGTGTGATCCTTTTAGGACAGAGTAAAACCCAGACACCACCAAGTATAACTCTAAAATGAAAAATATATGTTGGTTTTTTTTTTGAAGAACAGATAATTTGACAGTAGACTAATTTAAGCCAAATAAAACATATCAAGGACCTAAATTAAAAGATAAAGAGCAAAAAAAGGGCAAAACTAAGACAAATGCAATATATACAAACAGAATGTACAAATACTATCTTGTATTACTACAAAAAAACATATACAGTGAATTAGATAAACAAATTTAAAAGTGGAATAGAGATAAGTATGAAAAAATTTTCTGGCAGTAATATCCCTTTAATTTTTCCTACAAAACCAATATAAGGAAGGGGTTATTACCATTTCATGATTATGATTGTCGACCCAAATAATTACAGCCCAAAGCTAATGCTGTATATTTAATTAAATCTATATTAAAGTCTGATGCATATCCACTGTAATTTGGAATATGAAGTGGCAGTTGTTCTCTTCTTTTCAAGCTTAAAGGGTATGTGTGTGAGAAAGTACCTGTTGGACTCTGATAGATCAAGAAATTTTCCTTTTTATGTAAAAATACCCGATATACTTGAGTATAAGCCAACCCGAGTATAAGCTAATCCCCCTAATTTTACCCTAAAAACTGGGGAGATTTAGTGACTCAAGTATAAGGTGAGATGGAAAATGCAGCAGCCACTGGTAAATTTCAAAAATATATATATACTCAAAACAATTATAATTAGTAATTAATAATTATAATCAGCAAGTTAAATGTTTTTCAATATTTATTGCTGAAGAAAAACTGTAAATTAACAACAATAACTTTAAAGCTTTAAATAAAGTGTAGAAAACTGTAGCTTAACAGGTAATCAAGCTAAATCACAAAAGTTAAAATCCTTCAAAACTGGATTCCTCATCATCATCATCTGTATGTCCAAACAGAGGGTATCAGCATAGACATTGTCATCATCACTGAGTTCACAGATATATCATCACTGCTGTCAGTCTCAGACTAAGTGTAGAATATTGTTAGGTAAGTAGTTCAGTGGCATACAGTTCAGTTCAGCCACTTACCTCTTCAGCTCAGTGAGACTTGTGGACTGAGCTGATGCACCGCCTCCTCCAGAGATGACAAAAGATGATTGGAGACTACATGCATTTGATTCGGTGCATGTAAACTGAATCAAATGACCTGTATGACCTGAGTAATAAGCCAAGTTCAGTTTTGTTTTGTTTTGTTTTGTTTTTTGTGGTTTTTGGGTCACACCCGGCAGTGCTCAGGGGTTATTTCTGGCTCCAGGCTCAGAAATTGCTCCTGGCAGGCACAGGGGACCATATGGGGCGCCGGGATTCGAATCGATGACCTCCTGCATGAAAGGCAAACGCCTTACCTCCATGCTATCTCTCCGGCCCCCTCCAAGTTCAGGTTTTATTGGCACAAATTTTGTGCCAGAAAAACTTGGCTTATACTCGAGTATATATGGTACATTGCTCATTCTTGCTTATATATAACCAATAAGCAAAATATTTTTGTAGGAAAATGATATGTAGGAAAATAACTGCTAATTAGTTTAGGAATGCTGTTATATAACTCACTTAGCAACAAGAATCAACTAAGAATCAACTAACTAATCAACTAATTATGGTCAAATTTTTTTTTTGCGGGGGAGGGCATACCTGGTGGTACTCAGGGGTTACTCCTGGCTCTACTCTCAGAAATTCTGGCAGGCCTGGGAGACCATATAAATGCCAGGAATGGAACCCAGGTCAGCTGCATGCAAGGCAAATGCTCTATCAGCTATGCTATCACTCCGGCTCAATGGTCAACTTTTATTTCAAGACCTCATTTAACTTTATCATACCCTTCAAATTCCACCAAATGCCAAAACACTTGAGTCTCTTTCTGAATTCTCACATACATTTTATTTATTTATTTTTGGTTTTGGGGCCATACCCATTGATGCTCAGGGTTTACTCCTTGCTACTTGCTCAGAAATTGCTCCTGGCTTGAGGGGCCATAGGGAACCCAGGGGATTGAACCCAGTCTGTCCTAGGCTAGCATGCGCAAGGCAGATGCCTTATACTCTGCGCTACCGCTCTGGCCCCTCACATAAATTTTAAAAAATCAAAGATGCAACATTTCAAACTCCATTAAACTAATTAGAAAAGAATACTTCTGATTCTTCCAGAATAGAAATAAAAAGCACTAGGTAATTTACCTCAAAAAGTTTCACTTTTTCCATCGTTATTAATCTCCTTGATGTGTGACTAGAAAGCTTCTGCTCACAGTTGCTTATGATTTCTAAGCAAGGGTGCCAAGGTATCATTTCCTCAGTGTATCTGGGAAAAAATAAGATAAGAAAAGCTGTTTTAAATACTCACATGTGCATCCCATCTGGGATTATGATGGGCTTCTCCAATGTGGTAGATGGCATTCTCTTACAGCATGCTACACTACTTTATTCCAAATGCACTAACTGACTGTACCATGCCTAAACAATCTGTATTTTTTAAGGCAGTATTTTTTTTATGTATGACCATGTTATCCAAAAGCAATTTAATTCTTAATTCTTTTCCCTACACTGTAGGGCCTACAGTATGCTGCGACCTATCCCCAAATAAAATGAAACATCCCTGCTTGCAAAATGCTAAAGACAGCTTTAGACCTTGGATTACTTTGTAATATAGGGATAGAGTCACTTAATTATAATATTATTCAAATCTATTCAAAACCATCACTAAAAAAAGATTCTAGATATTGTAAGTGGCTGTGAAATAATACCAACATTATTACAATGAACAATGAAGACTACAGCTGTACAACACATGTCTGATGGGAATAGAGTCAATGACACTTTGAAAGCAGTCAAGTACAGTCAAAACCTGACATCTGACAGATTGCTAATAATCTTGACAGAAAAAAAAAACAGATAATAAACATGAAAGAAACAGCAATAGGGCAAAATGATCAACAACTCAGGTGTGGGTACCATTAAGAACACTATGACTGACAGTTTTTGTTTTCCCTTTGCAAGCTGTCATGTTTTGAAATAATTTCTGCAAACACTGAGTAATTTTAAAGCTCTAGTCTAGTGGGAGAGGAAAATAGTACAAGTGTAAAGGTGCCTACACTGCACATACTCAACCCTGGATTGCTCCACAGCACCACATATGTTGCCCCAAGTGCCACCAGGATGAAGTGAACCTTGAGAGCAGAATCAAAAAGTAAGTCATCACACTGCTGGATATGGCCACAACAC
Source organism: Suncus etruscus (assembly GCF_024139225.1). Taxonomy (NCBI): domain Eukaryota; kingdom Metazoa; phylum Chordata; class Mammalia; order Eulipotyphla; family Soricidae; genus Suncus; species Suncus etruscus. The sequence continues at coordinate 96,745,802 of NC_064851.1, read as the reverse complement.
CAAAGTTCTAATCCCAATGGGAAAGGTACAGACTAGTACTACTGTCTCCCACATTACTCTGTTGCTGACTTTTTAGAAGTCTGACTTTCAAACAGATCTCCTCAACCACATGCTCAAAATGTTCATCACCTACTTACTAAGTAGCATTCCAAAAACACTTCACTTACTATCAGTGGAAGGAATTTTCTTGAAGTCATTCTCTACCTCCTTCTTTAGAGCTGTCCAACATGAAAAGGCTATTTCAGATCTTACCTAATCTAACAATTTTCTAATGGTCACTACGGTGAGAAGTGAACCTCAATAACATTAACTGACATAAAATTTTAAGTCCTCATCAAAAACATTTATGATATGAAGGAATAAAATTAATATGATGATGGAAAAACTAAAATTTTAAGTTATATCGGAAAGGACAAATTTTGACTATAAGTATGCAAACAATAAAATTTGTAGCTAGCAGAAATAAGCATTTGTCAGTTAAGTAATATGCCCTTTATGAAGGTAAACAATTGTATTTCCCTAAAATTGACTCAAAATATTTTCATTAAAATATTTCTTAGGGGCTGGAGAGATAGCATGGAGGTAAGGCGTTTGCCTTTCATGCTGGAGGTCATCGGTTCAAATCCCGGTGTCCCATATGGTCCCCCGTGCCTGCCAGGAGCAATTTGTGAGCCTGGAGTCAGGAATAACCCCTGAGCACTGCCAGGTGTGACCCAAAAACCACACACACACAAAAATAAAATAAAATAAAATAAAATATTTCTTAAATATGTACACAAATAAATTAAAGTTATGACTGTATTCTTTCAATAACAATAAAACCAGAATCAAATTCCTAAATCAAATCTGAAATAACAAACTAATAAAATTTTAATGTTTCTAACATGAATAATGCTGAAGAACTAAATAAAGTCCATAGGTATATAGTTTACATGTAGAAAATTTAATTCAAATGTTTTAAATTGTTTTCGACTTGATCTTTGTTAAGCATGAAACTTAACATAGTTGATCAATAACAGACTTGTTTTCAAACACTACTTTATTGAGACAATCAACTTAACACCAATAACATACTACATACTTTTAAGAGTCAATTAAAAACCCTCTACATTATTATTTACCATAATATTTCATTAAATAATGAGGCTAGAGCAATATTACAAGTAAGACATTTGTCTTGCTCACAGGTGACCCAAGACCAAGGTTCAATCCCCCACTCCTCATATAAAGTCCCTCAAGCATCGAAGAGTGATCCCTAAGCACAGAGCCAGGAAAAGCCCTGAAGAGCACTCAGTATGGCCCCAAACCCAAAAATAATAAACAAAACCCCAAGAAAGATTATTTTGCACTGACTGAAACAGTGAAATTTAAGAAATAACTATTTCCTGTTTCATAAATAAGAAATAAGAACATGTTCTCATCACTGCTCCAAGCCATTAAAAACTGTTTTTCTCAAATTAAAATTTATTCCCATATCATACCTTAAAGTACTTTATTGTAAGCATTCAGCAATTATACTTCTAATATATGACATCTTTCACAAATTATCTTATGCAATGCAATTGAAAAAATCAATCTATATGGATAGGTGAAAACCAGGTATACTCACTCAACAACTTCTATAATATCAAACACACAATATGTCAGAAGAAATACTATAGTTACAAATAATTAAAATCATAAATATCTATAAATATTAATATTAAATTTATGTAACAAATATCTAAGAGTAATAAGATAAAAATAAGTCGTAAAGTGTCAGAAAACTACTGACCATCAATATAGGCCTTGAAGGATAACAATTATTTCACTATCTCAGGATAGAAGACAATTATTAATATGAAATTTATTTTTCAAAAATGTGAATCACATAACTGGATTAGGATAAGTAAATTAATTCAATAGTTGAATAAAATACCTACATTCACTATACCAAAATATAACTGTTTTTAAATTATAACTGTGCTAAGTTAAAATTGTAAACAAACATGTAGTCCAATAAAGTACTATATTTTTAAATATAAGATAAACTATTTCTGAATAACATTGATTCTGGAGAACATTACTCAAACTTTTGCAGATGACATTAATTTTAAGTTGTCCTAAGACTGTTATTTTAAGAAGCATAAACACTTTTGAGTGATATATGCTTTAAAATAAAAATTACATACTTGCTAATATAAATACTAATATAACTTATAATTAAATTAATAATAGAATTCCATTAACATGTTTAATTTGGGTTAAGGAAAAATAAGAGACTATTAATGAGCATTTAGATGATTTTATTAGTCAGATCAATTTAAGTTTAGAAGAGTCTATTAATGAGAATCAGAAAATTAGGAAACTCCATGATAAATCAGTCAATGGGATAAAAAGACTTTATAGTCTTCTAGACCTATGCTAGCCACATACCTGGACAAAATCTATCCCTTGATAAAGCAATAAAATAGCTAAGGCTGGGTGGTGGGGCAAAAAAAACCCTTGAGACTCCCTCTTCTACTTTTAAAATTTCCATTTAGTTAAAAAGCATTTGGAAATTTCCCCTTCTCAAAAATGAGAAATTGCCAAAGAAATATCCAAAGTCTTAGGAAACACTGAAATCATTTAGGAAAAAAAAGAGAAAAAAAAAGTTACAATTAAACACTTTGTTAAAAGCAAAGAATAAATAAAAGAAACTACGAAAGATAATCCTGGCCACACATAATTTCTATGATAATTAAATAATAAACTACAAAATAGTGGAGTCAGAAATGTCAAAACAAAAGAAACTAAAACCAATAGTGATATTTCAAAATGACAAGATGCCACCTCAAAGACTCCCACTGATCCAGTCTTGACGATTTGAGCAACAAAATAAATGGTGATTATAAATTATAATAAATAAATTATAATCCAATAAATAATATTGGAACCTCTGGCTCCAAGATAGTAATATAGTAAATGGATTATGGGTAAGAGAAGCCTTTCTTGCAGCAGCATACCAACTTAATCACATGCAGGACTGAAGGGCCAGAAATCATCATTATGATAATAATCAAAATAGAGTCTTTAGTATGAGGAGTGGTCTGAAGAAAAGAAGTCCTGCAATCTTGAGATCTTGCACGTAACAGTATCAAGGAGAAATAATGAAGCAAAGTGAAGGAACCTGTCAAAGAACATGACAAGCTGGTCAAGCTTAAGGGGAATGACTTTTGAGTGCTTGTGAAATGACACACAGTCTTATTTCTGTGCTTTTCCTAACCAAGAAAACATTACCTGAATATGCACTTAAGGTAAAAGATCAGAAGAATTGTCTAGAGGTCAACCTAAACAATTAATCACATAACTTTTAAAAACTATCAAGGATATATTATGCTACTATATTTACTAGTTTTTAGAATTGGAGGATTGGTAAGTGTTCTTAATTCTAGAAAATACACTAAACATGTAGGAGCACTAGTAGGTTTTAGTCTTACTTTAGTCACCTACTCAACAAAATCCACTGTTATCTAGGTGTCTGTCTATTAGGACTTTTCAAGTAGCTCCAAGAGATTGAGAAGTATAAGATAATGGGACTGAGCGTAGGTGAGTGGAAGAAGGAAATTAGAGTAGATATATAATGATAGAAAGTCTGGAAAAGGAAAGAGATGTGTTTTTATACTTTTTTGCACTATATCTTTCTTAATTTTTGGTTTTGGGGATCACAACTGAGCAATGCTCAGATCTTACTCCTGGGTTCTGTACTTTAGGGTACCCTTGATGCTCAGAAAACTAAATGTGGTGCTGGAACTGATTCTAGATTGACTATGCAAGGCACAGATAGTTACCCCTGTAACTATCTCTTCCAACCTTTATTTTAATATTATCTGTGTGAAATTATTTTTAAACAAGCATTAAAAAGTTTTAGCCATAAGACCCTCTAAAAATATAAATTAAGTCTTGGCTAAAATGCCTAATAAAAGAATAGACTGAGGATTTTATCTCTCTCATAGCCACAGTTTTCCAACCCCAATGTAGTAAGGAAAGAGCAAAGCAAGTCAATCAATAACAGTTCTATTTTCTATATTTATATATAATAATGGCTAATTTATTATAAATAAAAGTTAATTTATTATATACATAAACATAAATATAGAGTTATAAATATAATTAGCATTAAGAAAAATACATGTTAGCTATATAAATATAAGACAACTTTTATTAAAAATAGTTATTTAGACTGATATAATAGTTCAGTAGTAGAGCACTTTCACTAAATAGGTGAGGCCTTGGTTTCAATATCCAGCACAGCAAAACAAATTAATTTAATTAAAAAATTTAATATTACATACTCTGGAGTGTAAACTGGCAACCAATAGACAAGTCTTCCACCTAATACAAGGGTCTCAGCTGCAAAGTTTAACAGGTCAAAAAACATATCACTCAGATGATAACTCAAGGAGACAGGAACATGGCTTTCTGGACTAGACAAAAAAAAAAAAAAACTTCAAAATTTGAAAAACTCTAAAACTGTAATCAAAAAACATGCTTCTTCAAATTAGTATCATATTTAATTTCACTTACCATTTCTCTATCCCCTTTGCTATTTCTTTTTGTGAACCTGTTCTTCTTGTTGATTCTCTGATTCCATATGGAGCTACCAAAAGAAAAGACAACAGAATGTAGAAAGTCACCTCATCAATTGAGGGGTATCATGTGCCACCAAATGTGCCTCCTGGGAAAGTAAGTCACAATAGCACTTACACAGTAGTTCAACTGAGGCTGCTTAATATAAAACATTCTAGCCCCCCGCCCGCCCCGACCACGCGAACGCCGGCCTCCCTCCGGCTGGGGTTCCCTTGCCCCCGGGAAGGTAAGGAAGTCCCTCCCGCCCGCCCCGACCGCGCGAACGCCGGCCTCCCTCCGGCTGGGGTTCCCTTGCCCCCGGGAAGGTAAGGAAGTCCCTCCCGCCTGCCCCAACCGTGCGACCAGCTGCCTTCCTCCTGCTGGGGCTCCCTTGCCCCCGGGAAGGTAAGGAAGTCCCTCCCGCCCGCCCCGACGCGCGACCGGCTGCCAGCCTCCTGCTGGAGTTCCCTTGCCCTGGGAAGGTAAGGAAGTCCCTCCCGCCCGCCCCGACCCTGCGACCGGCTGCCTTCCTCCTGCTGGGGCTCCCTTGCCCCGAGAAGGTAAGGAAGTCCCTCCCGCCCGCCCCGACGCGCGACCGGCTGCCAGCCTCCTGCTGGAGTTCCCTTGCCCTGGGAAGGTAAGGAAGTCCCTCCCGCCCGCCCCGACCCTGCGACCGGCTGCCTTCCTCCTGCTGGGGCTCCCTTGCCCCCCGGAAGGTAAGGAAGTCCCTCCCGCCCGCCCCGACCGCGCGAACGACTCCCTTCCTCCTGCGGGGGTTCCCTTGCCCCAGGGAAGGTAAGGAAATCCCACCCGCCCGCCCCGACCATGCGACCGGCTGCCTGCCTACTGCTGGGGTTCCCTTGCCCCCGGGAGGGTAAGGAAGTCCCTACCGCCCACCCCTACCGTGCGACCGGCTGCTTTCCTCCTGCTGGGGGTCCTTTGCCCACAGGAAGGTAGGGAAGTTCCGCTCACCCACGCGGACAGCGTGAACGTGCCCGCCCCCCGTCGGGTATCTCCTGCCTCCCAGAAATAGCTGACAACAATAGGGCAAAGCAACGAATCAGGCCACAAAAAGAGCACAAGAGGAGCCAAACCGGGGCAAGCCCACCCAACAGTACCACTAGATCCACCCTCAGGGAGGGGACCCATTCCCACACCACAGGGGATCAAAACAGACTGAAATTGGAAGAAACAGCTCTCCAAAGCACACCAATAAACACAAGGAAATATGGGTAAATCAAAGAGAACCCTAAGATCTGAAGATATGGAGACAAACCCTAACAAATTTCCAAGTCCGCCAAAACGCACAGATTTGTGGGAAAGTGACCTAAAAGCAGCAATGAGGAAGGAAACACAAGAACTAATAAAAGAAATGAGAGAAACTTTAGCTACCGAGTATAAGATATCTATGGAGGAACGAATCACCCAAATTAAAGAAGAAATGTTAAAGAGTATGAGAGAGTTCATTCAAAAAGAAGTGAAGGAATTAACAGACAAAGTAACAAGCCTTACTAGCAGAAACACAGAGTTGGAGAAACACATCGAAGAACTCGAAGGAAAACTGCAAACAAAAAATGACCAAGAAACCAACAAAGAAATAAAAGGCAAAGCACTGGAAGGAAAAGTCCAGTACCTAATGAACAAGGACAAAAGAAACAATCTAAGAATCGTGGGTATACCAGAAGGGGAGGAAATAGGGAAAGGGGAAGAACAAGTAGTCAGAGAGATAATAGCAGAGAACTTCCCCACCCTTTGGAATGAAACTTCAGGGCAATTCCAGGAAATCAAGAGAGTTCCTAGTAAGATAGATCCTAATAAACCTACACCAAGACATATAGTAATCCAAATGGCAAAAAACAAAGAGAAAGAGGAAATTCTTAAGGCAATAAGAGAGAAAAAAAACCTCAAGTACAAAGGTAGGGACATAAGAATCAAACCAGATCTCCCAATCGAAATAATTCAAGCAAGGAGACAGTGGAATGACATATTTAAACGACTGAATGAAAGAAACTTCCAACCTAGAGTCCAATACCCAGCAAAATTATCATTCATATGGGAGAACAGACTGAAAACATTTTCAAACAAGACCGAACTAGAGCTATTTGTGCAAACAAAGCAGATCCTAAACGACCTACTCAGAGATGAATTACACAATCCAAACCCCCGATTGTAACAAAAGCCACCCTACACAACACAACTGCACAACAGTCCTCTCTCTCAATAATCTCCCTAAATGTTAATGGACTAAACTCTCCAATTAAAAGACACATAGTAGAGAACTGGATTAGGAAAAATAAACCGGACTTCTGTTGCCTACAAGAAACACACCTACAGCTACAGGACAAGCATAGGCTTAGAATCAAAGGATGGAAAGTAATTATTCAGGCCAATGGAAAACAAAAAAGAGCAGGGACAGCCATTCTTATATCAGACCAAATTGCATTCAACCTCAAGAAAGTGGTCAGAGATAAAGAGGGTCACTACATACTGATCAGGGGAACATTAGATCAAGAAACACTAACCCTGGTCAATATCTATGCACCCAATGTAGTCAGCAAAATATGTGAGGCAACTGCTCGTAAACCTGGAGAAACACATGAAGGGAAATGTGATAGTAGTAGGGGACCTCAATACTCCACTATCACCACTGGACAGATCCACCAAACAGAAAAATAGCAAAGAAATAAGAGCTCTAAATGAAAAATTAGAAGATTTGGGGCTAATAGACTTATATAGAGCCCTCCATCCCCAGAAAGCAGAATACACATTCTTCTCGAGCCCACATGGAACCTTCTCCAGAATAGACCATGTCTTGGGATACAAAACCAACCTATATAAGACCACAAAGGTAAGGATCATTAGAAGTACCCTTTCAGATCACTATGCAACAGAACTCAAAATCGATGTCAAGAAGAAACAATGGAGAAAAACTAATACCTGGAGATTAAACAACATGCTGCTCAACAACAGCTGGATCAAAGAACAACTCAAGGAAGAAATAAAAAGATTCCTTGAGACAAATGACAATGAAGAGACAACATGTCAAAATTTATGGGACACAGCAAAAGCAGTAATTAGGGGGAAACTCATAGCGATACAGGCCTATGTCAAGAAACAAGAAAATAACAAAACCAACAGTTTAAAAGATCACCTCAAAGAATTGGAACAACAGCAACAGAGAAATCCAACCACAACCAGAAGGCAAGAAATAATAAAAACCAGAGCAGAAATAAACAACATAGAAACTAAAAAAACAATACAAAAAATCAATGAAACCAGGAGTTGGTTTTTCGAAAAAATAAACAAGATAGATAAACCACTGGCAAAACTCACCAAAAAGAAGAGGGAAAACACCCAAATCAGTAGGATCACAAATGAAAGGGGAGAGATTACAACAGAACCTCAAGAAATACAACATATCATAAGATCATATTATGAACAACTATACTCAGCTAAGATAGAGAACCCAGAAGAAATTGACAGATTCTTGGACAAACACCCTCTTCCAAGACTGGAAAAGGAAGAACTAGAAAGCCTAAACAGACCAATCACCTCAGAGGAAATTGAAGATGTAATTAAAAAACTCCCTAAGAATAAAAGCCCAGGCCCAGATGGATTTACAGGTGAATTCTACCAAACATTCCGGGAAGATTTACTACCACTTTTCCATAGGCTCTTCCAAGCCATAGAAAAAACAGGAATCCTCCCCAACTCCTTCTATGAGGCAAATATCACACTCATTCCCAAAGATGGCAAAGATACCACCAATAAAGAAAACTACAGACCAATCTCACTAATGAACATAGATGCAAAGATACTCAACAAAATCTTAGCAAACCGAATCCAGCACTTCATCAAAAAGATCATACATCATGACCAAGTGGGATTTATACCAGGAATGCAAGGTTGGTTCAACATACGCAAATCAATCAACATTATACATCACATCAACAACAAGAAAAACAAAAACCACATGATCATATCAATCGATGCAGAGAAGGCATTTGACAAGATCCAACACCCTTTCATGTTAACGACACTCAGCAAAATAGGGTTAGAAGGAACCTTCCTCAAGATAGTCACAGCTATCTATGAAAAGCCTAGAGCCAACATTATACTTAATGGCAAGAAACTAGAAGCATTTCCATTAAGGTCAGGAACTAGACAAGGCTGTCCACTCTCTCCACTCTTATTCAATATAACCCTAGAAGTCCTAGCAATAGCAATCCGACAAGAGAAGGGAATCAAAGGAATCCAAATTGGGAAAGAGGAACACAAGCTATCTCTATTTGCAGAGGATATGATGATATACATCGAAAATCCTAAAGATTCCACAGTAAAACTCCTAGAAACAATTAACCAATACAGCAAAGTGGCTGGATACAAAGTCAATACACAAAAGACAGTAGCATTTCTATATACAAACAACGAAATCGAGGAGAGAGAGATTAAAAACACAATACCATTTAAAATAGTATCAAAAAATATCAGGTACCTAGGAATCAACCTTACAAGGGAAGTGAAAGACCTATACCAGGGAAACTTCAAAATGCTTCAGAAAGAAATTGAAGACGATCTAAAGAATTGGAAAAACATCCCATGCTCATGTATAGGTAGAATTAACATAGTCAAAATGACTATCCTACCCAAACTACTATATAGATTTAATGCAATCCCTATCCAAATCCAGACACCATTCTTTAAATAAATAGAACAATCAATCATAAAATTTATCTGGAACCACAAAAGACCCAGGATAGCCAAAAACATACTGAAAAACAAAAATCTGGGAGGCATCTCCTTACCTAACTTGAAACTATACTATAAAGCCATAGTAGTCAAAACAGCATGGTACTGGAACAGACACAGGACTTCAGACCAGTGGGTCAGAACAGAATTCCCAGACATAAACCCCAAGATATACAGCCAACTAATATTTGATAAAAGAGGTAAGAACCTGAAATGGAACAAAGGAAGTCTATTCAACAAATGGTGTTGGTACAACTGGAAAACCACATGTACGAAAGTGAAGATTGACCCATACCTCACCCCTTATACAAAAGTTAACTCAAAATGGATCAAAGACCTTGAAATCAGACCTGAATCTATAAAGTTTATCGAGAATAAAATAGGTAGAACACTCGAAGACCTATACATCAAAAAGGTCTTTGAGAATGGAGCACCAATGGCAAGAACATTAGCATCAAATATAAACAAATGGGACTACATTAAACTTAAAAGCTTCTGCATGGCAAAAGAAACCCTACTTAATGCAAGAAGACAGTTAACAGAATGGGAAAAAATCTTTTCACTCGACATATCAGATAAAGGGCTGATATCTAGAACATACAAAGCACTCAGAAAGCTGAGCCCCCCAAAACCAAATAAAGCCATAAAAAAATGGGGAGATGAAATGAATAGACACTTCTCTGAGGAAGACAGAAGGATGGCCAACAAACACATGAAAACATGCTCACCTTCACTCATCATCAGGGAGATCCAAATCAAGACAACAATGAGATACCACCTTACACCAGTGAGGATGGCTCACATCAAAAATAATGGAAACAACCTTTGTTGGCGGGGATGCGGTATGAAAGGAACTCTCATCCACTGCTGGTGGGAATGCCCCCTAGTCCAACACCTATGGAGGAAAGTCTGGAGAGTGCTCAAAGAACTCAGAATTGAGCTGCCATTTGACCCAGCAATTGCTCTCCTAGGCATATATCCACAAGATGGAAGGACATTCATTCCAAAATACGTATGCACCCCACTATTTATTGCAGCACTCAGTATAATAGCCAAATCTTGGAACCAACCTAGATGTCCAACAACGGATGAATGGATCATTAAGATGTGGTACATATACACAATGGAATATTACATGGCAGTTAGAAATGATACAATCACAGACTTTGCAGCAACGTGGATGGACCTAGATCATGTTATGTTAAACAAAGTAAGTCAGAAGACAAAAGATAAACACAGAATGGTAGCACTATTCTGAAACACCTAGAACATATATTTTACACACAACTAATACCTAACAATCATACAACAGGGTTTAACAGGGTAGAAACTCCGAACACTGTAATAGTCAACATATACGTGGGAACAGTGTCCAAAATACATGAAAAAGGAACAACGCAAACTCTTGACGGCTCATTATACCACAAAGAAAACAGCAACAACAGAAACAGCAACATAGAGAGAACAGGTACGTAATCAGACCCCCACAACAAAAGCTCACAATAATCCCTTAGAGATCGTAAACAGGAACACAAGTATAGAACACCACAGGAAATCACGGACTGCAATGGCAATATACCATAACACTACGTTTTAATTCCTTTACCTTGCTACATTTTAAATAACCTCTCAGCTTTTCTGTCCACAGGCACCCTTAGATACAAAGGGCGGACAAACTAAGATGGCAACTCGGGATACCACACGAGATACCATACCTTGTTTGCAAGACGAGATGGCCACGAGAAAACTCTTTAACATAGACTTTATTTCTAGGTTAAACCTTCTTTTAGGAATTGAAGCAAGGGACCAGTCAGACCACCAAAGCAGTACCTGTGACGACGTACAGACCTAAACTACAGGCTCTAGTCATCGAACACATTCAACCAAACCAGCATTCCCTTGCTATTCTCTCCTTTCTTCTCGCTACTTTTTTCTTTTTTTTTCTCTTCTATTCTTCTCTTTACTTTTTCCCCTTTCTCTTCTCCCTTTCTACGGTATTTTCTCTTTTCTCTTCCTTCATACCCCTCCCATATACCTTCCCCTTCCCCCCCCCGGAAATCCAACTATCCCATCACCCCTCAATCCCATCCAGATCTCCCACCATATTAAAACTCTCCACCCTCAGTCCCTAATCTCTTAGGCATCAAGATCGACCTCCTACCCAACGAACCAGTACCCAGCACCCAGGCGAGGGGACACCCAGCCAATCCCACACCTCGTCTCCTGCAAGAAAAGACAGCCAACTTCCCTGAAGACTCATGCTACGAGACCCTCCCTACCATCTCCCCCTAACGTGGACTGTTTCCTGAAACCGGACTTAGGTCCAATAGTATCCCCAATGCAAGAACTCTTCCAAGAATTCCCTGCCGCAAATTTTTACCAATATGAAGAAGGTCAGGGGGAGTGATTGGAAGATGCCTGGGAACCCACACACCACAAGAAAAATCCAAAAGACAACGGGAAAAACTGTACTTTCAACATAGGCATAAGACCTGTAATACACCACCTCTTTACATGTTCTCCCCCAAATGTAAAGTAGTCTCTTGCACCACTTTGGTCCTTTAAAAACTTCGCTAACTCATTTTATCTCTCTCTTTTTTTTTTTTTAAATGTTTGCCCTACATATATATTTGTGGGCACATACACTTTTATTTCTTTTTTTTTTTTATTTTTTATAATCGTTTTTGGATATGCGACCTATTTTTGTTACCCACTCTGTCCAATCCAAATACACCGACAATATAATGGAGCACCACTTCCCTCTGCAAAGGCACACTAAATAAAGGGGAAATCTTACATATAAAAAAAAAGAGATCTTATCTACTAAAGATAGGAACTCATAGTTGGTTACAATACAGGGTTATCTCCTACCTTGAAAATATGTCATGTGGAATCAACTTAGACCTCAGGTGATTAGATACCATTCAACCAGCCTTGAACCCTGGATCCCAGACATAGAAACGGCACAGCTCTTCACAACAGCTGCAAGAAACAAACTCCATCTGGGACAGCCTTAGTACTGCAGGGTCAACAACAAGGGCCAGCTTAAACACGATATCCCGACAATGAGGAAAATGTGAACAACTTGACCTCAGAGCAGTTTAGCCTACCTCACCAGCCAACGACAAGACAAAACCAGAAGACGTGGCACCCTTTGGTAGGTCCAAAAGCCAAGATTGTGTTTTACAGATGACTGGATACGAGAACCATGACCAGACTGTATACATCTTGGGACCAATAAAAAAGCCCTAGTTTAGGGTTTGAACTAAGACCTGCACAATAAGCATGATCCTCAGTTCCAAAGGTCCGGCAGAGACAATTGTAACGGAAAGGGGCTTCTGGAAGCACAAAGAAAGACGCTATCCTAGATGCCATCCTAGGTTCAGGGCAAAGACTAAGATCACCAACCACAGAAGACGGATTAAAATGGCACTGAGGTAACAGAACCTCTAGATTCACAAAGACTGACTTCACCATAAGTCCCATCTCAGGATCTGTACAGATACTGAGACCTCTAAACACAGAGCTCTGATTGCATCACCCTGGACAGAGCAGAAGTCTTCCACACACCAAAAAAAAAAAAAAAAAAAAACAAAACCCACCACCGGGAGAGTAATGATCCTGAGCAAAAACTAGAGTTGATCCCATGACAGTATACTCCAAGGACGGAGAAACCCCATATCGCATAGGGCAAGTGAATTCCTTTTCGAATGACCCCAATATTTACTGTGCCAGGGCAGAAGGGAAAAAAAAAACACAAAACCTTGGACATTTATATATATATGTATATGTATATATATATTACCTTCATTTATTATTGTTATTATTATTTTTATTTACCTAGCTATTTTGGTCGATTTCTCTGTTTGGATGTGATTATTGAAATCGTTGTCCCCAGATATCCTTATTTATTTATTTACTTTTTTTCTTTTCTCTCTTCCTTTTCTTTCGAGAGGGGCTACGCCATGTTTCTTATTTCAAGACCACGGCGTGTTTTTTTTTTGTTTGTTTTTTGTTTGTTTTTGGTTTTTGTTTGTTTTGTTTTATTTTGTTTATCTGTCTTTTGTGGTGCTTATCGATATAGCTGGAGTCCTCACTGGATATTTGACACTTCTTTTGGTACTGGTGGAGTGTTTCACATTCTTTCTCTCATTCATTTCCCAAATCGATGATGAGAACCTCTAGAAGGACTCTGCCCATCTTCGGGGTATTAGACTTTTACCCCCAGTTTATATATTTTCACCTTTTCAGGCAAAACCACGCAACTTGAACTAGCTAGCCCTGCCCCCACTTAGAGGGGGAAATCAGGGAGGCATCAAGACCAAACTGATGCAAGACTACTAAGTAGTAGGTTAGATACAGAGGGGACCACATATTCTAGACGCCCTGGGGGAGAGGGAAGAGGAAATGGGAGGTAGGACAAAAATGGAGGTGTAGGGAGGACAATTTAGGGATGGGAATCCCCCCTGATTTTATGTAAATATATACCTAAAATATTATTGTCAACAATATGTAAGCCACTATGATCAAAATAAAAATTACATTAAAAAATATAAAACATTCTATTTTAAACATGGAGGCTAGAAATGAGTTGAACACTATGGTCTAAAATGTCAAAGATAGGATAGAGTGATAATATAGCGGGTAGGGGGCTTGTCTTGCATGCAGCTGACCCAAGTTCAATCCCTGTTACCCCAAATGGTTCCCTGAGCCCACCAAGAGTAAGCTCTGTGCACTGGCACAGATCTGAAAAATCAGAGAAAGATTACATTATTACTTTATATTTGAGGGGAAAACACAGTATAAAGAATATTATAGTCCACTGACAAAATTCAACGAGAACCAAAAAACATTCTATCAATTTAATTGTCATTTATAATTTCGCTATCTAAAAGAATATCCCTGATTATTGTTGAGAATATATATTGACATTCTAGGAGAAAAGAGACCACAGGTGTGCAACTTACTCTCATTATAAAAGAATATTTTTCTTTTATGAAATGTGAGAGAAATAATAAGTAGACTGTTCATTATGGTTATTCAATTTTCATAAATCATTTTCATATAGATATCACAATGCTTTTACAATTTTCTTGTTAGGTTTGAAATCTTCTATGACACCAAGGAGTTGAAAAGGGTTGAAAGAGAATTAAGGAGTACATTTGTCACTATTTACAGTTATTTTCAAACATTACTGAAAAGGTATATTATTTTTTAAATTAATATCTTTATTTACACACCTTGATCACAAACATGATTGTGGTTGGGTTTCAGTCATGTAAAGAACGCCCCCCCCCCCACCATTATCAATGTCCCAAATCTCCCTTCCCTTCACCCCACCCCCACCTGTACTGGAGACAGGCTTTCTACTTCCCTCATTCATTCACATTGCTATGATAGTTCTCAATGTAGTTATTTCTCTGACTGCACTTATCACTCTTTGTGGTGAGCTTCATGTAGTGAGCTGGAATTTCCAGCCCTCCTCTCAGAAAGGTATACTATTGTTAGGAAGAAGCCTGAAAAGCCCAAGAACTCAGAAGCTACCAGAAAACAATTTCTTAAACACATTCTTAAAGTTCAGAGAGTTCAGTATGCCAAGTGGTTCCCAAATTTCCTGTACTTCTAAAAAGCAGATGTCAGTGAAAACAGGCATTAATAAAAGATTACACATGGAGCAATATGTGATATCTGAAAATTTGCCTCAAAGTCTCATAGCATAATGGCAATTAACATAGTTATAACTAAAATACCAATAACCAAGTATAATCAAATGTCAAACAAACATAAAAACAAATATAGGCCTCAAAAAAGTAAGCTGGAAAAAAGAATGTCAGGTTAATATAGTTTACAAGAACAAAAAGGCAAACCTTAACTACATAGTTAAACTTCTATCCTAACCTATCTAACTTTCTTCTCAGGGGTGGGAATATACTAGTCTAAGTGTGTGTGAATTGATAAATTTAGTACTCAAAATACAAATGGCTTTATCAAGTCAACTTTAAAAACATAAACAATTTTTCTTCCCTTGTTGGTTCCTTCTTTCAAAACTAAAGAACATAAAAGATCATAAAAAATAGCCATTTTCTGAAATATAAATGGCATTAAAAGACAAATCATACCACTCTTTTTGCATCATAAACTTACGATCAGTGATGATAGCATCAAAATATGTGCCTTTCCTCCAGGAAGGTTTAGATGCATCTGATATCAGGACATCGAGGTAGTATTTCTCTAAACCATACTGACGAAGATTTGCCCTTATGTTTTCATCTGGTCCCCTCCATTTTTGGTTTTTCCTACTAGCCTTTCCTAAGAGAAAGATAAACTAAGATTAAAAGTATCCAATCAAAGAAAGAATTCTTCTTTATTGTCATTTAATTGAAAATGCTTAAATCATCCAAACTAACATGTAACCAAATCCAACCTGTGCCATTTAAATCTAATTTCATTTATACAAATAAAAAAAAACATTTTACTTTAATTGATAGAATAATGTAAACAACATTGTGTTAATGTAACACAGTAACCTGTGCTATTTAAATCTAATTTCATTTATACAAATAAAAAAAAACATTTTACTTTAAATGATAAAATAATGTAAACAACATTGTGTTAATGTAACACAGTTTTTTGTTTTTGGGGTTTTTTTTTTTTTGGTTTTTGGGTCATACCCGGCAGCGCTCAGGGGTTACTATTGGCTCCACACTCAGAAATCGCCCCAGGTAGGCACGGGGGGGGGGGGGGGGGGGACGGACGCGTGCCTTATGGGATGCTGGGATTTGAACCACTGTCCTCCTGCATGGAAGGTAAACGCCTTACCTCCATGCTATCTCGCCAGCCCCATAACACAGTCTTTAAAGAGCTATACTGAGCGAAATGAGTCAGAGGGAGATAGATAGGCATAGATACTATGGTAATAATATCCAGTGACAATAGAGAAAAGGGCCAGGAGGTCCAATTCATAGTAGGAAGCTTGCCACAAATAGTGAGGGAGTGCAATTAGGGCAGAGAGGACCACTACGATGATAGTTGAAAATGATCACTCTGGATAAGAACTGGAGCTGAAAGAAGATAAAGTGATATGCATGATACCCTTCATTAACAATATTGTAAATCAGTATCTAAAAGAACAGAAAGACAAAGAGAAAAGAGGGGAGGAGATGGAGGGAGAAAGAAGAAAAATGTGGGGCCGGAGAGATAGCATGGAGGTAAAGTGTTTGCCTTTCATGCAGGAGGTCATCGGTTCGAATCCCGGCGTTCCATATGGTCCCCTGTGCCTGCCAGGAGCAATTTCTGAGCCTGGAGCCAGGAATAACCCCTGAGCACTGCCTGGTGTGACCCAAAAACCAAAAAAAAAAAAAAAAAAAAAAAGAAGAAAAATGTGTGCCTCAGAGCAGGCAGGGAAAAGGGCAAGAGAGGGCTGAAGGGAAACTGGGGACATTAATGGCAAGAAATGTACACTGGTTAAGGGTTTTGTACACTGTGTGACTGAATCTTGATCACAAACAACTTTGTAACTGGGAAAAAATATATTATGAACAAACTTGTAACCATGGTGTTTAAATCAAGAAATAGAAAAAAATTCAATTGCTTAACAAATTCAAACTATACACAAGTAAAATCTACTTCTGAAGAGTAGGCACCTCTTTCTTCCAGAGGCAAATGGTCCAATGAAAAGATGTTGAATCTAATCAGCATACCAGAAACAGAGAGCTAACTTTGGAAAGGTAGGAGCTGTGACCATGAGACACAACTTAGGAAAAGAGATGAGATTCATCTGAGATATATCAACCTTATATACTTGGGGGATTTCAATATATTTATATATTTCTATTTACAAAAGATATAAAGTGAATTCCACATAATAAATATTTTTTATTATCCCAAATGGCTGTCACATAAGTATCATCTATAACAATTCCTCTAGTCTTATATATACTTTTCTGCACTATGATCTACTTTAGAATGAAAACAAAATTCAAATATCAAAAATAGAGAGATGACTCCATACTGTGTGTAGGAAAAAAGGTTAAACAAAGAAGCCTGGAGAAAACAACCAACTTCACTGCTTTATGAGTAATCTCTATAAAGATGTCGATCTAATGAAAATTCCAACTACACTGGTTTTCTGGCTGAAAACTCTGGGGTCTTATCAAAGCCCCACCAGCCACACCACATCTCATAGCCATCACCACATAAACCGAGCAGTTCTACAGATCCTGGAACTCCTAAAGCATATGACCACATATGCAGCCATATGACATTTCTAAATACCTCAGTACCGTTAGTCCAGTAAAATCATATCAAATTAGATGGGAAAGTAGGGTAAAAGCCAACTAAACTCAAGAAACACAAACATTAATACAGAAGGCTCATACTAGCAACAACCAGCTTAGCAAACCATTTGACAATGACTTAATGAACCCAGGGTGGGATATAACAATTTTCACATATTTTCTTGTACTGACAAATATTTTCTGTAATTCTATTAGTTCTAACAAGCAATATAAAATAAATTAATTTGGACCTGCTAAGGGAGAAGTCTTGGGGAGTGGGTGAGAAACTTAAAAGTCAATGACAGAGCAAAGGTTAAGGCTTTGATGTGGAAACAATGCCCAAAAGGACTATTACTGACAAACAAAAAAGGTAATAGACCAAATAAAATGACAACAAAGCTTTGAAATTTGGTTGCAGGGGTGAGATTACTAAGTAGAAGGAAGAGGAGAACGAAGAAAGAAGCAGACTAGAAGTGACCTAAGAGCAGTGATAGAGGGACTCAGATACTCTGGTGGAACTGAAGATAATTTTGTATACCTAAACCATAAATGATAACAATATTATAAACATGTTGGTACTGAAAATAACTACCATATAAAACCACTTACCAGCACATTTGTTATAAAAGCAAAGGTTATAAAATATGATTCAGAAACATCACTCACCCAAGCCATGAACTGTATTGTAGTCTATATCTGTCCCATATACATAGGCACCAAAATGAGCAGATGCTATTAGAAGGCCACCTGTAAAGTTACATAACGATAATCTGTTAACCAAAAGTGTCAAACTCTGTGTCCTGGTAACCCTGACCATACTTAGCAGAACTAAGAAAACAAAATAAAATTTAAAAAATGACGGGGGGGGGGCAGAGCAGTGGCACTAGAGGTAAGGCGTTAGCCTGGCAAGCACTAGCCTAGAAGGGACCTTGGTTCTATCCCCTGGAGTCCCATATGGTCCTCACAAGCCAGGAGCAATTTTTGAGTGCTTAGCCAGGAGTAAACCTGAGCGTCACTGGGTGTGGACAAAAAATTAAAACAAAACAAAACAAAACAAAACAACAAGAAGACTTAAGACATATCCACACAGTGAACACAAAAGAAATAATATATCTGTTAGCATCACTGCTTTAAATAGCATAAAACAAAATACATCTTCTCAAAATAATGTATAAATTCAGAAATTTTCTTCTAATTTGGTGAGTGCTATCTCAGCATTCTTCATTCTTTTTATACCTGTAGATTGGCACCTACATGCATACAAGTGTAGAGACTAGTAGTTACAGTTTCTAAGAACTGAGGAGGATATAACATTGGAAATATAATTTACACAATTTAAACTATTAGAACAAGATAGTTAATTACTTCTATTTTAAAACTATGTGTGATGATTTTTTTTTTACTTGCTTAGTACTATAATCAATATAATCAATATCAAAGAATGATCTAACTGGACGAAGTAATTTGGTAACACTGACCTTCAATTATAAAGAGAATGTGAATATTTTTAATTAATGAAACCCTTAGAAATTAAGATATTTTTAAGTTTTTAAGAAATAGAATTCACAAAGCTAAATTTTTGAATAAGCATACTTTTCATTAAACTTTTCTTTGCTCATTATTGAAGTTAAATATCACTTGCTCTTAATACTTGGACAGATCCTAAGAAATATATTACCAGTTGTCAAGATGTGCACATGCTAAGGGAATAAACTATGGATTTTCCCCTTTATCATTTTAAAATACAGTATCTAACTAAATGATGAGTAGTGTTCTTCAGATGGCTAAGAACTAAATATTAGAGGTGTTTCAGTCATTTACAACATAATCTGGTAACATGTAGTTAAAAATACTATGTTTGTGAAA
This sequence comes from Suncus etruscus, assembly GCF_024139225.1. NCBI lineage: Eukaryota > Metazoa > Chordata > Mammalia > Eulipotyphla > Soricidae > Suncus > Suncus etruscus. Next base: position 96,726,324 of record NC_064851.1, on the reverse strand, counting down.
ATAGTGAATCTACCTACATTCTACAGGATTACATGAAGAAAAGAAATAAGTATAGCAGAAACCAAAACCTCGGTCCCCTCATACTAACTACAAAACACATTTGTATGAGTGGTAAGGTCAGGAAGACTGCCTAATCATTGCTTTCTCAAAGGAAAAATTAATGCTTTAGGAAAGGTACTATCTGATGACTTGGAATACTCACAAAATCACTTCACCCCAATTATGATGAATTACTACAATTCTGCCAATTAAGGCAGATACTCACCTAGAAGACTAGTTGTCAAGGGAACAGAAAATTTTTCCTGTGCTTCCTTAAACAGAACCTTATCCATTTGGTTAATGGGTTTTGAGTACCAATTTAGAGTACCACTGCTGAAAGGAGATGAATAATCTGTTAGACTGAATCTGTTATTTAACTCTGTGCCTTTTATGTTTTTAAAATTTTAATAAAATCACTATAAATTAGTTTCTCTGAATTAGTAATTGGATGACAACTTAATTTTTAATTTTTTTCCAATGAAATTGAAATATTTTCTGTATTTATACTTTAGGTGGAATTTCCTTAAATGCATTCTGTTAGAAGGGATGATCTTTAAAAAAGAGGGGTGAAGTGTTGAGAGGGCAGGTAGTGATTCCAATTTTTTACTATACATCTAATATAATAACGTCATATATCATTTAGACTGGCAATTATTTATAGGCAACCACTTAAAGGTTAGAGTAATAATGTATAGGCAAAAGGACAAAATAAGTAGGAAATTTGTGTGTATTAAAACTAATTTACTAATTTTCATCTTTAGAGACTTAAGCATCATGCTTTCTTTATGAGTATGAAAATGAGACTCTGGGCTTTGGTTTTGCTGAAAGAGGAGAAAAGAAAGAAAAATGATACATACCTATTTATGCCTTTTAAAACATAACTCTAAACTAGCAGTCTGGTTTTGAACACACTGGGCTAAAGGATATGCTAGAAAATAGAATTCTACTAATACAGTCTAAGATTTAAAAAAGTGTTCTACAAAGAATTTTGGACAAAAGGGGAAGAAAAACTATTACACAGACTTGTGTTCTCCTTCCCATAAATCACTGCAGAAACATTTACCTTCTCTATCATTTCAAAAACAGTCACACTCTTTCCTTACCTATTGATTATCTGAAGGAAGACAAGACTAAGGAAAAAGTACCCCCAGGTACCTCTTAATTACTAAAAGAGCTGACTTGCTTGGTAGTGGAGAAAAAGGTAAAAGGCATCAGCTATGGCTACAGAGCTCCATCAGAAATCACACCACAGAGAGTGAAAGCAGTTGCATATACTGATGTCAATTATTTTCTTTGTTACTAAAGAATTAGAAACAGTGTTCTAACCCTTGATTTCATTGGTGACAATAATTTGTTAACAGCTACAAATTATAAATTAGTTTACTAAATATTTATAATATCTATCAAACCTACAATGTGTCAAGTAATAAGAAATTCATATTACTAGGACTGGAGAAAGTTTTAGGTTAAGGAACTTGGTCTTGTAGGTGGCAGACCTTGGTTGCATCCCTGCCATTACATATTCAGGAGTATTACTTTAATATAAAGTCAGGAGTAAGCCCTGAGCACTCAGTGTGGCAGAAAAGAAAGAGGAGAGGAGGAGAGAGGAAGCAGAAAGGGAAAAGGGTATGGAGAGGGAAAACTGACTTAATCCTTACAATATATTACTATTACCATTTTACAAATGGAACTTAGAGCTTAGACAAGTTAAAAATCCTATCCCTAATCACACAGTAACTAGTACAATGAAAACCATCCTCGATTTGCTCCTTAATCTATACCATTCTGTCTCTTTTGGGGTGAGAACCAATGAAAATACATACTAGTTTGCCAATTAACTAGACAAAGGTACAATTTATTATTAACAAATTAAATTCAGTAAAGCTACATATTCAGTTAATGAAAGCTATAAACCACTTACAAGTTTTGTATCAAAGGCAAACTATACCACTATTATTATTCAATATATTTATGTTGCTCATTTTTCAGCCATGCTCATGTTCAAACTATACTCCCTAACTACTCACAGCCAATTGAGTGATAAATACTTCCCTCAGAAAAAAAATAAACAATTTTCTACTAAAACAAAAACAAATTCAAATTATTTTCTTAATTGGAAAGGAAGTATGTTTCTGCAACTCATAACATCAATCAATAATAATAGACTGTCTAAAAGGAAAGGGAAAGTTATTTAGGTAGGAAAAGTTTACATTCCTCCTTTCAGTTTCCCACAAGCGTTCTACACTATTTATAACTATGAGAACACCACAGGCAATGAAGACCAGAGAGAAAAATGTTCAGGAAACAAATGAACGTGCTTCAATTTTTGTACTATAAAATGAAAAAAGATTGGGGCCAGAGTGATAATATCATGAGGAGGATATTTTCTTGCACACAGGCAACTCTGCTTCACTCCTCAGAAAACATCATCAATTCTGGAACACTGCCAGGACTGATACCTAAGCACAGAGCCAGTAGTATACTCTGAACACAACTGGGTGTGCCCCCCACCCACCCAGAATAAAGAAAATAAAATGAAAAAAAAAAAAAGATTTAAAATACCTAAATTAAAAAAAAAAAGGCAAGCATCTTAATCCCTTGGGTTGGAATATGTGGACTGAAGTTGATTCAGGGGCATAGACTGGTGGTGAGGTAACCACTTAATCCAAGACCAAGAATGCCAACATTTCTATAAACGTGTGTAACTATAAATTTTAGTTGTGGGACACTCATAATTAGATTCTCATCTAAACTATAATTAAAAATAAACTTAAAAGGAATGGAGAGCATAAAGCAATAGTACAGTGAGATACGCCACTTTCCTTGTCTAGTCAACCCAGATTCAATCCCCAGTCCCCCATATGGCCCACAAACTTTACCAGGAATAATTCCTGAGTTCAGAACCAGAAATAACCCCTGAGCAGAACTAGGTGTGACCCAACCCCTGCAAAAAGAAAACCCAACAACCCTCAGAGATGATCTCCTTAGTACATAGCATACTCAAAAGTAATCAGTATGGTGACTGCTGTTTGAGATGAGATATTTTATAATATGCCAGGCTTAATTTACACCAAGGCCACATGAAGGTTATTTTACCCATAACAGAAACTCTTTTTATAAAAAATTTTTTTTTTGGATTATACCAGTGGTACTCAGGAACTCTTAAACTTTATTGTCTGATTGTGTGTGTGTGTGTGTGTGTGTGTGTGTGGTATGTGTGTGTACTATAAGTATACATACTTATATACAGATAAAACCCCAAATATTGACAATACAACCTGTTGAAAGGCTGTGGGCAAAGTCTCCTATACTGTTGGCAAGAATGCAAAAAGGAATAATGGAAAGGAGTCTGGAAACTTTTTCTTTAAAAAACAACTACGTAAACAAATCAAATCAGCATTTCCAATTCTAGGAATCTGTCCAAATATGGTATCGCTAATGTTCTAATGGCATATAGACAGAAGATTGTGTTTGAAACTACCAAAAATGTCCAATTATAGAAGAAAGAATTATAATACATAAAGCCATGGAATGTATAAAAACAAAGAAGACAATTTCTTCACTGGAGAAATGACTGATTACTGAGTTTAGACAGGTAGAAGGTGCGCCCAAAAGAAGACACATTAGGGAAGGAGGGAGAGAAAAAAGGAAGAATAGGAGAAAGAAAGGGAATGAGGGAGAAAGAGAGTGAGAGAGAGATCATGTCACAAAAAATATGTAATGAATACTGATCCAATGCAAAAAGAAAAGGTGAAAAAGGTGTTTCTTGGGCAAGTCTAAAACAATTCTATTAACTATATAATTAAAGAGGGCTGGAAAAGGTTATGAGTAAAGTGCCTGACTTGCCAACATGATGCTTCAGTGCCATCTGCAGCACCTAGCACAATGCTGACATTTCTACTGTTTATGGGTAGCAGTTCAACTCTCTGTGAATCCACACTACAGACAGGTATGTGTGTGGGAGCACCATGCTGAAAGTGAATAATCCCCAGCAGGCACTCTGGCCAAGTATTCCAGGACCCCAACAGGTTGTGTGCTACCTGGAAAGTACCACAATCAAACATGAGAGTCCCACACCCAAACATGTATGTGCTCCAATCATCAAAACATCAACAAAGGGAAGGGAAAAAAAATAATTAAAAAAAAGCAATGAGTCATAATTTACAAAGGGATGCAAATGGGATCCATCAGTTTGATAATAATGAGGTATGTAGGTATGTATGTATGTGTAGACTGCTAATAATAGTTAACTGGTAAATTCAGAAGGAACACGGAGTTGGAAAACTTATTCCTCTGCAACCATCAAAGATTGTTTTAGGATAAGAATCATCAATGTGGGGCCGGAGAGATAGCGTGGAGGTAAGGCGTTTGCCTTTCATGCAGGAGGTCATCGGTTTGAATCCCGGCGCCCCATATGGTCCCCTGTGCCTGCCAGGAGCAATTTCTGAGCCTGGAGCCAGAAATAACCCCTGAGCACTGCCGGGTGTGACCCAAAAACCACAAAAAAAAAAAAAAAAGAATCATCAATGGAAGCCAAATCTGAAAACTTGAAGAAGGGTGGGGCTTGAGTAGTTTATATGATATTTATTTAAATGATCTTAGTGTGTGTTGCCACAGATTGCCGATTAAGACTGCAAAGGGGAAAAGTTAGTAATAATATCACGGAAAATCAAGTACTAGCTTAATTAGCTAATCAAAAGTAACATTATACACTAATTGTTTTGTGTGTATTGGATGCCTAGAATGAACCCAAGGTTCATTCAAAGACAATTACAAGGCAATTACTATGCCACAAAGCCATATGGCCAGCCCTATGATATATTTGTAACTGACATTAGTGAATCAGCTAACAAAAATAGAATATGAGTATTTAAATAATGCATTAAAGTATATTTATTAGCACTGCTAACTCTGTTGTACTTATGTCAAAGACTAACGTTATTCTCAAGGCTATCCTAATCTCAATAAATATTAAAATATCTAAAGGATAAAGAGATTAATGAAACAAATTGTCTTAAAATTATGTAAATTAACTAGACAAGAACATGAAGTTAATGGCAAACTCCAAAACCAGTTCAAAATAAGGAGAAGATAAATGGATAATCTTCATTCATTTTTTATTCTTGAAATATTTCTATGTTTCTAGCGAAAGCTCAAATGGTGGATCTTAGATAATTTAGATTTAAGATTACAAAGATAGAGTGGCCAGATAGTCATCTTAGATAGTCATAATCTTAGCCTCTCTTAGTAACAAGAACTCTTCAGGAAGAGATTTATAAGTCTCTCCATATTAACTGTTATAAGAATTGAATTAATTAGTACAGTAAGAGTGGATTACAGAATCAGAGAAATTAGTTCAATAGGCTGAGGGGATGCTCTATACAAGAGGCCAGGTTCAGCGTCCTACATGGTCCCCTGAGCATTGCCAGGAGTTATCCGGAAGCATAGAAGGCAGCAGGGGACCATGAAATATCCTAGGCATGGTTAAAAAAAAAATACATGGCAGGCAAGAAATGGTTTAAAGGACAGAAGTGCATGTTTTATATGCAAAAGTCCCAGGGTTCAATGCCATGTACTCCAGTGGGAGTAAATCCATCACCCCAAAAAAGAGAGCATTGCATAAAGCCAGACATATTTATTATATGCAAACGTTAGCTTTTGCATCACTGCTTATGAAGATTCTGATGGGGAAAGATGGCTCCAAGGAAGAACCACAGTATGAATTGTTTCTACAAAGTCTGAATCACAAATGGATTTAGCCAGACAAATTGAAATATGACTATTCTTAATTAGGGGCAATAATCAAGCAAAAACGAATTAAAGCAGAGAAATTCTTTAGAGTCAGAATAAACTGGTATTTTAAAACTGCTACCCAAACACAGGGAAACCAGGTCACAGTCTAAATGGCAAAGCTTAGGCCAGTGCTACAGTCATCTTTTTCACACTTAGAAACCTCCAACCCTACCTGAATCAAAGATAAGGCATGTTAACTATTTTTCTCCAAATATATAGTCATCAATTTTAAAGAAAAGGCATTTTAAAATCTTGTCACTCGTCTTTTTTCCTTCCAATAATTTTTAAATAAATTAAATCATATAACTTTTATTTCTATAATGCATAGTTTTGCAGTATATGGTTTGACCCTAATGAATTTTTGTGAAAACCAGCAAAGTTTTACATCTTTGTAGTAGCTAAATGTTGAACACTGGCTATTAAATATGTGGATGTATCTATCATTATCTAGTTATGTTTAACAGATTCTTTCCATTTCATCTTTTAGTCAAAATAGCACCATGGCAAATTAAACAAGCAACATTTCTATGCTAGTATAATAAAGTACCTGTTCCAACAAATGGATCAAAGACAATATCATTTTCTTTTACTTTTCCATGGTTGGCCATGATGAATGACAAACCAGCATCCATGCTTGTATTTCCAATAAAATGTCTCTTTTTGACACTGTATGACTCAATAAGTTCTCTCTGTCCATCTGCAATCTAGATCAAAGATACATTGAAATTAGTGTAAGTATATTTGAAAATTATTCAAAATGAAACTACAGTATCTTAATACTATGGGAGCAACCTACTTATAAGTACCTACACATTTCATTAAAAAAATAAAAGCTGACACAGTTCTGGACAAATAACTTTTCAGAATGCTGCAACTTACTTTGACTTTTCAAACTATATTTCTATTGAATTTGAAAGCAATTATTCCAGGGCTGAGGGTAAGCTTTCCTGATCTCTTTTATTTGCTCTAAGCAATATTCTGCAATAAAAGCCATACATTTCACTCAAAGCTTCATAATGGGCAGAACTTCTCTGTAGTAATTTTATTTCTTTTCATAATGGAGACCTAGATTGACAAGCTCCACAGATGCAATTCTTCAACTATTACAGCACTTTGCCTTTTCCTCTTTTGTAAAAAAAATCTTTAGTTACCATAAAATTCGTTATTCATAATTGGTTTTCAGGCATACATTGTATCAACACCTTGCCTTTGACCGGTGTTCACTTTCCTTCACCAATCCAAACCTGCCCCATTGCCTTCAATCTATCACCCCGTCTCTATAAGTATTTGATCTTTATTAGGAGATTCCTCAAAAAACTGAAAATTGAGCTCCCATATGATCCAGCTATACCACTCCTAGGCATATACCATAGAAACAAAAACACACAACACAAAAAGGCCTCCTGCACACCTATATTCATTGCAGCACTATTTACAATAGTCAGAATCTAGAAACAACCCAGATGCCCAACAACAGATGAGTAGTTAAAGAAACTGTGGTACATTTACACAATGGAATACTATGCAGCTGTCAGGAAAAATGAAGTCATGAAATTTTCCTATGCATGGATAGACATGGAAACTTTTATGCTGAGTGAAGTAAGCCAGAGGGGGGGAGAGAGACACAGAATAGTCTCACCCATCTGTGGCATTTAAGAAAAATAAAAGACAGTATTGTAATAATACCCAGACAACAGAGATGAGGGCTGAAAGAACCAGCCCATGATATGAAGCTTACCACAAAGAATGGTAAGTGCAGTTAGAGGAATAACTATAGTAACAACTATCATGACAATGGTAGTGAGTGAGAGAAAGAATGCCTGTCTTGAATACAAGCAAGGGGCGGGGAAAGAAGGAATTAGGAGGCATTGGTGGTGGGAATGTTGCACTGGTGAAGGGGTTGTTCTTTTTTAAAACTAAAAACCAACCACAAACAAGTTTGGCATCATGGTGTTTAAATAAAGATATTAAAAAAATAAGAGTTTTAATTTCATGGAGCTGGAGCTATAGCACAGCAGTGAGGGCATTTGCTAAAAAATATATCTTTACTTATATAAGTATTTTTTAATATAAGATTCCATATTGGCTTGCAGCACTGTTACTGATACTGGCTCGCATACCTTACTAATACTTGCAGCATCTCCCCCTCTCTAGTTGAACACTCCCCTTCATCACAGTTGCTGCCCCCTTTCTATCTTATCTCCCAGAGCCCCCAACCTCAAGTGGCTGGCATGTTTCCTACTAAAGATCAGTTCTTGTGTTCTTTCCGTCATCTTTGGATAGTCATTATTCCACCATGTTTTTTCATTCCCACATGAAATCATTGTATCAGTCTCTCTCCCCCTAACCAACTTCACTCAGCATGACATTCTCCAGGTCCCTTCATATTGCACAAAATTGGCTAATTTTATCTTTTCTTATGTCAAGTGATATTCTGTTGTATATATGTACCAGTTTCTTTATCCAGTCATTTATTCTTGGGACACCTGGGTTGTTTTCAGATTACAAAAGTCTTTTCTCCACTTCGTTTCTGGGTCCTTGGGATTTATCCTAAGAAATAAAATTGCTGGATCAGCTGGAAGCTCAGTTCCTAGGCTCTCTCTTTTTTTTTTTTTTTTTTTAAGAAATGTTCATACTGTTTTCAAGAAAGTATGGAACATTCACTTCATTGCCACCAAGAGTGAATGAGGATCCCTTGTTCACTGTATCCACGCCAAAACCAGTTGTCCTTCCTGATATGTGTCAGTGTCTGTGGTGTGTGATGGTGTCTTATTATTCTGATTTACATTTCCCTAGTGATTTGCATTGTAGAGCTTTTTTTCATATCCTTTTTGGTCATTTACATTTCTCCTTTTTTTTTCTCCCACACTCCATACATTTCTTTTTTGAGGAAGTTTCTGTTCACATTTTCTCTCAGTTTTTGATAGTGTTGAATGTTTTTTTTTTCCCTTGCAAAATTCTACCAATGCCTTATATATCTTTATTATCCCCTTCTCAGATGAGTGATAGTCAAATAATTTTTCCATTAGGTTGTGTTTATATCCTGATTATCATTTCCTTAAGAGAAGCTTCTTATTTTAATGTAGCCCCATTTGTATATATTTACTGACTTGCTTGGTCAGTAGCATTTCATCTGTAAAGATTCCTTTAGCCTCAATGTCATGTAGAGTTCTGCCTCTGTTTTCCTCTATATTTCAGACCATACTGATTCAAGTGTAGTATCAAAGTCTTTAATTCATTTTAATTCAAATTTTCTGCATGATATTAGAAAGAGATCAGAATTCATTTCTGAGCATGTAGCTGACCACTTATCCCAACAGCAATCGTAGAACGGGCTTTTCTTGCTCCACTTATTACTTTTTGTTCCATTACTAAAGATTGATTGATCATAAATCTCAGGGTTTGTCTCAGGAAATTCAATTTTATTCCACTGACAAGAGGGTTTGTCTTTGTTGCAGTACCATGCTATTTTAATTACTATCATTTTGTAGCACAGTTTGAAGTTGGAGAAAAAATGGTGCTTCCCATCATCTTTTCCCCAAGAATAACTTCTGCTATTGGGGGATTAAGGGTGAGATATTATTCCAAATAAATTCCAGAAATGTTGATCTAGTCTTTGAAAATGTCATGGATATCCTTATAGGAACTTCACTGAATCTGTCTACTGCTCTGAGGAGTTTTGATAATGATAATTATTTTGGTAATATTAATCCTCCCAATCCACAATTAGTGAATGTGTTTCCATTTCTTCGTGTCCTCTTATGTCTTTAAGTAGTATTTTGCAGTTTTCTTTATATAGAGCTTTTACATGTTTAGTTAGCCTGCTTCTTAGTTACCTGATTTTCTGGAGCATCATCAAAAATCATATTGTTTTCTTAATATCTCTTTCTTCTATATCATTAGTTACTTATGTTCTGACTTTTCCAGTGCTTTAATAAAAAGGTCACTAACATTGTTTTTATTAGTCTTGAATCAATATTTCCAGCTTCACACCTGCTTCCTACCTGTTTTCCACACCTATCAAGCTCAGGCACTTCACAGGAATCTCTAGAAAAATAATACACATAGCCACATACTTTTCAATGAATTTAATTCATATAACACTCTGACTCTTGAACTGAAAGTTTTAGATATAAAGAATTAAAAGGCCTAGAATTTTGCATTTAAAAATAAACAAATGAACACAAGAAAAAAAGAAAATTGCTTACCCATCTACCAAAATAAATATTATGTGGTGTCTCTGGGATAGAGTTTGGATCCAAACCATAATCTTCCAAAATCGAAAATATATGCTGTGGCTTCTTTAAGTTGACTTTCCCTTCAAATGGAAGAAATTCAAGTGCCTAAAAAATAAAATTAATTCCTGACCAAAGTATTGCACCTAATTCAAGGTTGCCTCTCTGTTGTGGTACTTAAATTTGAGGACATTAAGACATGAGCTGGGGAAAATAACTGGAGAGAAGGTATTTCTCTCTTCATTTCCCTCCCAGCCTACAAAAAATTTTTTAATAAAGCAATTCTAACTTCCTATAAAAAATAAAATACACCCCTTTCTCAGAACCTGAGCAATTACCTCAGACTCTTGTTCCTGCACCCCTATAACAGATGGAGTGGGAACACTGCAGCCTATCTTGGGACGATGGAACCACTGTTTGGAGAAAACTTGGATCCTGATATTCCACTTGGAGGAAAATAGTTCAACTTTATGGCACCTGAATGAAAGGAGCCTTTATTGTATAAAGACACTGACTTGGGATTCATTTCCTGTGGTAGCATAGCTTGCTCTTTTCTGGCAACTATAAGGTCTGCTCATCTGCAGGTGGACATACTGGAAGTGGAATCTTAGTATGTAGATGCTTACAACCCAGTCATGTGGTTCTGAGTGCCCAATTCTTTCTAATATGTCTTTCCATTCAAATCCTATCTACCTCCTCTCTTTCTCTTCAATTTCCCATACATATGCCTATACAATACAACCACACACACACACACACACACACACACACACACACACACACACACACACACACACACACACGGCATTTGCAGCAACACAAAAAATAAAATAAAATAAAATATAAAATACACAAGACGTATACAATAATCCCTATCTGTAAGTCTAGGTATTCACAATGAATAGAACAAAAGTATTTTCACACAGCGTGGTATAAAATAAACACTTAGCTTGCATTCAACATTAAATGTCAAAAGTATCTATACTACATTAATCTCCTAATTTGGGGGCTTCTGCTAAATTTACTTACATCTATTCGTTGTATTTTTTCTTCTTGTGTCAATGTTTTATTAAATGTGTGAATTTTTATTTTATATGTAGAGTCTGAACGTAGAAATGGAGTCTAAAACAAAAGCAAACAGATCCTGTAAGTTTAGTTATTCTATAATACTTGCAGATTTATCTGTAAGAAACTACATTTTTTTTACGCACCATCTTTTCCACTGGATAGCTTCTAAGAGAACTATATAGCTCCTCTGGAGATTTTCCATGACCCCATAGTTCAAACATAGACCTAGGAAATAAATAACAGTACTAATCTCAGTCGATAGCTCATACAATCTTTGGTTCTTAACATTCCACTAAAGAATTTCCTATGTTGCCTATGAATGAAAGTATGTGTCCTGAAAACAAATATAGCTTAAGTTCAAATATATATAAGAACTTAATCTTATACCAAAGAGAATTCTACATAAGCCAATATTTTCCACACTTCCATCTTGTATTTATATATTCAAACACAAAATATCCAGTAAAAAGGAAGCTTAAGGATAACAGAAACTATTCATTTTTTTAAGCTGGCAGTTAAACATACAATTTAAATTTCAAATCTATATAGACAAATAGACATGACTTTATAGACACAAAATTTTCATATAATGCAAAACAATAAAAAGGAAATCAGTGACAAAATCTAGAAAATAGGCAGGATACGTGTCATTATATTAATTACAAAAATATAATAATGAGGACTAGAACAATAGCAGAGGGGATAGGATGTTTGCTTTGTACATGCAGATCGGGATTCAATCCCTGGTGTCCCATATGGTCCACCGATGCTACAATGAGTCATTTCTAAACACAAAGTCAGGAGTAACCTCTGCACAGTGCCGGGCAGACCCAAAAACCAAATTAATAATAACAACCAAATTTTGGGGCCAGCGAGGTGGCGCTAGAGGTAAGGTGTCTGCCTTGCAAGCGCTAGCCAAAGAAAGGACCATGGTTCAATCCCACGGTGTCCCATATGGTCCCCCCAAGCCAGGGGCAATTTCTGAGCGCTTAGCCAGGAGTAACCAAAAAAAAAAAAAAGAATAAAAAAAGAATAACAACCAAATTTCATCTACAAATAAAACAGTAAAACATGTTCCATAGAAATCTTATTTTTTTATCTTTACACTTCACCACTCTGTTCACATAACTAAAAATCAACAAGAACAAAGTTCTCTTCGTCTCAGGTTTTTTAATCTTTAGTTATAACATACATGTGACATCATAATGGTCATAATCTCATTCTCTTGCTTAATATAAAAATTTATTAAGTATTTCTGCCATTTCATTACTGGAATTCTTCCTTGAGATTCCAGCAATAACTCTCCTCTGATCTTCTACTACCATCCAGTGGCAAACAAATGGAACTGCAAGCTAAACTGAGCTCCCTCCCAAGAGCCAACCCTTCCTACACCAGCCAATACAGTAAAAAAGATGAAATGAGTTATGAGAAGTACAAAGTATGCTCATTCAGGAGAGCATTACAATTTTCTCTTACTTGGCACACACTGTCCGTTTCATTACATTTCTGGCAATATCTTCAGAGGGAATGGTAAGGATCCAAAAAGGAGACTGAAAGAAATAACAATATATAACTTACTTCTGAGTGATTTTTATGGCCTCATATGGTTTTATTCAAGAAGTCAATAAGAAAGGATTCCTATTTACTACTTTCAAGTAAAAATACCTGATTAACTCTTACAAAAATAAACTTATCCAATTAAAAGGCAAATTATCTTAGAAATTTTTATTAGTATAATATAATACAATGTAATAATTTTTATAAATGACCCCTTTCATGAAAATATCCATAAATTTAGGGATGTTTCAATTTCAATTTTGTGTTTATTTTGTTACATGGTTTGATCAAAAGAATTAATGCATGTTATACTGCAATACATAATTTCAAATTTTTCAAGTCATTCTTTATAATGATTTTTTAAAAATATCTAACTATTCGGGGCCGGAGAGATAGCTTGGAGGTAAGGCATTTGCCTTGCGAGCAGGAGGACGGTGGTTTGAATCCCGGCATCCCATATGGTTCCCTGAATCTGCCAGGAGCGATTTCTGAGCATAGAGCCAGGAGTAACCTCTGAGCACTGCTAGGTGTGACACCCCCTCAAAAAATAACTAACTATTCGATAATTTATTAGTACAGCCATCTCTTCTAAGTAGCCAGACCACCTGTAGGAGAAGTGAGAAATTCTCTCTGAAAAGGAAAATTACACATTAAGTTATCAATAATGGTTATTCCATCTAAGGAAAAAGGATTTCAGGTCCATGTTCAGGGGTTCCCAATCCTCTGTCTCAACATCCAAAATTACTGTCAGTTTGGGCAAGAGCAATAGTATAGCATCATGTGCTTGATCATGATTTGATCCCTGCACCTCTAGGAGTGATTCTAAGCACAACGAGGAGTAAGCCTTGATCACTGCCAAGTATGACCCAAAAACCAAACCAAACAAACAAAATTTACAGGCATTTCTCAATTTTTCTGAATAGCCTTTTGCTAGAACAAGAGGAAATCCAACATAATCTATCCCTCTCAGTTCATTACTCTGACCAAATTACATCCATATTCGTCTCTTTCAAACTCCCTCAATAAGTACAAAAGGCAGAGAAGTACAAAACCTGTCAATTTCCCCTAAATTATAAAATTTATTGTAAGACTCCAGTCTTTCTTCTTCTGATAATATACAATGCTCTAACAAAAAATTCAAAAACGATCCTAAAAGAAAGAAAATAGTGGTTTAAAAAAATTTTATTAGGAAAAATTTCAAAGTAGCCTTAATGAAATAAATCATTAGATCAGTGATGGTGACAGGGAAAATATTACATAGCCCTATTAGTACTGAAAGCTTTTATGGAGCAACATATGCTACAAATGAAAAAAACAAACCGTGTAAGTTCACAAGCAGTATTTATCCCTGACACTATTCCCAAATTATAAGTCATGTCAAGAATATGTGAATTGTGAATGTTGTTTGTTTTCCAAATTTTGTTAAATATGTTAAATACGTTTTAGAAAAACAAAGTTCATAAATCCACAATCATTTTATATGAACATTAACTTATAACATTGACTCTATCTACAAACTATATGATGCTAAATTCTTAGTTTTAATTCTAATTATACTTTTAAAACAAAAAAGGAGGGGCCGGGAAGGTGGCCCTAGAGGTAAGGGTCTGCCTTGCAAGCGCTAGCATAGGACGGACTGCAGTTCGATTCCCCCGGCATCCCATATGGTCCCCCCAAGCCAGGGCCGATATCTGAGCGCATAGCCAGGAGTAACCCCTGAGCGTCAAACGGGTGTAGCCCAAAAAAAAAAACAAAAAAAAACAAAAACAAAAACAAAAAAAAGCAGTCTTTTTCTCAATAATAGAACAGAAATTGGGTCATAGCTACTAAATTAAACCTAAAAATGAATGGGAATATAGTTCAAAAACAAAGTGCATGCCTACCATGTCTAAAATGCCAATTTAGAATCCTGAAACCCAAAAACATTCTAATTCCCCCACTTCTACCTCCTCCAATTCCCTTGTAAGAAAATTAACTGGTTAAATTAAAACCAGTAAGGGGCTGGAGAGATAGCATGGAGGTAAGGTGTTTGCCTTTCATGCAAAAGGTCATTGGTTCAAATCCTGGCATTCCATATGGTCCCCCGTGCCTGGCAGGGACTATTTCTGAGCAGATAGCCAGGAGTAACCCCTGAGCACTGCTGGGTGTGGCCCAAAAACAAAACAGAAACAAACAAAAAAATTAAAACCAATAAAATAAAAAATAAGACAAAAGAGAGGAGGGCTGGACGTTACAGACCACTTCATGAACCTCACCACAGAGAGTGATGAGTTTAGTTAGAGAAATAACTACACTGCGAACTATCCTAACAATGAGAATGTATGAGGGAAATAGAAAGCCTGTCTAGAGTATAGGCGGGGCGGGATGGGGTGGAGGGAGATTTGGGACATTGGTGGTAGGAATGCTGCACTGGTCATGGGGGGGTGTCCTCTTATATGACTGAAACCCAACCACAATCATGTTTTTAACCAAGGTGCTTAAATAAAAAATATTATTTTAAAAAAAGGAGTGAAATGATGTTCTACATGAGATTTTTAAGTGTTCAATGTTCATACATTGCAATAAAATAAATGAATACTGGGAGTAATTCTCAATTACTTTTCAAACTTCAACTTTCCCCCAGCCCCTAGAAAGTCACAAGAAAACACATGAATTTAAGTACGAGATTTGCTATTTTCTTCATATCCAAAGTTCTGTTCATAAATGTGTTATATATGTTCTAATAAAAAATTAAACTGCAACTTACCTTCCCATAAGTTTCTTGACTACTTGTGAACTGTCCCCCGAAAAGTGAGAGCAAAGATTTTATTTCCTATATTGAAAAGAGCATACAGAAAGTATTTTAATGTAGGGAAGTCAAAATAATTTAACATTGGGAATTCACCAATGTGATAAAATATCATAAAATAAATGAAAAAGAGTGAAATGATGGCGGCAGAGCCGAGGACAGACTGTGTTTCAATCCCCTGGCATCCAATATGGTAGTCCGTGCCAGAAGCGATTTCTGAGTGCATAGCCAGGAGTAACCCCTGAGCGTCACCAGGTGTGGCCCAAAAAAACAAACAAAAAAAAAAAGTAGGGAAATGATGTTCTACATGAGATATTCAAGTGCTCAGTGTTCATACCTCGCAAATTACACATCTAGGTCCTGAGAAAACTTTATAATAACATCTAAATTAATTTTTGTCATCCTAGACAACTATATCAACAAATGACTTAATGAAAATAATGACCTGGCTTTAAAAATAAAATCTGAAACTGCTAAAACTGCATATTTGATAAATTGATAAATAAAAATAAGTATAGGTTATTCGATGATTAGAAAACAAATGGTTAACTGAGGAAGAAGCACTAGTTATCAAGTTATTGTAAATTAGCTTCTCTTCTTCCTAGACAAAATTGCTGAAATAGGGGGCCGGCGAGGTGGCGCTAGAGGTAAGGTGTCTGCCTTGCAAGCGCTAGCCAAGGAAGGACTGCAGTTCGATCCCCCAGCATCCCATATGGTCCCCCCAAGCCAGGGGCAATTTCTGAGTGCTTAGCCAGGAGTAACCCCTGAGCAAACGGGTGTGGCCCAAAAAGCCAAAAAAAAAAAAATTTGCTGAAACAGAACAATAGCTATTTAAAAAAATAGTAAAGCTGAAATCTATCCAGACAGAACATAGATTCTATGACATAACCACTTTATAGTAATATATACAGATGATTGCAAAATGATATGGATTATACTATTAATAAGTTATGTCATAAAATAGAAGAATATATTCCTGTGATTTCTTATGAACAAGACAGCCTAATGAGATGGCATCCCTATTTCTATAATTCTTTTCACCAACTAGAAGAGACATTTAACACCATGCATATTCATGAGTCACCAAAACCTGTAAAGAAATTATACCCAGAGAAGTGCCCTTTTTTTGTTGTTTCTTTTGTCAAAACATACCTTTAAAATTTATTTTATTTTTGGTTTTTGGACCACACCTGGAAGAGCTCAGGTATTATTCTTGACTCTGTTCTCAAGGATCACTCCTGGAGGTCTTGAGGGTTCATATAGGGTGCTGGAGATTGAACCCAGGTCAGCTGCATGCCCCAAAAACTAAACTTGCAAGGAACTTGGAAAGTGTATGTATGTATGTATGTATGTATGTATGTATGTATGTATGTAATTTTTTTTTTTTTTTGGTTTTTGGGTCACACCGGCAGCTCTCAGAGGTTACTCCTGGCTCTATGCTCAGAAATCACCCCCAGCAGGGTTGGGGGACCATATGGGATGCCAGGATTTGAACCATCATCATTCTGCATGCAAGGCAAATGCTTTACTGCTGTGCTGTCTCTCCAGTCCCTGGAAAGCATATTTAGTTTTAGCAAGGATAGCATGAGAGAGTACAATTTAGATAATGTTAGATAAAGATTTGATAACACATTGGGATCGGAGAGATAGCACAGCAGTGTTTGCCTTGCAAGCAGCCGATCCAGGACCTAAGATGGTGGTTCAAATCCTGGTGTTCCATATGGTCCCCATGACTGCCAGGAGCTATTTCTGAGCAGGTAACCAGGAGTAAGCTCTGAGCACTGCCGGGTGTGGCCCCAAAACCAAAAACCAAAAAAAAAAAAAAAAAAAAAAAAAAGATTTGATAACACTCTCGCATATCTGAACCCTAAGTTAGACCAACAACAGTTTGCTATTTTCAGCTCTATCAAAAGTATATATGTGGTTTAATGCAAGAAACTTAATTCCAGATCCAAGAGAATACAAGCAGGTTAAGAAGCCTGCCTTAAATGATATCAATCCCTAGTTAATCCCTGGACCTCCAGGGATTCCTGACTCCTGAATCAGGAATAGTCCTTGAGTTGTTGTGTGGCCCCCAAAACAAATAAACCAAACAAACACACCAAAAAAACAACCCAATTTCTTTCAGTTCTCTCATCTTGAAACAGGAACCAGCTCAAAGATAGAGATCTCTGCTCTGCAAAATCAGGGGGAAAGTCAGCTCCTTTTTAAAAAAATAATATCTTTTTTTTTTTTTTTGGTTTTTGGGCCACACCCAGTAACGCTCAGGGGTTACTCCTGGCTATGTGCTCAGAAGTTGCTCCTGGCTTGGGGGACCATATGGGACACCGGGGGATCGAACCGCGGTCAGTCTAAGGCTAGCGCAGGCAAGACAGGCACCTTACCTTTAGCGCCACCGCCCGGCCCCCAAATAATATCTTTATATGATTATTTTTATCTAAGTCCACTCTAACCCTCAGGGACCACACATAGAACACCCCCGAGCAACTCTGCACCAGCTTCTACCCCACATATAGGATTTGGGACCCAAGAGTTGCTGCCAGTTTAAATTCCTCCAGCCAGTTATACTGATCACACCAGAAATCCTCCACTTCTGCCTTGCCCTTCCCCCACAACCAAAGAAAAGTCAGTCCCCATTCTCAGGGACATATGGACTCCCCCACTACTAAAAGACATGTACCCATCTGACACACTCTAAAAGCAGGTAGGAAACCACGGTTATTATCATCTCTGTGGCAGGCTAGCCCATAAAAGTCCTGGTAACTGAAAGAGAGTAACTAGAACTACATGTTCTTGTCCTACTGAAATGCCTTACAGGTTTAAAATGGATTTTAGAAGTATTGGAGAGAATTTCCCAAAACTGCAAAAAACCTGAACATATCATCACAAACAAGGAAACCTAAATAATTAAAAATATCCCCTAGGGACCAGAGCAACAGCACAGAGGTAGGTCATTTACCTTGCACACAGCATATTCAGGAAGACCTGGTTCAATCCCTGGAATCTCATATAGTACCCGCTAGCCAGGAGCGATTTCTGAGTGCATAGCCAGGAGTAACCCCTGAATGTCATGGGGTGTGGCCCAAACCCCCCCAAAAAATCCCCTAGACTTCAAACAACAGCTGGTGGGCTACATGTGGCCCACCCAGGACATTTTTCCTGCCTACCAGGAACATTTGCCACCACTGCCTGTCCTGCTTAGCCACTGACTCATCCTGGGCCTGCAGTGTGCCTGTGTGGAATGTGTACTGCACTCTCTGACTCCATTCTTCTCTCTGTCTCTCGACTCCTCCTCTCAGTTTCAGGCATGGATCCTCAAATTATGAGCCACCAAAAAGCAGGATATAGTTCCCATTGCAATATTGATATTTGTTGATTTAACTTTACTGGTTCTTCATTTTAAATATTGTATTTGTACCTGCTTTGGGTTTTTTAATTCAAAATAAGGTATTGCGGTGTGCATAGGAATTGGTTTATAGCTTTTTAAAAAGTATAGTACAGCCCTCTAACTGTCTGAGGGACAGTGAACTGGCCCTCTATTTAAAACCTCTGCCCTAGTTTGAGGATCCCTACACTCGATTGAAAAGGAGGGACAAGCTCCTGCCCTGTTAAAGCCAAGCCTGCTGCCTCCATCACACAGAATGACAATTTTCCCAATGACCCTGCCTCCTCACCTCTCTACCATTCCCTTCAGGGACACCAACCTGACCAGACTTCAGGTACACCAGTCTTTGGGTTGATATCACAAAGCTTTATGGAGCAAATGTGTGCAGCCATCCCTGTATCTTCCGTTTTCCAAGAAGTCTGGCAAATGTACACATTCCTAAAAGTTGCAGTGTCAGTAATAGTACTTTGAATTTCAGGAAACTTCATTATTTGATGCTGGCATTCCTTTAGGAATACATCAGTTTAACAAAATGAATAGTTAATGGGAGCTTACTTAACCTTCCACCATTGTATTAATGACTGCATTGAAGATATAATTTTTACAAATGTGCTTGCTAGTATACTTTTTTCTTTCTTTTTTTAAACTCTTCTTTTTCATTTTTCCTTTCTATTTTCAATACCTTTGTTTCCACTTATCTGGAAACAAATGTATTATGGTCAACTATGTCAACTATGTGATGCATTTTCTTTAATAAAGTAAAAAAAAAATCCCTTAGACTAAAAACTCTAGTACAAATGGGCTCACTGTTGAGGTGACCTTCAAGAAAGACTTATCATATTTTTTGCTTTATAAGATGCACCTGAGCATAAATGCATAGTTTTTAAACAAGGAAAACAAGAAAAAAATATTCTAAAGCAAATGGTGTAACATGAGATGCCATCAGGATATGGCATCCCATAGGTTCCCTGAACCAGGAGCAATTTCTGAGCACAGAGCCAAGAGTAACTTAACCCCTGAGTGCCACAGAGTGTGGCCAAAAACAAAACTAAACTAAACAGAAACAAAAAACCATACTGTACAACAAATTTCACAATGGAAAAACTACACAGAACTCTACGACACCTTGTGACTAAAGAAGCTAGTTCTGGAGACCCAACCAACACCTGCCACCAACATAACTCTTTCTGATCAGGACATTAGAGCAGAAATGTTACAAATATTCAACAAACAGAGAAAGGATGGAAAGAGCAACCCAGAAGAATCAAGTGGATAGGAGAGCAGACATGAGAAAACTTCAAATAGAACATAGTAGGTGAAACGAAAACCTTACTGGAGCCGGAGAGACAGCACAGCGATAGGGCATTTGCCTTGCATGTGGCTGACCCAGGAGGAACCTCGTTCAAATACCGGTCTCCCATATGGTCCCCCAAGCCCCGAGTGATTTCTGAGCACAGAGCCAGGATTAACCCCCAAGTGCCACCAGGTGTGGCCCACAAACCAATAATCAATCAATAAATAAAGTTTAACAAAAACCCTGCTATTTCTTGGTTTCAAAGAGTTAGAAGCGCCATTAAATCAATATAAAATTTGCAAATTCCTTGCAATCACTTCAAAATACCACCTGACCAACTACCCAACACTGTAGTCCCACTTCCTGTTGCTTCATCCTTCCTCTGCTCCTAGCCCATATCCCAAAACCCATCAGCCATTATTCTGTGCCTTTACACTTGATTTTAGAATAGGAATAGAATAGAATAGAATAGAATAGAATAGAATAGAATAGAATAGAATAGAATAGAATAGAATAGAAATGGGGTCTCAGGGACTAGAGCGGTGACACAAGCGGTAAGACGCTAGCTAGCCTAGGACGGACAGCGGGTTCGATCCCCCAGCGTCTCATATAGTCCCCAAAGCCAGGAGCCCTTTCTGAGCACATAGCCAGGAGTAAACCCTGAGCATTATCGGGTATGGCCCCCCAAAAAAGAAATGGGGTCTCAGTCATCTTTTACCCAGAAAATGTCTCTGCTAAAAATTAAGATATAATTAAAATATCATTTCCTCCAGGAAAGTATACTCTGGCATTCCTATCATTCACAAAGCACCTCCCTGGAAAAACATCACTGTCAATAAATGTCACAATTTTTCCTTTATAACCCTTCAGACCAACAAATTGAGAAAAATCACAAGATCTTGGGGTTGGAGTGATGGCGCAGCAGTAGGGAGTTTGCCCTGCACACAGCTGACCCAGGACAGACCGTGGTTCAATCCCCTGGCGTTCTATATGGTCCCGGAACCAGAAGCATTTTCTGAGCGCATAGCCAGGGGTAACCCCTGAGCATCACTGGGAATGGGCCAAAAAAAAAAAAAGAATAAAAAATCACAAGATGTTGACACTGTTACAAATGCATTATCTTCATCCTTAGCTGAATTTTCTCGAGTGCTTCAAAACCTCTATCATCTCTACCCAATTGTCAGCACATTCTTTCGCTCTCAAATACTTTTACTATTTTACTATTTTCTTCAATTCTCCAAATAATTAAGCCCTGATCCCTCAAGAAATAATCTTAGGCTAGCGGAATAGTACAGGGATTATGGAATTCCTCTTACACAGCTCTGACTCTGGTTGGATCCCTAGCATACAGGTTTCCTCAAGCATCAGAAGTGATCTCTGAAGAGACAGGAGTATGACCTAAGCACAACATCTGCTTTCTTTCTGTCGCTTTGTTATGTTTAGTAATGCAGTAAGAATGGATGCTCTAATAGTTCTTATTTACTTATTTCTGTGCTTGGTCTAGCTGACTCCGATTTTACCTTCTGCTTACAAATTCAAGCTTCCTTGATGGAAGCAACCTGAAAGGTAACCATCCCAGCCCTCAGGTGATTTGGATCCTCCTTCTACCTGCTTTCATTTCCCTGTACATCTAGCACTGCTCTTATAGAAGTAATTTCATAAAATTAGTTACATATCTGTTCAGTTCTTAACCTAAATAGCATTCACTTTGAAGACAGAAACTCTCATTACGCTAAAAATGTTGCTTGAATCAGTAGTTATTTTTCAACCCCTTCCCTGCCCACCCACTTCCCCACCATCCTACTTACCACTACTCCCTATACCCTCCGTTTACAGAATCCGACCGGCATATTCTACATTGAAAACGACAGTGCAGGAGCCAGAGCTCTGGTACAGAGGGTAGGACTCTTGCTTGCAAGAGGTCCACCTGGGTTCAATACGTAGCACCCCAAATAGTCCTCCAGGCCCTGGAGTAGGAGTTATCCCTAAGCACCACCGGGTGTGGTCCAAAGAAGATAAAGAAATGGATAATGTACTAAGTATGATTCCATTGTGGAGACTCTCTCTCTGCCCTAGGCTAGATGAAGAATTCTGCCTGATCTAAAAAGGCTGCAGAGAATTTACTTAGAATCAGAACTATGTGCACAATCGAATTAGAATTTAAAACACACACACACAAATTCTAATTGTCCAAATTGTCTAATTTCTAATTGTCTAAAGAATTGATTTACAAAGGGGAAGAATTGATTTATCAGCAATTGTGCTTAATTAGACAAGTCCACTGTACTCTCTGGCGACTGAGCTGGCAGACACAATCATCCTGATCCATCCATACTTGGCTCAAGGAGCTATAGTTTAGATCTCTATGTTTGTCTTGGAAATCTATACAACCCTGTAGATATAAGGAGACACGATATGGATGGAAAATATGTTGAGTTATGTATACAAGAGCTTTCATGTAATAATTGCTTAACAAAAAAGTATTTGGCCATTGCTAAATCTTAATGTTTAAAATAATAAATTGGCTAGTATCAAAAAAAAATCTGCAGGAATAAATTTCAATTCCTGGCTTGCGGGACTTAACTAGAGGATGCAAAGATCTACCTCGTAGACTTTAGCACACTTTGTTCTCTAACTCGGGGTCCTTCCAGCAGCCGAGGGGACTGTTCCCCCGAGACCGAGACAGCCCGGGGAAGCAACAATCCATGGCCCCAGACCCCGAGTGCTGAGGCGGAGCGGATCGCCTAGCTACCCGCACACCGACACCCCCGCACCGCGCCATCTATTCGCGTCGTAGGTCGTGGAGGGCGAAGCGACCTCACCGGCAGGCGGAACTCCAGGTGCTCCTGTGCCATGAGCAGCAGGTACCTGTTCAGGGGACCCGACAGCGCCATGGCAGCAGCTCGAAGTACGCGTGCGCGGCGCACACGGTGCACTGCCGCTCGGGAGCGCTCAGAGCCTTTCCCACTAGGGCGGAGCTTAAGGGGCCGGAAGTGGAAATAGCGTAAGAAGGAGTTTCCCATGCAAGTGTTTTCCGGGTGAGTTCCTAGTCCGGAGAGGAAGGTTCACTTCTGAAACCCGGCCTAGTAGCAATGGTGCCCTTCCTGCTTGTAGAGTTGTAGAAAAAGTACTTTCGGGTGTGAATCGCTTCCTTGTCATTCATAAGAGTTGAGAACTTCGATCTATAAAAACCTGCACGCACAGGGATGAAAGTCTCTATTGATCATTGCCAAATTGGAAACAACCTGAATGAATCGACATGAGACACCCAGATAATAGTTTTCCGTTCTAAAAAGAGATGGACTATCAAGTCATGAAAAATATATATAAACAACCTTAACATGTTGTTAAAATCTTGATATGTTGTGTATAATCTAACCTGAAAAGACTATATAGATTGACTGATCCAACTCTGTTAAAGTCTGGAAAAGGCAAATTTGCGCTAAGGAGGACTTTTAAGCAATGAAAATACTAAGAAATCAGTGATGGACCTATTTTTCCAAACAGAAAGTTAAATACAAACGTGAGTCCTAAAATAAGCTATGAATTTTGGGTGATCCTGAGGTGTCAATTCAGACTTGTCTATGCTGGCACAAGGAAAGTAAGTAAAGGAATATGGGAAATCCTTGCACCTTCTCCTCTCCATTTTGCTGTGAACCTGAAACTGAAGTTTGTTTGTTTAAGGCTGGAAAAATGAAGCCAAAGAGAGTATAGTCTTGCATGTGGGTGACACCACCAGTTCAATCCTTATACTGAGTATGGTCCCCTAGGCACAACCAGTTGTGACCCAAAAAGAGTACAGAGAATGATATATAATTTTTCATTTTTATTTATCTTTTCAAGTAAGAACAATTTAAAATTGCTTTAAAATTTTAAAGTTCTGCAATTACAAATAATATCATATAATATCTCAAATGCTATTTTAAACATTTTAAGCAAGTTAGTTAATTAGCTGATGTCACAGATAGCTACCATTAGCAATTAGTGATAGGCTGAGTAAATTTTAATTGTAATTCATTAATCTTTACAAATGTAGGAATTGCTGCTAAACATGAGTCGCCGACAGTTTTTCAGAAATGCAGAAAACTTATTATAGTGGATGTAAATGTAAATAACTTTGTTGGTTAATTACATTTTAAGAGGTATATAAGGCATTTGTTGTTTCCTTAATTTTTTAATTATCATTGCAAGTTCACATATCATATGTTTGCACATTTTCAAAATTCCTATTCTGAAATTGAAGAGATTCTTTAACTGATTGGTAGAGAGCAGTAAGTTCTCATTCATTTTTAGTGGCTCATCAAACTAAACAAAAATGCTACAGAACTTGAAATTCTAAAAGATGACTACAATCATTTCTCCTATTACTGTATGCAAGTTCCTTCATATTATTTTACTGGTTTTCCATTAAAGAGTAGTCTGTTTCTTTAAAAATATCTTGAAAATCTAATTTTGAGAATTACTTCTAATTCCAAATCTTTCTACCACCAGTGACTAAAGAAATAGACATTGCTTTTTATTGTGGGTCTCAATCTCTGATCTCTGCCTAAACTCCCACCATATGCCTAACGTTTCAGGTTTAAAGCTCAGTTCTACTGCTTTCATAACTGTTTTTCATTCCAGTTTCTTCAGTGACACATAGTACAGCTATTTCTGTACTAAATTATAATCACTAATATTGTTCAGACCCTTGTATTAGGAACTGATGAGACTATTTTCCAGTATTTTCTGATACTAACAGTGTCTGTTACATGTTAACAACAAATATTTGCTGAATGAATAAATGAACATACTAATACTAATTCCAGATGTTATAAACACAGTAATAAAAATTACATAATTTTAAAGTTTAATATTATGACAAAATGCATTATCATAGCCTATTTTTAACATCAATACTTTAATCATTTTGTTCATTTATATTCATGCACATGATACTCTTATTAGCACAGTAGGATTTGATTTAGTACCTATACTTAATTCACTTTCATTACTGTCACTAAAAGTTAGCATGAAAAAACAATCCCCCCCTTCTGACTCTGCACTCAGAAATCGTTCCTGGCAGGGATGCCGGGATTTGAACCACGGCCCATCCTATATTGACTGCTTGCAAGGTAAATGCCCTACTACTGTTCTAAGTCTCTGGCCCCAAACCACTTTTTAATTTAGCCTTCCATGAGTATAAGTTTTAAAAGCAATTTCCACCCATTTTAAGATATTAATATATTAAATATTTTGTATTCCCCCCCCCCTTATCTTCTCACAGGCTAAATTCCATTACAGTGAATTCTCTTGGATAGCCAAACTGACCACTATGGCAAATTCATTTTTAGAAATATACTAATTTTTAGAATATATTGTATAACTTTCAAAATTAATTTGTTATAAAGAAGGTAAGCTTCAAGAAATGAAAACTAGCATCTGAAAGCTGAATAAAAAGTGATGTATTTACATCAAATAAAATCAATGGACATTGCATATTTATGGTACTCCTTGAAATTACATGTGTAAAATTATAGAACTATTATGAAATAGTTTGGTTTTCTACGTGGTAATAAAATTTCCAACAAAACACTCTACCAGTTTATTCTTTGTAAATAAATTATAGTAAACTGACTAATCAGAAATTTAAATATTTCAACTTTTAAAAAACTATAGAGAGCCCTTCTTGATAGGTAGAATTTGTTTTAATGGGATTGTAGCCATAGTATCTTATATCTTAGGCAAGTAACAATTAAAACAGAGAAGTCAATGACCAAGTTTCATGTAGCAATGCCACAGATTTCAGTAAACACACTCAGAAAACATTTAGAGCTATCCAGAGTAACATCTTATAAAATTCAACAAGCATTAAATTAAGCTTCAAAGCAAATAAAATATTTGTTTATGCTGAGCCACGATTAGGAAAATCTTCCAATGCTGACATTTTCATGCTTTTAGTTTTGAAATCAAATGATCAGCCTGTAATTATAAAAGCAAACATTTTACTTCAATTATCATGACTTCTATATAAAAATTATACTAACATTCGGATAATTTACAAAAATGTTACTCTGTTCTTAAAAACATTTTATTCAATTATAGATTTGAGTTTTAAATATTCAGAATTTAACATTTTTAAACTTTTATAAACTACATTGCATATTAATTGGTAAAATTTTATTCATATTATTTATTGGTGCTTCAACATGAAAATAAAATTATAGTACAGTTTTAAAAATATAAAAATACAGATGAACCTTATTATATTTAAGTAAAAATAGTTTATTTGAAAAGGCTATGTACAATCTGATTCCAACTATATGATATTCTAGGAAATGCAAAACAGGAGACATTGTAAGTAATTACCAGGGATTAAAGAGTAAAGAATACACAAAGCACATAAGACTTACAGGGCAGTGAAGCTATTCTATATAACATGTAACAGCAGACACATGTTATTAAACTATTAGTACAAACCCATAAAATTCAATAAAAAATTAAGTGAGAGGGGCTGGAGAGATAATACAGTGGGTAGAATGTTTGTCTTGCATGCAGGCGACCTAGATTCAATCCCTGCTATCCCATTTTGTCCTCTAAGCAATAATCAGAATAGTTCCTGAGTGTAGAGGAAGGAATACAGGAATAACTCCTCAGCATTGTCAGAATTGACCCAAATTCCCCACCAAAAATTAATTTAGAGCGAACCCCTTAAGAAAAAACATGGACTGGGTCAGAGAGATAACACAGCAGTACAGTGTTTGACTTGCATGCAGCTGACCTGAATCAAACCCTGGTTTTATCCCAGGCATCCCATAATGCCCCCTGAGCCTGCCAGCTACAATTTATGAGTGCAGAGCCAGGAAGGAGTAATCTCTGAGCATTGACAGATGTGGCCCAAAATCCAAAAAAAAAAAAAAAAAAAAAGGAAAGAAAGAAAAACCATGGATTATGGAAAGTCATTGCAATGCATAAATTGTTATAAAAGTACCCTAATATGTTGACCATAGAATGCAGAGATTTGTGAAAATTGTACTTTCTGTTTATTTTTCCTATGAATCTAAAAAGAAATGTAGAAACTATTTCTTATGATAAAAATTCTGTCTAATTTTTAATTGAAGGGAGAGATGAAAGCAATAGTTCTGAAGTTTAGGAAAAATACATATATTCATATACCTAAAGCCTATTATATTAAATTAAATATAATTTTGTATATTTTTCTCAATAATTTTATATAGTTGGAGTACAAGAAAGTTTCTGTTTGTTTTTGAACCACATCAGTTATTTCTCTACCAGATTGAGCCAGAAGGTGATCCCTGTGCAGAGATAAGAGTAAGTCCTGAGTACCAACAGATATGGCTTAAAACACCACTCTCCAAGCCAGGAGTGATTTCTGAGTGCATAGCCAGGAGTAACCCCTGAGCATCAAACGGGTGTGGCCCCCAAAAACAAAAAACAAAATAAAAAATAAAGACCTGTATTAAAACACCACTCTCAATACCAAAATTTTAAAATAAAATAAAAATCAAACCTATGAGAGTTGAAAGTTCCTTCTGTTGACAAGAAAGACTACATTGAAAAGGACAAATATAATTGTTTTTAATTTTTGGTAAAAACTGTAACACTTACTGTAATAAACCAGTAGGAGTTCACTCTATAAATCAGTCTTGATAAGAAACTAAGCTGATCTACTGGTGCCAGAACATGAAGGTGCAAGTGATAAATTGAACAGAATGGTGACACATGGAAGCCCATTCTATAAGACAAAACAATAGACCACTGAAAAATTAGTCAATGATTAGAAGCTATTTTTCAGATCAAAACACATGTATATTAAAGACAGTAAAAATAAAAAAGGTTATCTAAACTAGACACATTAATGATCACTCAAGTCCCTTAAACTGTTTTTCTTTATATACTTAAGAATATTTAAATATATTCTTCTTTCCAGTTAGAGTTCACCATAAGTTTTTTTTTTACTAAAAAAGATAATCAAAGATAATTTTTGTCTAAGAAAAACACTTAGGAATTCTGAGTTGATCTATTTCAATCTATCATAAGTTGTGTTTCTCTTAAGATATGCATCTTGAGAGAAAGAAATACAGAAGAAGAGAGAAGTAAAATACAAGCAAGGAAAAGCAAGTTGGAGGGAAACTGGGGACATGGGTGGCGGGAAATGTGAATTGTACGGCAAATCAAAGTGTGGAAAAGGAAGAACAAGGAAGAGAGAGAGAAAAAAGAAAAGTGTATGCTCCAGAGACAGGAAGTATCAGACAGAGCTTCGGTGGGGAGGGTGAGAGTAAAACTGGGAATATTGGTGATGGGAAATGTGCACTGGTAAAGATTGTACATTGTATGACTAACTCAATCTGGGGGTGGGGGAGACCCTGTATTATGAACAACCTTGTAACCATGGTGTTTAAAAAAATTTTTTAAATAAAAAAATATGCTTCAATGAATTATTTTTAAATAGTGGACAAGAGCTAAAGAGAAAATGCAAATATTAAGGCACAGGCCTTACATGCAAAGAATGACAATAGTTTGATTCCTTTACAACATGGTACCCCTGAGTAACACCAGATTTAGCCCTGGAAGTCCTGCAAGAAAAATATGGCAATCCTGTGCAAGAAATCTACAGGCCTGATGAAAATCAGAAGGACTTCCAAGGCTCCTGAGCATGACATAGGAGATCCCCAACTCCTATATTCCTTCCCACTACACCAACCTCCCCCACAAGTTGAAAAGACCTTTATTGCAAAGTGCCACTAGATGGCGCACTTTCTTCCATTATAATCAGCCATTTTTCCTAGTAAACTATTATTATTAGAGAATAATTTTTTAGAAAAATTTATTATCACTTAATATTATTTATAAAACTAAAACATATGATAATAATTAGTATTTTCTTTATTAGACTTTGTGAGTGAATATTCACATATTCAATAAAGAAAAGTCAATTTGGAAATATTTTACTTATCAGTACTTCTTGAACATTCTTGTCTATCGTATCCGTGATTATTGTTAAAACAGTGAGACATGAGAGGAAGTTTTATTAAATTTACATTACCAACCATATATATGCTCCCTTTCTGAAAAATAACATGTTGACTGTGAACTATGCACCTCTATGCTTTCATTTTCCATTAAAAAATGTATAGAACCAAATACATATACTGGTTTCCACTTGGAAGTATCCATATCTACCTCACATTGTTGAAATCAGTGAAGTCATTCTTCTCAAGAATAGCTTTTCCAGCACTTACCATGCTCTCAACTATAAAACAGGAAAGAAAAAAAAAAAGAACATTATAGGAGATATTGAATAGGAGTCAAAAATCTTGAATTTCAGTCTCACATCTACCATCGCTTAACCTGCTCCTTAGAGGTAATCTCAAACTTTTTGTACAGTGTTCCTGTAAGCCTTACTGTTTTGGTTTATTGTTTCTAGCAATATTTTTGGTGGAGTCTGTAAAGTTTTCAATATATAGTATTTCATCTGCAAGTAGTGATCATTTGACTGGTTCATTTCCAATTTATATATCTTACATTTCTTCTAATCTGATTGCTGTTGCTAGGACTTCCAAACTATGTTAACTAAAATTGATGACAATGGGCATGTTTCCCTTGTGCCTGATCTCAAGGAAAATGCTTTTAATTTTTTACCATTGAATGTGATGCTGTCTGTGAGTTAGCTGAAGATGGATGGCTGTTACTATCTTGAAGTATGTTCCTTTGATTCCTATTTTTGAAGGGATTTTTTTTTTTTTTTTTTTTGGTTTTTAGGGTCACACTCGTTTGATGCTCAGGGGTTACTCCTGGCTACGCACTCGCCGGGGGATCGAACCGTGGTCCTTTCCTAGGCTAGCGTTTGCAAGGCAGACACCTTACCTCTAGCGCCACCTCGCTGGCCCCGGAGGTATTTTTTTAAATCATTAGTGGGTGTTCAATCTTGTCAAAAGCCTCTCTGCCTCAAATGACATAATCATATGATTTGTATCTTTTTGTTTAACTGATGTGTTGTATTATATTATTTGTAAATATTGAACTTCTTGCATCCCTGAGATTAAAAAAACTTCTATCTTAATATATGCATTTAATCAAATATTTCCCTCTAGGCACAGCTTTCACTGATTTTCACAAATTCTGATATGCTAGTGAATTTTTTTACTTAGCAATTAATTCAAGATAAATTTATTGAATTATTTAGAATTTCCTTCTAAAATATTTTACTTTTAAATATTCAGTGCTGTTTGAAATTATTTTTCAAATCCAATCCCATGGTCCTCATTTTTAAAATTTGTTGATGATTTGAAATGTAGTAAGTTAAATTTTATTACCCAGAATATTAAATATCTTGATAGTAGACCTTGTATTCATTAAAAAAGTATATTCTAGGTCTAAGGCTGAAGAACATGCCTGTGATGCACAAGATCCTGGGCTTGATCAAGCACTACAAAGTAACTAGAATATTACCAGGTATAGTCCTGGTAGCCCCTAACATGCTAGACAGGCACAAAATTTTTATTTCACAGGAAAAATTCAAGAAAAGTAGTGTCACAGTATTTAACATCTCTCTGTATGATTGTTTCCCCAATTGTATAAAATATATGAATTTATTAATTAGAAGAACTTTTAAACTTGTATTATGGAAATATTTAAAAATACTCAAAAATAAAAGAATAGCATAGTAAATCCCAAACATCTATATGCTTCAAAACTAGTAAATTATGAAGTTTTGGGTTCTGGCTGAAAATTTCCCACTGCATTGGTTAGGGCAACAGGCTCACAACTAACTCTCCAGTATGGAAAAACGAAACCTAGGATTAGCACAGTCCATGACCTCTAACCTTGATCCCTCTCCCTTCTGTCCAAAGGACACTAAAGACTGAGCATAAAATTAAGCTGCCAGAACCATGGGGTTAGAGAAAGTTGGCTTCATTTCTACCTCTTTTGTTTCCTTTTTCTTTTCTTCTTTTTTTTTTTTTTGTTTTTGTTTTTGGTGCACACTCACTGGTGGCACTCAGGCATAATTAGGGTTTGCTGTGTGCAAGGCCTCTGTAAAAAATGTACTATATAAAATTTTTAAATAATTTTTGCAATACAAGGATAGAACCCAGTGCCCCTTATACATGTAATGCGAGTATATATCTCTGAGCTACAACCTCTACCCCAAAACTTTTCATGAGAAAGAAGAACTACTAGGGAAAAACTAATGAAACAAGCATAAACATATTTCTCCATCAAAATAAAACAGTATCAAGGGAAAATTTTAAAGCTAAGTGGGCACTGTTTGATAATAAATATTCCAAGGACACTGGCAGAATTTCATATACCCATGAAAAATTAGTTGTTTCAAAACTGGTAATCCTAAGAAATAAACAGAAGAGACTACATATCATAAAACTTTCTTAGTCACTTTCAGAAAGTTTGGCTCTAATTATTTAATATATAAACTACGTTAAAGTGTTGATGAAATTAATCCTGGGCTCTGGTTTTTAAAGAGGTTTTCAAGGATTTGAATTCAGAAGTCTTAGAGAATGATATCTGACAAGTCACAGAAGTCTTGAGTAGAAAAACTACAGGAGAAGAGATTTAGAGTCTTCTTTTCAAAGACTAGAATTTACATAACAGAAGTTATATAATTAAATGTTGGTGTTAATTTATCTATATAAGAAACTACAATATAACTTCATAGGCCATATTATATCATTTTTCCATAGTACCTTTCACTTTCTGAATCATGGTACAGAATTATTGCTTGTCCAGCATGTATTATTAAGCTCTGGGTTCAATTGCCAGCACTAAAAAAATAAAATAAAATAAAGTAGATTTTAAAGATTGAAGTGTTGTCCTGGGCCGAGTGATAGCACAGTGGTAGGGCATTTGTCTTGCACTTAGAAAACCATGATGACCTGGGTTAGATCCCAACATCCCATATGGTCCCCGGAACCTGCCAAAAGCTTCTTCAGAGTGCAGAGCCAGTAGTAACCCCTGAGCACAGCCAGGTGTGACCCCTCCCCCCAATAAATATCTTGAATTTGCTTTAGATTCACTGTGGAAGAAGGCATATATTTAAAAACATCAGCAGTTGTTAATCAGTTTGAAGTAAGATCATACTTCTATTGTTTTGTTTGCATACATATGAAATTTTTCATAATAAAAGTTTTAGTTAAAAATATATTAATTTGGTCTACCTACAGTACTGTAAAATTTCAGTAGAATGCTTTCATAATGACAGGTTCAAAAAAGTCATAATGCTCTTTTTTTCATTATATACAACTAGATTTTTTTTAAAAAAATCATCACTACCATAATTGATGCCATTTCCAGATATGTAACCATGATACATAAGCCATCATCTTACCCAATTTTATATCACTTCTCTGTAGATCTTTGCAGTTTCCAATATGCTGTTTTGGCACTACAAGATAATGATGAAGTGTAGCTGGCTTGATATCTTTAAAGCAAACTAGATCTTCATTCTAAGGGATAAAACATGTCATTTGTTAGTCAGCCAATGATTTTTTTAATTTTCTGATGTTGCTACGATATGACCCAATTATAAATCTAGTATTTACAGAAATAGCAGTTACACTTACAATTAAACCCTCTAACCAATTCTGTGATTATTTATTAAGCTCATGAAGCTTTAGGTTCCTCCATAAACTATTTATTCCAGAAAATAAAAAACTTCTATAAAGTCATCATCAAGAAAAATATTAAAAATATAGTTCATTAAAAATTTCATTATGGGGGCCGGAGAGATAGCACAGCAGTAAGGAGTTTGCCTTGCATGCCGAAGGTCGCTGGTTCAAATCCCGGCATCCCATATGGTTTCCCAAGCCTGCTGGGGCCAATTTCTGAGTGTAGAGCCAGGAATAACCCCTGAGCATTGCTGGGTATGACCCAAAAACCAAAAAAGAAAAAAATTTCATTATGAGGCCAAAAAGATAATATAGTGGATAGGGCTTTTGCCTTGCTCACCATCAACCAGGGTTCTTTCCCTTTATCACATATGGTCACATGGTCCCCAAGTCACAAATCCCTGACCTCATTATCAGGAGTAAGCCCTGAACACAGATGGATGTGGCCCAAAGACAAACAAAAATACACATTAAATATAAGAAATGTTCTATGTGCAAGGTTATTTTTCACTGCAGAATTTATGATTGTATAAATAAATATGTTTAAAATGCAACTAGAATTAATGGAGTAAATAATTGAGTATTGTATAGAAATAAAAATAGAAATATCTTTATATGATTAAAATGATTTCTTAAATATATGCCTATTAAATATATCACCATACAAGAGAGATCTGGCTAATTTTTTTACCTAAGAATGGAGAATACAAGGAGAGATGATTCAAAGAACCAGAGCACAAAGTTTGAATGCAGGAGCCCAATTTTGTTACCAGTACTGCTAGGAATGATTCCCTTTACCTTCCTAAGTGTAGGAATATGTATGTGGATAATGATAGATTAAACCAAAATAATTTTTCAAAGTCCTTTACAAAAGAAGAAAACAAGGGTAGGGATGAGAAAAAGATACTAGACCTCTCTGAACTACTCTGTTTTAGAACACAAATATTTAATATTCATTTATGAACAAGAAAATAGTCCCGAAAATTTCAAAATCAAAAAGAGACAAAAATTCTAACTGCCCATTGAGTTGGTAGCATAATCATACAAAAAAAATTCAAATTACTTATAATACTATATTTTTCATACCATAAGATGCATTTTCCCCAAAAGATACGTCTTATGGAGTGAGTGCACCGGGAGCTGAAGCCTGATTGCAGGGGAGGAGAGACAGTCATAATGATTCTTAATGTCAATGTTCACTTAACATGGTTGAAATATTATACTATGGTTTACTAAATATTTTAGTACACCATTTGCTTTAGAAGGTTTTTGTTTTCCTTGTCTAAAAACTATGTGTCTGGTGCATCTTATACAGCGAAAAATATAGTACATAATTTTAACTACTCTCTAAACTCGTTATTATTAAATTCACTAAACTTTTTTATTTCTTGCTTTCATTTCAGATCACAGACAAGTTTCTGAAATCTGGGGCATGTCATACGTATTCATCTCTGAATTTCAAGTTAAGCTTACAAAAGTATAGTTAAAAAGACACTTAAAAAGATAAAACCAGATAACTATAAAGGAAATTACGCATCATTATAATTTTCAGATACTTTCCCAGCAAGAGTTGGAATCCATCTTTCAATTTCTTTGCAAAAATACCTTCTTTTTTTGTTTGTTTGTTTGTTTTGGGGGCCACACCTGGCGGTGCTCAGGGGTTACTCCTGGCTGTCTGGTCAGAAATAGCTCCTGGCAGGCAGGGGAACCATATGGGACACAGGGATTCGAACCAACCACCTTTGGTCCTGGATCGGCTGCTTGCAAGGCAAACACTGCTGTGCTATCTCTCCAGGCCAGCAAAATACCTTCTTAAAGCTGAAATTTTAGCTTTGTTTGATTAGAAGTATTTCTCCAAATCCTTATGGACCCTTTCCTATGAAGCTTTTTTTTTTTTTAATTTTCTTAGCTCTCCCTCCCCCATAATTTGCTTCTTTTGTTTTGTTTTTGCATCAGACCTGGCAGTGTAAGTCTATTAAAAAAACAAAAACAAAAACAAAAAAAAAAACAGGGGGCTACTCCTGGCTATGTTCATGGTACTATGTGGTTTCAGGGAAATAACCTGGGACTACATTATGGAAAGCATGTGCTCTGACCCTTATTATTGAGTTATCCCCCCAACCCTAATTTTTGTTGTTGCTTAAATACTCCCCCTCCTTGATGCTGAGTCTTTGAGTCCTCTCTTCCCATATTTTAGTATTATGGAGATAGTATATACCTGTTTACATCCTGTATGGTATAGAATACAATACTGTACTGTTCACCCTAGAAAGAAAAAAGCCAAAATTTGTACTTTTTGAGAATATATGGATTAGGCAAATAGCTACCCTATCTTGACTTCATTGTTCATTGTTAGCACTGACTCTTAATCATTTGGGCTAAGTATACACCTAAATACAGAAAAAAAATATAATTAAAATAGTAGACTAGTATTCACTTCTATATTAATTCTTTCTGTGATTACTATATTAAAGAAATTATAAAATATTTTTAAAAGATTAAAATTTAAAAACAATTTATTTTGGTTTTTTGGGCCACACTTGGTGACGCTCAGAGAACTAAATATCCAAGCCAGAATCAACAACAATGAAATCATGAGACCAAACTTTAACAACCAAATTTTAAAGGTGCCTATAATAGTAGGCTGGGGCGGTGGGGAATATTTGTGGAGGGAGGCTGACACTGGTGGTGGATTGGTCCTAAAACATTGTATGTCTAAAATCCAACTATGAATAACTGTAAATCATAATGGTTTAAATTTAAAAAAATTAAAGAGAGATGGCTCTTTGTCCTATTTTAACAAACATGCAAGTCTCTGATATACCTGCTCCTAAATCACATCTGTATTTCCTTGGGGTTAAATGTTCAACTAAACTCTATTTCTGGGAGTGAGGGGAGTCGTTACTGTCCAGTGTAGTGGGGACAAAAGCCAGGGATTGAACCTGGATATGCCACATACAAGGCAAACAGTGCCATTAATCTGGCCCCTTTCCCTTAAATGCTCTTTTTTTTTTTTTTTTTGGTTTTTTGGTTTTTTGGTTTTTGTTTTTTGGGCCACACCCAGTGACGCTCAGAGGTTACTTCTGGCTATGTGCTTAGAAATCAATCCTGGATTAGGGGACCATATGGATTCTGAGGGATCGAACTGCAGTCCATCTTAGGCTAGCGCTGGCAAGGCCACCTAAAAACATTTTTTATATTTTATATATTTAAGATTGAATAAGCAAGGTCAGATACTATGACTATATAGACTACATAATTATAGAAAAAAAGATTAATTACCTCTGAAACCTACTAAACCTTCTCTTTCTCTTCCATGGTTACATGTATACTTAATGTCAAACACTAATCATTAGACTTTTATTATAGACAGCCTATTTTGATAGTGAGGTAATATTGTGTTATAAATAAATTTCAGGCAGACAGCTCTTTGTAAATCAATATCTATCTATATATTATTATCACCACCAAAAGTCTAACTCCAGTTCACCACTACATAATTGACCTCATTACCTCTTATCTCCCATCCCAGCCATTCTCCTTGCCCCAGGAGGGATAGAGATCATGTCACTTAGATGTACTTAGTATTTAGATGCTTTGAAAAGCAAACAAAGGACAAAACAATCTTTCCATTGTTTTTGTTATTTCCAAATGGCAAACATGGTCACTCTAAGTATATGGTTTCTTTTTGCTTTTTCCCCATTCCAATATTTAATCACAAGTTTCATATTTTTGGTCATCATAGAGAGTTACTCAACAAGAAGAGTATAACTGAACCATGCCTTGCATGCAGCCAACCCAGGACAAATGGTGGTTTGAGTCCCAGCACCCCATAGGTCCCCGAGCCAGCCAGGAGCGATTTCTGAGCACAGAACCAGGAGTAACCCCTGAGCACTGCGAAGTGTAACCCAAAAACGAGAAACAAACAAACAAAATGGCAGTCTGCACACTTATATTCATTGCAGCACTTATTTACAATAGCCAGAATCTGGAAACAATCCAGATGTCCAACAACAGATGAGTGGCTAAAGAAACGGTGGTACATTTACACAATGGAATACTATGAAGTCAGGAAAAACGAATTTATTCTGAGTGAAATAAGTCAGAGGGAGAGAGATAGACACAGAATAGACTCACTCATCTATGGGTTTTAAGAAAACAAAAGGCATTATTGTAATAATACACAGAGACAATAGAAATGAGGGCTGCAAGACCGTTCCTGATATGAAGCTTACCACAAAGAGTGGTAAGTCCAGTTAAAGAAATAACTACACTGACAATGGTAGTGAGTGAGAGAAATAGAATGCCTGTTTCGAATACAGGCAAGGGGTGGGGATGAAGGAGTTAGGGGTCATTGGTGGTGGGAAGGTTGCAGGGTTGTTCTTTTTTAAAACTAAAACCCTACTACAAACAAGTTTGTCGCCATGGTATTTAAATAAAGATATTAATAAAAATGGTCTGGGTTCTAGTATATTAAATCATGAGGATTGAGGGGGTATATCCAACTGTGCTCAAGTATCACTTCTAGCATCAAATCATCTTTTGATTCAATTTTGAAAAACACAATTATTTGGAGTCCTATTATTCATATAACTATGTCTACTTTGCTTAAATTATCATGACTTTTTTAATGTATTTGCCCTATGCCCAATATCTACACTTTAAAGTATATCTTAGACCTCTTTACCTCTATAAAACTGTCCAGACTCTCCATATAGTATACTCTAATAATGTTCATAACAAATAAACAATCTTGACATTCAGCCAGGAAGAAAGTTTTACAAGAAGTTTGGATATTCTCATCCCATTTGGATGACTATTTTTAGACCAACAAACCTTTCTGCAACTACCAGTATATACATTCTCTCCACAGTATTCAACATTGCTACTGGAGAGCACAAAATTTAAAAGAGGTTTCCAGAAACCTAAAATAAACTAAAAATAAAAACCTCAGTTTATCTCACAGTAGACTATTTTATATTTAATAAAAAAATTTTTTTCATTTCTCAGTAGCCTGTTTTATGTTTAGTAAAATAAGTAGTAAATGAAAAGGGGAAGCTTGGAAGTCTATATGCATTCACTGATCAGTTCAAAAGAGTTTTACTTCAAAACACTCATATAATTCTTTCCCCTGTATTTTCTTCTCTTGTTTTCCTTTACTATAGACTTACAATTATATCACTTCATTCACTCTTAAGTCATAAATTATATTTCATAACAACAAAAGGACCAAACTCAAAGTGAGGTTACCACCACTGTCCATTCATCCAGAAACTAGGTTCAAGCTGCTACAGCAGAGGAGGGTTATTGCACAGCTGAATCTACTATAAACTTAGACCTCAATCTTGACTTAATTTATTCACACTACAACCTTTCTGTTTCCCTGATCCCCAGTTCCCAGATAAACTACTTAAAATCAGATTATAATTTAATCCTTCCCTCTCCTCCTTCAAATGCCACCTTTTGAGTGCAACATTTCCTGACTAAAATTAGAGAAATGTGGTTTGCCTCTTCTATTTTACTATTAAATCATTCATCTTAACTTACTTTGTTGCTTATTGTTTATTTCTTGTAAACAGAATGTAAGCCCTAGAGGATGAAGGTATTTTGTTTCTTGCTAAAGTCTCATAGCCTTCATATATAGAAGGTAATCAAATAACGAGTAATGAATGAACAACTGAGTTTGCACTTTTCCAGAGACAAAACTTTACAGCCCTGAGACGTTTTAAACTTCTCTCTATTGGTAACTTCCTATAAGAACTTAGGCACAAAATGTTTTAAGAATTTTTTTCTTTGTCTCTCAACTCCAGAAATTATCACCTTTGACAACCTCCCTGAGATTGCCAAACTTCATTCAAAAGTTAATGTGCAGTCTTCTTCACACCATTATTATTATCGACCATAATCTGCCATCATCCTCACCATAGCACTGCAATTTCTATGTGCAAGGTCAATGAGGATCCTTTTGGGATTGATCAACCAATTGGGATTGACCTAGGCTTTTCTGTTAGCATGCAAGAGGGACATGACACAGACTTGACCTAACCTTGACTTGAGGTCTGGGAAAGGCTGATAATGCTGCTTATATGCTGACAAGTCTTTTTCTTAGTATAGTCCCTTTTCTAAGAAATCTTAGTTTTACCTCTATTTCAAGCGTTTCTCCTTCATTTCCTTTTCAGGTTCTTTTCCTTTAAATGTGTGTTGCTTATAATTTTTTTTATAGAGCCCCATTCATTTTGAGCGGATAAGATAGTAGTAGAACACAACTGGCTATGCTCCAGGACTATTCCTAGTTCTGTACACAGGAGTGACCTCTGACTGTACTGGGGGATAATATGTGGTATCAAGAGATTTGAACCCAGCCCAAAGTCTCCTTTCATTTGTTATTCTACATAGTGCTTCCTAGCTGAGCTCATCAATTCCCTTTGAGTTTTTGTTGTTGTTGTTGTTGTTTGTTTTGGGGCCACACCTGGTGATGCTCAGGGATTACTCCTGGCTATGTACTCAGAAATTGCTCCTGGCTTGGGGGACCATATGGGATGCTGGGGGATTGAACTGTGGTTCATCCTAGATTAGTACATGCAAAGCAAACACCCTACCACTTGTGCCACTGCTTCAGCCCCGGTTCCCTTTTATTTTAATTTCCATCTTTAAATTGGAAGTTCTTATAATATGGAATAGAGATACAGATCAGAGTAGCACTCTCCAGAGTGCCAGACTATGCAAATATTTAGAGTACACTTTACTTAGATGACTCTTTACCTCGAAGTCCATTACTCCAAAGCTGAACTCATCACTGGCATGTGTTCTCCTATATTCTGAACCTTAGTGAAATAATACTAATAGTACCAGTTTACCTCACCAGACATCTGGAAATTATTTCTAATATCACCTTTGTCTTTCTCACATGCCCCCCTTTATCTTAAATTAGGGATTCTCAACAAATACTAATGACTCAAGGAACCCTGATCATTTTATAGTGCAAGAGACAACCCTGGGCAGCCAACCTGACCAACCATTAGATGTCAGCAGTCCTCTTTATTCTTCCAAAAGCAAAAATGTCTCACACTTTGTCACTAGTTCCTTGAGAGTCTAAGTAGGTATTGACAGTCACTGATTTGAGTCCACTGGCAAGCTCTGTCAGTTTCACATCCAAAATATCTTTATTTTATTCATTTTCTTCATTTTCACGACAATTCATATTTCAATACCATCACAAGTTATATTACTTCAACATTTCCTAACAGATTCAAGCTAATAGAACTGGTCCTCTTTAAATTATTGTCCACAGAGGTGCGGGAATCAGGTAAACTCCTCAGACCTTTCTCAAAAGAAGGCAAAAACATTGTAGAGATTCCCTACATGGTTTATCAAAAAGACAAAATTTAAATTGCAATGCCCTTACCTCATCTGGCTCTTTGTTTACCTCTATAGCTCCAGTCTTACATTCTATGCTCCAGTGAATGCTAAATTTTTCAGTGTTCTTAGAACACAGAGCCCTTCTGGTGGCAGAGCTTTATGCCTGTCACAATCTTTTCTCTTACTCCTCCTTTGATTAGATCCTTCCTAGATCCTTCATGGATTTCTTACTCTGGCATAGAAACCTCACCCTTCAAATGAGTTAGGAGTTCCACCCACTGCAGGGTTTGTAAAACCACTTCATCATGGCAAAGGGTGATGATGTAATCAGTTGTGGCCCCAACTGCAATCACTCTTATTCATAAGACCTGGACATTTCAGCAACTAGGTCTTTCTGGCTCACCTCACTTCACTTGCAAATAACTGAATTATCTTTTTAATGCGTGTATACTTATTA
Source organism: Suncus etruscus (assembly GCF_024139225.1). Lineage (NCBI taxonomy): Eukaryota > Metazoa > Chordata > Mammalia > Eulipotyphla > Soricidae > Suncus > Suncus etruscus. The sequence goes on along the minus strand of NC_064851.1, from coordinate 96,685,726 downwards.
TAAGAAAAGAAAAAAATAAACGGAGCTAATTTTCTCAATAGGCAGTTTCCTTAAGGGTATATCCCACTAGTAGAAGCAAGTGTCCCAGATGTCTTGTTTTAAAATATAGGGGTAGGGTGGAGATTCGGGCTGGTGCTAATATACAGTTCACGGGATCGGCCCAGATTTGACTCGGGCATTTCAGGCTTTTCTGAGCTCCATTAGGAGCGACCCACATTACAGAACCAGAGGTGTGACTCCAAACAACCTTTTCCCCAATTAGAAAACTAAAAAATAAATAAAATGTCCCAGGCTGGACAACGAGAAAACATGCCCTAGGCCTGTTTTTAAGTCTCCTAGACATTCTTCCATGGAAATCAAGAGTGGGCAGCGTTCAATGTGCAGACCCATTCTTCCCAGCCCACTTCTGGTTTCAAACAAAGCTTCTGGAACCCCAGGATCACAGCCCATAAAGGTGATTTTTCACCCCGCGCCGTGGCACCTGAGGTGAAAGGCCCAAGGACGTGCTTTCTCCCTACGACGATTTCCCCGTCCGTCCGTCCGTCCGTCCGTCCGTCCGTAGCGTCCGTCTCCCCGTCCCGAGATGGCAAAATCTGGCTCCCCGATCGCCGCCCACCTCACAGTACAGGAGTTCGGTGTTGGGGTCCTTCTGCCCTACGATTCGGCAGAAGATGCAACTGTCTTGGGCCGAGGCGGCCTGGGCAGCGCCGACGGCCGACTCGCAAGGTTTGACGTCCTCCGGCCGCTTAGTTTGCCCGGCCACGCCGACGCCGCCCTGCGACCCGCCGGCTTCCATCGCGACTACACCCGCCTTGGTTTCTCCAGGTCTGGGCCTGCACGAAGGGCAGCTGCCTCCTGCAGCTCCTCCGTTCTACCTGGAGGCGTCGCCCCTGCCTGGCTCCGGGCCGAGACGGGCGCACGAGCTCCTCCTCTCGGTAAGGAGGAAAAGCTCGTGGCGAGGAGACCCGGGAGCTGGAGCCTCCGAGAAGGCGGTTCCGGAAACTCGGCGCTTCCGCTCCCGTGCCCCATCACGCGCCTGCGCAAGAGTGGAACCCGGAAACGCGAGGCCGGCGACGCTCTGCCCCCCTCAGCGTCTCCTTGGTAACGACGCATCAGAACGCTGGCGCGCCGTGATATGACGTCTTGAAACGTCGCCAACGCGCCTTTCTTTCTGCCCCTGTGCGCCCCACGTGTGGGTGTTTTCTTTGTACTTTGATCGAGTGCTGCAAGACTGTCTTGTACTTGAGCGTGCCTTATGCTGCCATTCTAAAACGGGATTTCTCATCTAGTAAGGGGCTCATTCTTTCAATGTGCAAATGTAAACAAACGGGTTTTTTATTTTTAATTTTCTATTTATTTACTTTTTACTATTAAGAACACCCGACAGAAAAGTGATTGGCTTTCACTTGACTCATACAGATGAGGATTCTGTAGGATTTTTTTTAGTCTGAAATGTTCCAGAAATTTAATGCTTTATTTCTTTTTCCTCCCCTAGATCACTGGTAAAGTCTTTTTAGTAGACTTATCTCCTAAGATTCTGTCAATAAATAAATAAAACTTCATAGCATCACAACTCCCCGCAAAAAGTTCCTTTTCTTCACTTTTGTAATTTGAGTTATTTAATAATTTAATTGTATCTCAATTTTTACACCTAAAATGTGCCACGTATTTTACAAATCATAAATATTGGTTTTACTTTTTCTGCTATATAAATGAGGAAAGGAATTTGGACAGATTTACTGAGTACAACACAACTGATTATTAGTGTGACAGTTCGGACAAAATTTCATTTAATTCCAGAAATTATCAGCCTATGTGAACTCAGTATACTTAAAAATACAACCTTCATTTCTTAGTTTATTATACTAGTTGTACCCTTAATTTAGAAAATGCATCCAACCATCTGATTATGAATTTAGTAATATTGTTGGATATATGTTGTATTTATTGAAAGTGGTTCAATATACATATTCAGTATTTATCCATATGAAACCAAGACTTTTATTACTTTTGCAGTAAACAGTACTTTGGGGAACAGACTGAAGTGACTTTCGGGTCTTACAGAAGTCCAAGTCTGAGTCCAGAATTGGTATGTTTCTTTGTCCAAAGTAAGTAATCACTATTTCCATGTCAGTACTAAATTTCACTGAACTGTTTTCCAAATATGTTGTTTTCTTTTAAATATTTTTTCTATACTAAAGTCCATCTTCCAAACAGCTGCTCAAAAGGAATCTTTAACCAAAATGAGATAAGCACTTCATATTTTGGTTTCACCTAGAATTTTTTCAGTAGTTTTCTTCTAGAACTCACCACATTCTGATATTACTCTTTATCTTCCTTTCAAAAATGATAACATTGAGAACAAGAGCAGTGTCTTAACTATGCCATAGTGCTCAGTATAGTGTTTTACATATGGACATTTAATAATTGTCTAATCATGCAAAATTTCTTATATATTTTTCAGTTAGAGCTTTTTTTGCCCAAAAAATGCAACACATGGGTGATTTCTGCCAGAAACACCAATAATTTATTAGGCAGTTAATTTCAAATTTTGGGTTGTGGATTAGAAACCTTTACTGTTGCCAAGAATGTTGTGACCCATCCCCATTCACTTATATGAAACTCCTCCCCCAGCATGGGTTTGAAATCATAGTGAAGAAGCTAGAGTCTAATAGAACAAAAAAGGATTACAAATAAGTTTGCTTTTTGTGTTGCACCCTATGAAAGAACACATATAAGAGTGTATGTTAACTTACAAAAAATATAGTAAGTAAGCATGATATCTATAGCTTCCTCACAAAGTTCTGCAGAAAGCTGACTGCCACAAAAGCCAATTTGTTTTAGCTACATGTGGCTACACATGCACTCAAGAGACTATTCACATTCCAAGAAACATACCTGAATATGTAAACCTGTTCTGACTATATTCCTTCAATCTGTGACTTCTTTTTTGTTTGTTTTGTTTTGTTTTGGGGACACAACCGGTGATGCTCAGGGGCTACTCCTGGCTATGCGCTAAGAAATCATCATTGGCTTGGGGGATCATATGGTATGCTGGGGATCGAACCGGGTCTGTCCTAGGTTAGCGCATGCAAAGCAAACGCCCTACCCCCTGTTCCACTGCTCCAGCTCCCAGTCTGTAACTTCTTGTCTTTTCTGAGACTTGTGAATGCTTGCTTCCCATTTGTCAATTTTGAACTTCATGTGTTTACTACTTTGGTAGTGGAATGAATGAGTAAATGCATATTGAAATTGTTTAGAATCTGTTTTATGGTGTATAACAGGCAAAAAATATAGGCAATTTTATGCACATAGCACTTCTACCAGTTGATATTCTGGATAGCTCCTGTGTGAAATTCAGGCAGTATGTCACAAACTAGTTTTAAATTTTACTTGGAAAATGTGCTGTTTTCTAATCTTTCCAGCGCACCATATGATCTACCAACAGACCAACATTGGAACAGTTTTTAGAGTTATTCAACTTAACAACTTACCAACTATGCAGAATTTATCTGTACCTCTAGTCTTTCTTTCTTTGCAAAAACTTTTTGATTCTTCATCCATAAAATAAAGATAATAATGCATAGCATAGACATTATTATGAAAAATCCATTTTGGAAACCTGACACAATACTATTAATATATATATATGTTAGTAATTTCTACCAATATAAAAGAGTGGCATATTAAAAGTTTAAAGTCATCTATCAGAAGTTTTAATGATCCTATCAAGATAGATACTGACACCCAGCAGAGCTCAGGGGTTACTCCTGGCTTTATGCTCAGAAATCGCCCCTGGCAGGCTCGGGGACCATATGGGATACCAGGATTTGAACCACCATCCTTGTGCATGCAAGGCAAACACGCTACCTCCATGCTATCTCTCTGGCCCCAGATACTGAAATTTTTTTAACAATTCACTTACCACTTACCTCTATGATATTGACTAGAATACATCTGAAGAACTTAATTACCTGGTTATCATTTTAGAGGTGATATTGTTTTAGAAGATACTCTTTTTCATTGTAAAAGTCATTTTATATTTGCTAACATATTGAAAAACACATAAATTTGATTCTTGGAAAATTTACCTGCTAAAAATATATTTTTTAAGTGTAAGCATGATTTAAGTGTAAGGATGACTTTAATTAGGACATTTTTCTTTTTTTTTTATTTTACAAATTTTCCATAGTTGTATTTCAGTAACATAGTGACAGTGAATTAAGGCCACTCTCACTGCCAATGTTGGCCTCCATCCATCATAGTTCCCAGCTTGCATCCTGTACCTCCACGTTTAGCCCCCTGGACCATAGATTGCTAGTATAGAAGGTCTATTTTGTGTATAGCTTGTTATAGTTTGTTTGGGTCTTTTAATTCTACTGCCATTGACATTGATTTGGGTATTTGATTTGGATATTTAGGGATGACCTTTTTTTTTTTTTTTTTTTTGGTTTTTGGGCCACACCCTGTGACGCTCAGGGGTTACTCCTGGCTATGCGCTCAGAAGTTGCTCCTGGCTTCTTGGGGGACCATATGGGACGCCGGGGGATCGAACCGCGGTCCGTCCTAGGCTAGCGCAGGCAAAGCAGGCACCTTACCTCCAGCGCCACCGCCCGGCCCCCTTTTTTTTGTTTTTTAGGTATGACCATTTTTATTTCCACCTTATTCTCCTGGGAACATTTGGCCCCTAGGTCCCATCTACGTTTTTTCCTTTATTCAGTGTGCAGGGAGACATATAAATGTGAGGCAGAACCAGATGATTCATATTCTATGATTCTGAAAAATAAACAAAGCTCTAAATATAAATAAAATAGAAAGAAAAGAAGAAAAGAAAAAATGGGGGGGCAAATGTGGCAAGTGGTTTTGTTTTGGGTATTTTTGTTTGTTTTGATTTCTGCATAGGTACAGTAAACATTGAGTAAATTAGAAAGAAAATTTCTTTGGCCTAAGAGATACAGAGTATCTCCACCCTTGAAGCACACTGTCATGAGTCCGACTATAGGCTTCAGGCATGTTAGCTGTCAACCCCCATGGTCCCAGGTAAAATTCTGTTTAGTCACGGTCACCAGAATCATACTTTTGTACTTAGAGATGTTGGTTTTTGCACAGATCCTAGGGCGAAGCCTAAGATAGTCTTTATAGTTCCAGAATAAGTGCTTCTCATTCGATGTTGTCATAGTCTTTTTTAATTAGTGATTTTCGGTTTTGCACAGATCCTGTGACAGAGGATCTTCTGATTTCATCTCACTGTTAGGTGGCGAGGTAGAGCAACCTGCCCTAAAATTGAGTTGTTACTGCTTCCTTTTCATCAGGGTGTCATATTAAACTACCCTGGTGTAAGTTGGTGCCAGAGCAGTATTCAGGCCTTCTTTGGGAGGGGAGTTGGTTCCTGGTGCTAGTGCAGGGAACTGTGCCAGTTCTAAGGTTAAGATCCGGGGATCGGGTTGGATGGTCGATGTCTAATCACCTTAGTTCTTACTCAGGTCCTCATGACTATAGTTCAGGTTGGAAGGTGCCCCTGCATTGTAAAATTCATGAGTTCTTGCCCTATTAGATAAAAACTTCTTTCTATACATAAGATTTCCATGTTTTAGAGTGCCTATGTAGCAAAAAAAGAAAGAAGTGATACCAGATTGATTATATTATTGGTGCATTTAGAGTTAAAAATAACAAGCTATACAATCTCTGTGGTCTGGTTTTGACCTGAGTTCTTATCCCAAGCAAGAATTTCTACTAGAATGTCCTGCTAAGCAGACCAAAACAGGCCCCCAAAAGAAGAAAGTAGAGAAAAAGAAAAGAAAAAAGGGGGTGTTGGGGACTACCTATACATGTGGAAATAAACATTAAGAGTTATAATTATTAAGTAAATATACAAAATATACAAAGAAAATATAGATATTTCCACTGAGTCTTTTGATATAGTCTGAGGAGGGAATAAGGCCCAAGGCACATATTTATTTAAAATCTGGTCTTGTGGAGTCTGAAAAATGGTTTGCAGCAGCCAGGGTCCTCAAGTAGTGTTCTCCCTAGGGGCTTCCTCTGGAGCTGAATCCAGTAGTAGGCAATAATCCACACTGAGGGGAAGTGGGAAGAAGAGGGCCACATAGAAGAAGTCAGCAGAAGCAGGGGCTGCAACTTCTTGCTGGAGCGTTAAATGGGGGCTAAGAAGATGTCCTTTTGCTTTGGGAGCCAGGTGACAGTTTAATGGGGGTTGGGAGACAGGTCCTGGTTCCTGAGGAGTTAAGGACTGAGGCTAAAGAGGCTTAAATAGGGAGAGATAGCAGATCAGGGTTGAGAGGGTGAGAGGATAGGAGTAGTTTTGTAGCATGGTGATGGGCGGGGGGTGGGGGTGGTGGTGGAGTAGAATGGATAGTATACACAGGGTCTGTATACATTATAGGCAGGGGTTATGTACAATCCAGGTTGGACAAACATAGAGGAGTCCACCATTTACACACTCACACCCACTTATATTCAGACATTAGAGATCTCTTTGTAGGTTGTAGTTGGAGGTCTGGTCTTTATGAGATGGGTCAGAGCACATTAAAAAAATGGCCAACACATTGGAGGGGAAAGGTTTTCCAATTTCAAGCCCTTCACCGATGGTGGGGGTGAACTTTGCTAACTGATGCTTTTGGAGTTAGGTTGTGCATGGAGCATTTTAGAATAAACCAAGAAAATATGTTAATGAGCACTATAATAGGGGTCTACTCCATGTGGTATTGTTCACCATGTCCTGTGCATTGAGGTTCCTTTCCTGAAAGGAAACTGCCAGTATTGGCATTATGATAGTAATGTCGCTTGAGTTGAGAAAGAAGAAAGAAAAGAAAAATTTAATAGTAATTTGCAAAAAACGTGGTCTGTAACATTTGCCTAAAAATATCTTTTTTTTAGGTGTGCATTTAGTTAATATGATTGGAAATAAAACATATATGTGTTGCATGGACACTAACGTATCAGGGTATCTGTTCTGTAAATAAATATGATTGTATGTAAGTCATATTGCTGTTATTAGTAGCAAACATTATTGAGAGCCAAATTTAGAGAGCATACTAAAGTTAAAAAAAAGCTTTCACTTTTATTCGCTTTTTATATAACTTACTGATTGACTTGTCTACTCATTTTCGTTTTGATGAACTATTAAAATGCTTATTGATAGCTGTTTATACTATTCAATTCCTCTTCCCCTCTTTTCTAAAACTGTTAGCTATAAGGCTTTATCATTCCATCCAAACCATTCTTGTCAAAATGGTCATTGGCCTCTGTAGTCAAATCTAATGGCCACATCTAAAGTCCTCATCTTTTCAGCCATAGCAACAGTTTGTCTTTTTCATCCCTTTCACACAGTTTCAATGTCTTTAATTTCAGGATATTATACTTTATGTGCTTTAACTAATTCAGACTAATTGCCCTTTCTCAGTTTCTTCTACTCCTTTTTGCACAGGTCCTAGGATAAAGCCTATATCTTTGTGGTCCCAGGAAAAGTTCTGCTTAGTTGCGGTTGTTGTAGTCAGTCTTCTGTAACCACATATATTGGTATTTCACAGATCCTAGGTCAGAGCATCTTCTGATTTCATCTCACCATTGGATGGGGGGTTAGGGCAACCTGCCCTTAGATCAATTTGTTGCTGTTTCCTCATCATAAGCATATTTTATGAACCTACTCTGCAACAGGTTGGTGCCAGGGCAGCATTCATTTCCCCAGGGGGAGTTTGGTTCCTGGTGCTGCTGCCGTAAACTGTGCCAGTACCAATGTTGGAATCTGAGGTTCAGGATTAGGCGGTCAATGTCCAATCCATTGAGGCCCAAGTCAAGTCTCCATGACAAATGTTCAGGGTGAAAGGCAGCCTTGCACTATAAAATTTATAAGTTCCTATCCATATTAGATAAGAACTTTTTTTTGTATGTAAGAGTTCCTATTTTAGTGTGTCTATGCAAAAAGGAACAATGCCACATGATACTCTTAGTGAAAATTGAGGTAAAAATAACAAGCTAAACATTCTCTATAACTTAATTTTAACCTGAGCTCATAACCCAACCAAGAATTCCTACAAGAATTTCCTACTAAGCAGATCCAAAGCAGGGATGGGGGGAAGAAAATTTTAAAAAAGCACGCATCAGATCGTGATAATAGGCATAATCAAATGGGAGATGGATAAAATGGAGTAATTTGTTAAGGCATTCCCATGTTAAAGACTATTTGGATTCTAGTGTGATAAAACACTAAAATATAAAAATCAGGTGTCTAACCTATATCATCAAGAACCCCTGTGGACAAAACAAAGTTAAAGAGTTATTATAGACATAATTAAGACATTGAAACATTCTAATAGTGAGCTCTTTTGTGAGAGTCCTTGGCTTCCGAGTGCATACTACAGCTGTTTCTATGGATAAAAGTATTAGAACAATGGGGCCAGAGAGATAGCATAATGATGGGGCATTTGTTTTGCACATGGCAGACTGAGGACAGACCTGGATTTGATCCCTGGCATTCCATATGGTCCCTCGAGCCTGCCAGGAGCAATTTCTGAACTCAAATCCAGGAATAACTACTGAGCGCCACTGGGTGTGACCCAAAAGCCAAACAAAAAATAGAACATTATTATAGATCTGTATGATGAGCAACAACTGTATCTGTTGCTGCAGACTTCTTTGAAGTATGTTTCTCCTCTTCCACTGAGTTTGTTTTCCTCTTTTCACTATTCCCTGTCACCTATGGTGATCGAGATGTCTTCCTATTAGGCCACTGCATTTATTCATATAAATACCACATACAAGGGATATCATTCTGTATTTATCCTTCTTCTGGCTTACTCATTTAACATAATATTTTCTATATCCATTCATAGTTGTGTAAATTGCATAATTATACCATTTCTTACTGCTACATAGTATTCCATTTTGTATATGTATCGCATCTTCATGATCCACTCGTCTGTTGATAGGCATTCTGATTGATTTCAAGTCTTAGCTATTGCACGAAGTGCTGGAATGAATAGTGGCGTGCATTTATCTTTTTGAATGAAAGGTTTTCTGTACTGGAGTATATACCTAAGTGAGGGGTTGCTGGGTCATAAGGTAGCTGAATTCTGAGTCTACAGAGAGCCCTCCATACTGTTTTCCATAGGGGTTGGACCAGGCAGCATTCCCACCAGCAGTGAAGGAGAGTGCTTTTTTCACCACATCACCGCCAACAGAGGTTGGTCCCATTATTTTTGATATGTACCATCTTCACTGGTGTAAGATGATATCTCATTGTTGTCTTGGTTTGTATTTCTCTAATGATAAGTGATAAAGAACATTTATTCATGTGTCTGTTGGCCATCTGTCACTCTACCTCAGAGAAGTGTCTATTCACTTCATCTCCCCATTTTTGGATGTTTTTTTAGGTACTGTGGAGTTAACATTTGTGAACAATTTGTATATCTTAGATATCAAACCTTTATCTGATGTGTTGATTGCAAAGATTTTTTTCCCAGTTAGTTGTCTTCTAGTTTTAACCTGTTTTTTTTTTTTTTTTTGTTATACAGATACCATTTTTAGTTTGATATAGTCCCATTTATTTAGATTTGATGCTAGAGTTCTTGCCATTGCATCCTGTCATCAAAGACTTTTTGAGGTGTAAGCCTTGTAGAGTTCTGCCCATGTTTTTCTCTGTGAACTTCATGGACTTGGGTCTGTTCTCTAGGTCTTTAATCCACTTTGAATTAATTTTTGTGTAATATTTGAGATATGGATCAATCTTTAATTTCTTACATGTGGTTATCCAATTGTTCACACAGCATTTGTTGAAGAGACTGTTTTTGATCCATTTCAAATTCTTGGCTCCTTTGTCAAAAATTAGTTGACTGTATACTTGAGGATAAGTCACTGATTTTTTTTTTTTTTTTTTTGGTTTTTGGGCCACACGCGATGGTGCTCAGGGGTTATACCTGGTTATGCGCTCAGAAATTGCTCCTGGCTTGGGGGACCATATGGGACAAACTGTGTTCCGTCCTAGACTAGTATGGGCAAGGCAAAAGCCTTACCACTTGTGCCACTGCTCTGGCCCCACTGGATATTTTAATCTGAACCATTGGTATGAAATTCTTTGTTCTAATACCACACTGTTTTGATCACTATGGCTATTTCTTTAAATGATTTAGCTATCCTAGGTCTTTTATGATTCCACATGAACTTTAAAATTGATTGTTCTAATCAGGGGTCTCAAACAATTTACCTGGGGGCCGCAGGAGGCAAAGTTGGGGTGATCCTTGAGTGCAAAGTCAGTAGTAAGCCTTGAACATTGGGGAGTGTAACCCAAACAACTAAAACAAAACAAAACAAAAAACGATTCCTCTAGGGCAGGGTCACAAAATGTAGTAAGGAGGCTGTTTGCGGACCGTGGGCCGCGAGTTTGAGACCCCTGTACTGCAAGGGACAAGTTTAAGTACTTTAATCATATTTGGGTAGTCATGTAGATTCTTACTATTACTATTTTCAAATTGTAGCTAAAGAAAAACAAGCATATAGAAGTTGAATTACTTAACTGAGTTAGCAGAGTTAGCAACCTGTGGAACTGAGATTCAAACAGGTTGTCTGACTCCAGAGAGATTCTGTCTTTATCACAATGCATTGCTCCCTTTTTTGAAGTCTTTATAAACTTCTAAGTTTTTCCTGAGTGATCAGTTTATATGAGTTGCTAAAAGAGACCTCTTCTATATACTCCCTGTTCTCTATTAAATGCCCTGGTCAAACTTATCTTCTGTCCAGATTCTTTGGTCAATTTAATAGGAATGCAAAATAGAACAAGAAAATAAGAATAAGTCTTGATGGGTATATAGTAATAATTAAAACTTTTTAACAGTTTTTTTTCAGGTTGACACATATACCTCAATTTTCTCATCATTTGAGTCTTCAGATATTAGAGTTTATTTTAATTGGGTGTTATGTGAAGTGTGGCTGATATATCAACCAGTGGAGACTGATGTTAAGCCAAGGACTGCTATAAGAATTGAAGGCTAAACGGACTGGCCTCCTTCCAGTATTTTCAAAGTATGTAATGATGAGGAAGATAATTTAATGCTGAAACATGAGAAGACATGACTTATCATCCACATTTTGTTGAATAGAAGTGTATTTATTTCTTTTTTAGCACTTTCACTAAGGGTTAAACTAGTTCTTTCTGTAACCCTGTTTTAGTGGTTGATAAATGATACATCACTAAGATTATCTAGTGATAATGACTTTTGATTACTCTTCATTTAAAAGGCTGGTATTGAAAAGTCCCTCCACAAAAAGGTAGATTATTTGGGTATAAATGTGGCTAATAGGCAAACTTGATAAAGACTATTGATCATTGAATAGAAATGCCTGAGCCCTAGATGGTGTTTCCATTATTTCTTGATGGTTCTGAGACTGGATGCGCAATTCTGTGTATGAAATAAACCATCTTTTCTTCTTGCAGTTCATTATGCATTATATATGGCTACCTTAAGAGGTATAAGGCGTCCTACATGGCTAACACAGGCAGTAGAATGTAAAATATAGGCACAACAACAAAAATACTGATGGCAAAGACAGGACATTTTTTTTGTTGTTGTTGTTGTTGTTTTTGGGCCATACCTGTTTGACACTCAGGGGTTACTCCTGGCTATGAGCTCAGAAATCGCTCCTGGCTTGGGGGGGGAACATATGGGACGCCGGGGGATCGAACCACAGTCAGTCCTACTCTAGCGCTTGCAAGGCAGACACCTTCCCTCTAGTGCCACCTTCCCGGCCCCGGAAGGACATTATTTATAGAAGAAATGACATGGCTACTAAGAGAGATTTTCATTACCCTTAGTTGAGGTGGGGATTTGTTAATTGTAGAGAGATTCAAGTTTTCAGTGTGAAAAGATTGCTAGGGAACTAATCTCTGATCACTTTTTTCTGCTACCTAAACAGTTTATAATGTGCCACAATGTGTAAAGTTCCCTGGGAGACACATCTAACCAAAGCAGTTAGAGGGAAAACAATAATTTTTTTGGTGAGAGAATGAACCACCTAAGTTCATTGTGTAAAAAAAATATATAATTTGATTGTCAGTTCTTGATTGTTATTTACAGATACATGTTTAATATAGTGGTCACTAGTGACAAATGGTTAAATTTAAATAAACTGAAATTTTAAAGAGTTTAGTTCACAATCACTTAACATTTCTAATGTTCACATTAGTATTGTAGCTAGTGGATATCAGAAAAGACAGCATATTAATTGAACCTTTCCACCATTATAGAATGTTGTATTGGGCTGCAAACTTAGAAAATAAAGTTTCTTCAAATAGTCTATTAAGAAGCAACATTTGGATGCCAGAGTGAAAGTATAGCAGGCAGGGCACTACTTGCCTTGCATGCTACACACCCAGGTTTGATCTCCAGCACTCCATATGGTTCCCTCAGCCCATCAGATGTGGTTCCTGGACATAGAGCCAGGAACAATCCCAGAGCAGAGCTGGGTGGGGCCCCCAAATAAACAAACAAAAAGATACCATTTGGTTGCCTAATTAATAACCCCAAGGAGTTTTATTCTTAAGAACTAGATAATTGAACAAGAGGGAAGACCTTAAAATAAGACCTTTTCTTTTTTTTTATTTTGTTTTTGTTTTTGTGTCACACCTGGTGGCACTCAGGGGTTACTCCTGGCTATGCACTCAGAAATTGCTCCTGGAAGGCTCAGGAGACCATACAAACCACCATCTGTCTGAATTGGCTGCATGCAATAAACACCCTAATGCTGTGCTATCTCTCCAGCCCCAAGACCTTATTTTCTGAAGTGAATTATAAAGCAAAATTTATTCAGAAAAAGACAACTAGTATTAAGGGATCATTATGAATACTGGTCGTAGGCAAGAAGATAGAAACAAAATGTGGTACACTGAAGTAGTTTTCTTTGAATAAGAAATTGTGTGACTTAATTTGGAAAAGGAAGTGGTTAATGATACTTTTGATATGTGGAGAGTATGACTGACCTGGAGATTTTGAAATTTCTTTGACCTTCTGACTGTATTAGCGAAAGTAGGTTAAGAATCCTAACAGCCAGAAGAAAAATAAATTCAGAATGATATAAATTGTGGTATTTAGCATAACTCCATTAAGAAATTTAATGGTCTAAATGGGAATTATCTCAAAATACCCTTGGCCCTAGAGTATAGATAGGAAAAAGAAATTGAGTGGAAGAGGAGAAACATATATGAAAGAATGGGGCCAGGAGCCAAGGAGTTTCAGGTGCATTGGTAGTGTTAAAAAAGGACAGAAAGAATAAATAACCCATAGCCAACAACAATGGAATCAAGAGACCCAAACTTTAACAGTTTAAACTTGCCTGTTATACTGGCAAACTTGGGGTGGGGGGTTGGTATGGGAAGCATTTGGGAACACTGGTGGAGGGAGGTGGACACTGGTGGTGGGATTGGCCCTGATTCATTATATGTCTGAAACTGAATTTGAAGTACTTTCTAAATCACAATGATTTCAATAAAATGAAAATAAAAAAGAATCGTAACAGGATTATTACCCATTTTGTTTAAGATATTGATGCCATTCCATAAAATACATTTGACACTTAAACACCATGAATGTGAATTGTGTTCAAATATCATGTACATATTCAGCCAACATTAGATAGTGGTTGAATTTGTTAATATGGAGCTTATATAGGCTGATTATATATTGTACAAGAATTTAGACCATTCTGGTATTGGCATCCCAACTGATGTGCTGCCTAGGAGTAATTGTAGTTTTTTTTTTCCCCTCTTGGTTTTGGGTCACACCCGGCAGCATTCAAGGGCTATTCCTGGCTCTACACTCAGAAATCGATCTTGGCAGGCTCTGGGACCATATGGGATGCTGGGATTCAAACCTCAGTCCTTCTGCATACAAGGCAAAAATGCCACACCTCCATGCTATCTCTCTGGCCCTGTAGCTCTTTTTATTGATATTTCAGTGTCTACAAAACTTTTAATGGCATCAAAGGAGGTGCTGGTATTGCATGGCATGCATAGAGCATATGCTTTGTAAGTCTCTGTTGACCCATCTGTCCCCTACTTTCCAAATATACACAAAACCATGAAAAGGAAATAAAGATAAATAGTACTTTTGTCACTACTTTAGGGTGTCTGTTGTGATTTATAGTTTGGGGATACAGTTAAATTCAAACAATCAGGAAAGTTATTTGCTTGTCCTTTCCCATTTAAGTTCTTTGATATAGGCTTATGAACTAAGGAACTGAAAAGCAATGCAGACTGTTGAGGTCTTAATCTTTAGGGATTAGGAGAGAAAAGGTTGCCAAGGAAAACTGATCCCTGGGTAAAAATTCTATTGTGGAAATTTGGAAATAGATCAAGAAAGATGTATTAAAAGGAAGTAGAAAGGAAGGCTAGAGAGATTAAGAATAGATGAAGTTATTAAGCCAATAGTTGACTCCAGAAACTATAATAGGAGTTTTCTTGAACCGATGAGAGAATAAGGGTGGCAAAATGGAATTTCCAGGGTTGCTGGAAATTATTTGGTCTTTGATACTTTATTTAGTCTTGGATATTTCATCACTCTTTCACACAAAGCAAAAACTCTAGTATCCAATGAATATCTGTTCAACGAGCCCTCAGAAGAAAATCAGAATGCATAAATTCCTTTATTGGAAATATTGGTATAGCACTGCATTACATACTCAGGATCCATAAGTGAAAGATATCCATACATTTCTGATTGGACAATACTGTTTTAAATAGAGAACACAGCATTGGGGTATGCTCTCCTAAGTATAATATTATGAGCTAACCTAGTAAGAGTGAGTTATATGCAAATGATCTTTTATTTTTTATTATAATCCTATGGTTGTAAGTAGTACAAATAGTAAACATGATCATCATGAGACATTCCAGATATCTCACACCAACACATTAATTAACAAGCAGATTTTAAGGTGAAACCACCATACATTGTTAATCAATAGCTCTCATTGGAGATTTTGGGTGAAACCACACCCAAGCTACTGATTCACAATTTTATAGCATTCATTGAAATTTGCATGGAATGTGAGTGTAGTAAAGAACTGCTGATCTGACAGGAGGCCACTTGGAAATTGGTTTGTTCTCTTTTATAAATAATCTCAAATATGAAAATAAACTAAAGTATTCTACCAGCTTAACACTATCACTCTAAGAATCATTTTAAAAACAGACATATAAATATTGTTATTAATCTTTCCTATTAAAGATCACTGACAATGTAATTTATGAGAGACTACTTCTCAGCTTTGGCAATTACAGACATATTTTTCATTAGTAGTCTTTGGCTTTCAAAAAGTCTAGTAATCAGTAATATAGGTTAGATTTCAAAGAAGGCTTTATTATTATTAAGAGTGTTTCTAATGTGAAAAAGGTCCATTATTAAGGAACTGGTATTGTTTATTATTCCTATGGTTCAATGATACTTTTTTTAACAATGATTTTTTTTTTCTTACACAGAAGAGTGTAGAGACCAAAGCAATGGGTTAATTTGACAATTTTTTAAATACAAAATACTGGAACTAGGGCCAGAGTAAAGTGGGTAGGGCACTTGCCTTAAACATGGCCAACTGTTTGTGGTCCCAAAAAACCATAAAAGGTAAAATAAGATACACAGAAGTGAAAACACGCAGTTCCTCTTAAAACAGAGACTATTTTGTTCATGTAACAACTTGGGGATATTATGCAAGAAATACTATGAAAGAACATTATTTTTATTAATACATAATTTTAAAATAAGCAAAACACTTTCTTTTCAAAAACAGGGTTTGCTCTAAGATAAACTGATACATTAATTTCTGTAAATACCAATTTATAATAGGCAGAAATTGCTTATTCTTCTTTAAATGATTTGGTTCAAGGTAGCTGAAAAAAATAAAAAATAACTTTCAAGCTGGCCTACAACAGTCAAATCGAAGAACATTATAATGAAAGTACTTTAAAAATGAAAATATATGTTGTTTAAGATCTGTCACCCTAAATAATCAGGGCAAAGAAAAAAAGTCAGTATAAAACCATATAAACCAAATGATTTTTTTGCCAAAACATAGAACAAACTGTATACATTTCTTTATTTCAAAATTTGATACATTAAAAGAAAAAAACTGTGAACACATTTCAGACAATATACTAGAAACAATAAATAGTTTTTTTTTTAATCATATATTCACTTTAAGCACTGTGCACCTTCAACTTTTCTAAATGAGACTAACCTTTACCATGGCAAACAACAGAACAATAGTATGCTGTACATTTTGGTAATGAAAATTATGGTGATAAATACACAAGGCATGTTTATATTTCCACAGTATCTTTTTTTCACAGTTACCAAAAATAAAAACTGCATTCAACTCATACATCTGTAAATGCTCTGACTCCTCACTGGATGAATTTGAATAAGTAGAGAATAAAGTCTTTTAATAATCTGGACTCAAATGTCTTCCTTCAGTATCTTCTCTCCACATTTACCCTTTAGATTCTCTGTCTGCAATATGGTCATGCTCCAAGATATGAGGGCAGGAAGAAAGCTTTATGGTGAGATGAGGCAGTCTGGTCTGAGTTATCATCTTCCGGCCAGCTTTTGGAGAGCTAATCTAATCCAGTCACTTTCATGTTATATTTAAGGCAGTCTGAATTTCAATCAAATGTCCACACCTCGAGGTCTTGAACTATGAAGTCTTCCTTTTTGGAAAGAATATCATTATTGAAAGTGCTGCAAGAATTGCTTCGTCCATGGTATAAGTCAGCATCTAGCCATAAGCCAAAGCGTCCCCTGAAAAGGTTAAACAACCCAAAAAGGTAAAATAGTAAGATTTAGTTTTGTTACAAACCATTCTGTCTTCCCTAACCAGATCCTTTTTACTTTATGCTATAGACACGATTCTAGACTTCTGGTAAGACCCTTCTGGAAAGGAAATTTTACCTTTATTTCATGTATTTACTTTCCTGAAAGATAAAGTAGTCCTTCCTTTAGACATATAAATAAAACATCTTATATTTGATTCTTAGTGTTGTGTGTTAGGTCTTTGTCCTAATTAATCTAACCACATAGACAGGTAAAATCACCTGATACCAAGGTTCTGGTTACCTGGTTCAAAACAGATATGCTCAAGTCAGGTGATGAAGAACAAAAACAATCTTACCCTCCACCACCAAGTTCTAAAGAAGTTATGTCTCCATTGATAAAGTATGAGTTTTCTCCACTCCACTTAAACACCTGTGGGTAGAAATGAGACAGTGAATACATATTAATCTATAGAATTAGCAAAGATAAAAATTAATACAGTATTTTTATGTGGAAGGGAATTATCCACAGTAATTCCTGAATCTAGACCCTTCCCTCACCAGGCTGAGGTCCTAAAGTGTTTATGTAGTGGAAAACATTTCTCAGGCACACAGTGGTGCTGAAAGCACAATGGCTTCACTCACCCTAGACCAGTGTTATTCAGTAGGAGCCATGGGAAAACCTGTGGTCCAACCAAGGGGACAGGGGAAAGCACAGGAAAGAAACAAGGTCAGAAGGGAGGCATGATGAAAAAAACGTTGTGAACCACTGTTTCAGCTCCCAAGATTCAAAGCTGCTGGGGTACTACCATCATACAGTGCTGACCCATCTAGAGAGTAGATGAGGAAGTAGATCAGCTGCTGCTCTATTGATGTTCCCCCACCCCCACATTCACCTCTGACACCATAATTTTGGGACAATGGATATTTACAGCTTATAATTACCTTGAAGTTGGGGCTAAATGTATAAAGAAAAGTTTCTCCTGTCCCATAATAGTGGTCACTGAACTTGAAAGGATGAGTTGCATATGCTCCAAAAATCTGTCAAAAGAAAGCAGAAATATTATCTGTTTTTGAAATTAAACTTCTCCCTCAAAAGACTTTCTGAACTACTTTAAAACAATCCTGTTAGGGGGCTGGAGATAGTTCTTGCTTGAATGCAACTGACTGAAATTCCATCTCAGTATCCCTTAATGTCTCTGACCCCCTCTCCCCACAACCCACCAGGAGTGATTTCTGAGAACAGAGACAGGAGTAAACCCTGTGCAGTACAAGATGTATCCCCCACCCCTTCAAAATATCTCAAAAAAAAAAAAAAAAAAACCAGAAACCAGGAGTAATTCCTGAGCACCATCAGCTGTGGCCCCAAAACCAATCAACCAAACAAAATAACAATAAAACAAACCCAAATCTAATCTGATTTTAGGATCACACTTCAACTTTTTATTATTTTTAGCAAACTAAATTAAAGCTTAAAGTAAAAACAAAACACAAATAAACATATAAATCAAATGTCAAAGCCCTAATAGAACTCAATGTGGGTCAGGTAACTTGGTTATTGAAAGCCAAGACTGTTTCAGTTTTGCTTTAATTTTTCATAAGAGCAATAGCTCATGGTGCTCAATGGGCCAGTTGGTGCAGAAGATTAAACTGGAACCTTATGTATACTAGAATGTGTTCTATAGGAAGTGTATCTTGGGACTCTTTTAATTTTAAATGAAGTTCAGTCTCCCGTGGAGACAAAATTCTTTAGTGAAGAGAAACAACATACTTGAAATATTAATCAACACATGTTTCAAAAATAACAGGATGTAACTTGCAAAAAGGAATGAGCTCCTAGAAAAACAAAACCAGTTTTCTTAGGTGATTTATAAGTGGAATCATAGCTAGACACTTACCCAGAGAAAATACTTTTGTCCCATTAAATGGAATCTCCATGTTTATACAAAGATACTTCCTTAACATGACTGATCTAATATATAAGCATAATTATTTTATAGTAAATATAAATAAGCACACTTTTTCATAGTAAGTTATATAAAATAAGCACATTTATTCTATAGTAAGATATATTAGTTTTTTAAAAGAAAGAAATGATATACATTATTATGGGCTTTTAAATATCCTACATATTATAAAATGTTGTACAAGTGTTTCAAAGGTAATATAGATGTATTTAAGTCAACAACTTCTCCATTTTCTTAACTCCAAAAAAAGGTCCTGAAGCCACAGAGATAGTACTGTAAGGCATCTGCGTTGTATGTGGCCAATCGAGATTCAATCCTCAACACCCAATATGGTCCCCTGAGTTCCAGCAGGAGTGATCCCTGAGCAAAGAGCTAGGAATAAGTCCCTAGACCAGCTGGGTGTGGTCCACTCCAAAGGCTCTCCTTAGTTATCTCCCTTGTTCTGTGTGATAAACTGGAGGGCATATGTTTAGTTTAGTTCTGTTTGTAGAGTTATCACCTTCCTCTTAAGTTTTACCTCCACAATTTTTGTTTTTGTTTGTTGTTTTTTTTTTGGGAGGTCACACCTGGCAGAGCTCAGGGGTTACTCCTGCCTGACTCTATGCTCAGAAATCACTCCTGGCAGGCTCAGGGAGCCAAGATTCGAACCACCTTTCTTCTGCATGCAAGAAAAACACCCTTCCTCCATGCTATCTCTCCGGCCCAAACCTCCACTATTTTTGTTGTCTCTAGAATGCTCCTTTGGCTTGAATTTCCCAGTGTTCTCCTAAATTCATTTTGTCAGAGTTCTGACTGACGGTCTCCTTCTTCCCTTGCCGCTAGGAGGCAATTTATACTAAATAGACAGTGGCTATTTCAGCTAAAAATCAATCTTATTTGATAAATAAGGTGTTAGGAAGTAGTATTAGGTGTACAGGTATTGGATCACTTATGAACTTTTGGCCCATAAGCTGAGACAAGGGTAGCAGAGACCAATCACAGCCTTCCATGCCAAGGTTCAGCTTTTGCCCTATGTACAGGGGCTGGTAGCAAATGAGCACCCCATTCTCCCGAAATACAGATATGCATATACAGATACTTCTAACCTACCATTTCCTCACACACTGACCTCAGAAACACAGATTGTGACAGTGGATAAAAAGTGTTTCTGAAGGGCTATATCATGGCATTTCCTCTAAAGCTGGGGGAAAAGAAGTTCCATCTTCTAGTCCATACATGCCCAGAGCGAAACTTCATCAAGCTAAACTGGAAGTTACTTGTGGGATGGAGATTGTGCCTCACTATTATAACTAAATTTATTAGCTTTTCTTGAACTATTTCTTCACTTCCTGAATGCTCTTAGGACAATTTCCATAGACATTAAGTGATCATTACTCTAAAATATCTACTAGTCATGGTGGTTTCACTGGGTATTGATCCTGCAGATTTCCTCACTTCTGCCATCCTACAAATGCATTCCTTTTTTATTAGAACTTTTTTTTGGTGGGGGCCATACCAGGCAGCACTCAGGGGTTTACCCCTGCCTCTGCACTCAGAAGCCTCTCCTGACAGGTACTATATGGGATGCCTGGGATCAAACCCGGGTCCGCCCCGAATTAGCTGCATGCAAGGCAAACACTTTGCAGCTGTGCTATTACGTTGGCCCTCTTTTTTATTCACTTTCTTATAAATATATAGACACTATTTTATCATGCTCTGAATATAGCAAAGCCATATTATTTCCTTGCCAGTGATGGAACAGGAAAAGCAAGGTTAGTGTCCAGGTTCTTTCCATATGCCTTCAGGGCACCTAGTTCAGGAAGACTCCATGCCTGAGAACAGTGCAGGCTTCCAGAGAGAGCCTCCTTTACATATATGCTAGGAGAAAGCTGGGGAAGACCATGCTTCATGAATACCTGCAATGGGTGCCATACATCTTCATCATGTATACTTATGGTGAGGGTTTGTGTGTATTCTATAATCAGCCCTCTAAATACATCATGTATCTTCTCAAACAATTCACCCATTCCTAAAGTTATTTCATTTAATACCTCTTTTATTATTGTAATTTTGACTTATTTCTACCTATTATTCAAGGAATATTATTAAATTAAATGCCATCAAATAGGACATAATTATAGCAACAAAGTATAACTCCTCCCTCTCAATCTTTTTTGGGGGGGGCACTTCCAGTGATGCTCAGGGGTTCTCCTGACTATGCCCTTAGAATTGCTCCTGGCAAGGTGGCACTAGAGGTAAGGTGTCTGCCTTGCAAGTGCTAGCCAAGGAAGGACCGCCGGTGTCCCATATGATCTCCCGAAGCCAGGGACAATTTCTGAGTGCTTAGCCAGGAGTAACCCCTGAGCATCAAAGGAGTGTGGCCCAAAAAACCAAAAAAAAAGGAAATCGCTCCTGGCTTGGGGACCATGGGGGATGCCAGGGAATCAAACCGCAGTCTGTCCTAGGCTAGCATGGGCACTGTTCCGGTCCCCTTCCCTCTCAATCTTATAATGTTACTGCATAAAGTGATAGAAATATCATGGTTGAGAACAATGCCTTCAATATCCTCATTTCTCTGCTAATTTTTTCCAAGATAAATTATGACAAAGACACATATTTTCCTTAAAAATAGTCCTAATTTTTGTCACAAAAACCTCAATGCTTAAAATGTCACATTTAGCAAGTATAATAAATACATTCTCTAAATGGATGAATAAATTAAAGCTTACTGAAAATTCAGTATCCATAACTTAAAGACACCTTAAAAATTTAAAGGAAATTCTTTCTGACATTTCATAGGGCAAATTGAAATAAATTAAGGAAGAACTTGATAGGTGTGTGCTTCTGTCTGTTTTTGTGTGTGGGAAGGAGTAATAGTGGGTGATAACTGATTTCACTGGTGCTTCCAAGAAACACATGGGGCCAGAGTGGTGGCGCAAGTAGTAAGGCATCTGTCTGCCTTGCCTGCACTAGCCTAAGACAGACCGCGGTTCGATCCCCTAGTGTCCCATATGGTCCCCCCAAAACAGGATCGATTTCTAAGTGCATAGCCAGGAATAACCCTTGAGTGTCACCAGGTATGCCCCCCCCCAAAAAAAAAAAAAGAAAACACAGAGAATTCAATGAGCAATGAAATCAGGCTTTCCCCGCTAGCTCAGACTATGGGGCCCTTCAGCTACTATACACCAGTGGTGTGACTGACAACAAATAGACAGGTAAGGTTTGTGGATACTAATGAGGTAAGTGGCAAAAAAAAAAAAAAAAAAAAAAAGGGCAAGCATAAAAATCACAATCAATTTTTAGTAATGTACAGGAGTTTGTGTGTGTGTGTGTGTGTGTGTGTGTGTGTGTGTGTGTGTGTGTGTGTGTGTGTGTACTATCTCTTAATGCAGACTTGACTTTACCTGAACTTCTCCAGGTTTGTGGATACTAATGAGGTAAGTGGCAAAAAAAAAAAAAAAAAAGGACAAGCATAAAAATCACAATCAATTTTTAGTAATGCACAGGAGTTTGTGTGTGTGTGTGTGTGTGTGTGTGTGTGTGTACTATCTCTTAATGCAGACTTGACTTTACCTGAACTTCTCCAGCTTAGATTATGGTGAGCACAGGATAAAAAAATGCCTAAAAAGGTGACTGTATTTGGGGAAATACTTAATAAAGAAATAGTAAACACAGAGAAAAGATGACATTGCATCAATCACTACTGTTGTGTAGGTTTCATTAAAGTTGTTTTCTATAACAGGATGACCCTTACCTGATTATCCATATCTTTGATCACCAATAGGACAGGACTGTCGAGGGATTTTGATTTTCGATAGAGAGTTTTCAAGCTGGTTCCATGTTCTAATGTGCTATAAGCAAGTCGCCATGGATATCCTTGAACCCTTGCTGGAAGGCGCCGGGCCAACTGTAAGTCAAAAAAAAAATGGGCATGTGAATATACAGAAAACCCACAAGTAACTCCCAAACTTGCAGCAAAGGTAAACTGTCCATGACTGAAATTCAAAATCACACACATATATTGCTTTGTATTTTTTCTCTTATTTTTGATCTTTGGGCCACACTCGGTGATGCGCAAGGGTTCCTCCTGGCTATGCACTCAGAAATCACTGCTGGCTTGGGGGACCATCTGAGAGGCTGGGGATCAAACCTAGGCCTATTCTGGGTCTGCCGCTTGCAAGGCAAATGCCCTATCACTACTTGATAGCTCTGGCTCCTTGTTTTGTATTTTTTAGGAGGTAGAAAATTTTATTACAAAGAAGAGGAGAAAGGAAAGAATCTCCCTATGTGGTGAAGAATTTAGTACAGGACTAAGTTCCACACCTATATATTGTTTCTCTTAGCTCAGGTAAGAGTTGTTTTGCCAAAAGTTACTGTTTGAGAGAGATGCAGTCCAGAGTTTGCCCCCCCCCCCAGAGTCATATAGTCAATCAACTTGTCACAATATATTTGAAAACACAGCTTTTAGCTGCTTGTTAAGGTGGCATGAATTAGATACATGCATTCCTTTTCACAGTTCAACCTGAGTTCCATTAAAAAGTTTGTTTTTCCACTCTTCTTTCTAAGCCCTCAAGGATTCAAGCTACTGCTAACAACTATGGCCTCCAGCAAAAAAGCT
Organism: Suncus etruscus; assembly: GCF_024139225.1. Classification (NCBI taxonomy): domain Eukaryota; kingdom Metazoa; phylum Chordata; class Mammalia; order Eulipotyphla; family Soricidae; genus Suncus; species Suncus etruscus. Next base: position 96,662,355 of record NC_064851.1, on the reverse strand, counting down.
TGTGCAAGTTTTGTACATCATAAATATATATTTTTATCACATTGACAATTAGCTCAAAACTGGCTACCAATTTGAGTGAAGTTAGTCTGAATGAAAGGGACAGACACAGAATGATCTCTCTCATGTGGGATACAAAGAAACATGGTAGGGAATGACCATTGTACAAAGGAAACAGAAACTGAGAATTGATTTCTAGTAGGACATTTACCTTTGGGAAGAATAAGTTTGGTGGGGGAGTAGATGACAGAATGATGCTGGATAGATAGAAGGAATTAGACACATAGATGAAGGGTATGTTGCTGAACTTTTGAAACTATAACAATAAGAGTTTTACAAACCATATTGTTTAAATTTAAAAATAAAAGTATTGGCTGCCAAAAAATCAATAATGCTCATCTATTCTAAACTGTTAACTGTACAGCTTGAGATTTGTACAGCAGGTAGAGCACCTGCCTTGCAATCGGCTAACCCAAGCTTGATCCCTGAAATCCCATATGATCTCCTAACCCCATATGGAATATGGAGTAATTCCTGAACATCGTTGGGTGTGGCCCAGAAACAAACAGAAAATGCTCCTGGGGCAGCTACCTGAAAGATAGCTCAAAGGGTCATGTGTACACTCTACATGTGGGAGGTCTTGGTTTGATTGCTGGTAGTGTGTGGTCCTCTGAGCATCTCCAGGAATTACCACTGGGCAGAGAGATAGAAGATCCTGAGCACTGCTGCTCCCCATCTAAAACACTAACAAAACAGGAATTGCTGTGTTCTTCAGAGGCTAAATATCAGTAGGCACTTCACTTTCATAATTGTTTGGTCTAGTCTTTTAATTTTTCCAGGTTTTCAACCATTTGAAAATTAAAGGAGCTGAACTTGACAATTCAGTTTTCTGAAATTCAAGAAAAATGTGAAATTTAGTAGTTTTCCAAGCTGATCAAGGGCAAGGATTGCAGGAGCTTTCTGACTAAAATTCACTACAAGTACATACATCATGCAGTGCAAACATAGTTTTTTATGTATATGATGCATATACAAATATATCTTTGCATATATCAAATATGCAAAGAACATTTTAAAACAAAAATTCATCCTAGTGAGTGGTAGCATTCTTAAAGTAAGTAAAATAAATTTGCAATTAACCTTTTCTGAGCTTTGCTAATCAAAATCATGGGGCTAAGAAAGTTAGGGTTAGGACTATGAAAAGGCATAAAGAGTAGCTAGAGAGACAGTACAGGGGTCCAGGCCCATGCCTTGTATATGCCTGACCTAGCACATGGCTCCTGAGGATCACCAGGGGTTTCCTGGTAATGCCCAGCAGCACAGGACTTAAAAAGCACTCAGCAACACATCTCCAGGCTCAGCACTAGACCACTGGCCCATTTGGACAAATAACCCTGAGTGACTTCAGGCCCCTTGAACACTGTTTGGGAGTGTTCACCCCTTCCTCCCTCCCTCCCTCCCTCCCTTCCTCCATTTTCCTCCCTCCCTCCCTCCCTTTTCCTTCTTCCTCCCTCCCTCCCTCCCTTTTCCTTCTTCCTTCCTTCCTTCCCTCCTTCCTTCCTTCCTTCCTTCCTCCCTCCTTCCTTCCTTCCTTTTCTCTCTCCCTCCTCCTTCCTTCCTTCCTTCCTTCCTTCCTTCCTTCCTTCCTTCCTTCCTTCCTTCCTTCCTTCCTTCCTTCCTTCCTTCCTTCCTTCCTTCCTTCTTCCTTCCTTCCTTTCTCTTTCTCTCTTTTTCTCTCTCCTCTCTCTCCCTCCCTCCCTCTCTTTCTCTCCCTCTCTCCTTGAACACTATTTGAGAGCTTTCCCAGCCCCAGAGGTCCCCTTCCCCAGTGCCTACTATGCCCACCTGTTCGATGTGCATGTTCTCCAGGAGCGCGCTGTGCGGCTGCAGGACGGGCAGAGCCGTCTCATCCTCATCTTCATAGTAGCTACAAGTGCTCTTCCTGCGCTTTGCCTCCTCGACGGTAATGATCTGACATGAAGAAGACAAACCGAAAACTGATGCACTTGCTTTTTCTTCGCCTGTTAAAAAATGACCGCAGGTATACTCTCACCTTACTAGGTGAGCCTGCATTTAGCATATAACCTTACTAGCATGTAAACTGAACTGAGACTTTGAAAGAAATGGCTAAATTTCCAACTTCTGAATACAATCAGAACTAAATACAGGGCAACTGAGGCACATGTGCACAAATCCACAAAAATTTTCATTTGATCAGTTATTGAGTGAGAATTAGTATGGCTCTAGCAGCAATATGTACCAAACTAATCTCTGTCAACCTATACATAAACTAGAACTATTTAGGCATGCATCAGAAAGCAATTTGCATGTCTTCTGTAAATAAGAGAATTGAGAAGATGAGAATAGTTTTATTTATTTTTGTTTGGAAGCCACAGTCAGCGATGTTCAGGGGTTACTCTTAGCTCTGCCCTCGGCGATCACTACTAACTGGTCTTGGGGGAGCATATGGAATGCCAGAGATTGAATTTCCATAAGCCATGTGCAAGGCAAGTGCCCTTGCCACTTTATTATCACTCTAGTCGAGGGTAGTTTTTAAATCAAGTCTGCTAATACTTTCTCTTGACGTTGTGTTCAGCAACCTTTAAAACAACAAACAAACAAACAAACAAACAAACAAGCAAAACAAATAATCTATGGTACCAGCTACCAGGAGCAACACAAAAAAGAAACACAAAAAAGTTTTAGTTTAAAATCTATTGAAGTTAGGAATTTTTTAAAGTCTAGGAAACAAGATTTTCTCTTGAGAGAAACATGATTTGCAAATAATATATTTATCAGTTCCTTGTTAACCAGACTTGTAGATTACCAAAAATCAGTATCACCTGAAAATCTATTTTTGCCTCTCTTGACTGACAAGAATTCCTGGACATCAGGATTCATGATTTTGTACTTAAACATTTAAGTTACATAAAGTAAAAATCGCAGATAACACAGGGGCTCAGATTTCCAAATTCATAGGAATAGTTACAAAGCAACTGATGTCATCTAAGGCAAATTTAGAGTCAAGGAAATTAGCTTGAAAATTTAATCAGCTTTTCATATAGTATTTATGTAAAGAAAACAATGCCTAAGAATCACAAAATCAGCATTATAAGACATTAAATAAAGTACATGATTTTGACAAATTCCACATTTAACATTGGTAGCAATGAGGAATGAAAATGACCACAAATGAATTTCTGACTCCAAAAGGCAGGGGTAAACTATACCATATCCCTCTCCAATGAATAAAATACCTGCTCCCTCTGAAATGTCAGCACAGTCCTTTCTAATGAAGAAAGCATTTCAAAACAGTATTAGAATGGCATCTCTGAGGATTAACTGGCACATTTTTAGCCTCATGGATGCCAACATACCTTGACGAAAGGTTCTTGGTCTGGTCTGGCACAATAAAGAATCTGAATATCCAAGGGTAATCTTCGAAATCTCATGGCGACTAAGTGTAAATGCTTGTTCCCAGAGGAGGCTTTATTTTTCTCTCTCTGTCTCCACAGCACTGTTACTTGTGGCCACACTGAACTACAACTGTTTCTGTCGTGTCTAGTTTCCTGCACGATTAAGTTTCTGTTTCCCTCAGGAGAAGGTTCAACATTTTTTACAGGAACACGCCCAAATTAGGATTGAGAGTAGGCACACACTTCCCGCCAGGCAGAGCTCTAAATCTGTAAAATGACACTTTCACCTTTGAACAACTGATTACAAAACCCTTTTGTTCTGTGGGTGTGTGTGTTTTTTCTTTCCTTCCTTCTTTCTTTCATTTTTCTTAATTGTTTTCTGCTGAACCTGATTTTTCAAACCCTGCCATTTCAGAGTTGTTTTTATTTTTTACTAAGCACCTTCTCAAAAGCTAAGCCTCCATTTTAAACTTTTCTATGCTACTAGTCAATAGTTTAATCTCATAGAAGGAATAAAACAAACACTTTTGGAAGAACGTTCAATACTTGTACAGTGATAATATTTCACTTCAAAACCATGTAATGTTTGCTGTATTAAGGACTTTAAAAGAATGGGAGAAAAATCTGATTTATATGATGCTGAGAAAAATGTTCAAAACATCTGGCAAAGTATTTATTTTTAACCTGGTAGTGTATTATTATTAAAAAGCATAATATCCCTCCTCTTCCACACAGGTTATATGTTAAAGAGGTCTGAAAGAAATGTAGGGGCTGCAGAAGTAAGAAGGTACTTGTTTTGCAGGCAGCAAACCCCATTTCTATCCCTAGAAATTTCTATCCTTGCATATGGTGGAACAGCATATGACCTATCAAGCATCACCAAGGATCACTCCTAAGCACAGAACCAGGAATAGCCCTTAAAACTCATCCTTTTTCCCCTACCAAAAATAAATAAATAAATAAATAAATAAATAAATAAATAAATAAATAAATAAATAAATAAATAAAAGAAACACAGATCACTATTGATAAATTTTCAGTCTTCCTCCAAGATGGCCCTATAGCCTTGGGGACTCCTGAGAAAAGCAGGGTGTTATCTAGCTTATCTTATGTCAGTTATAAAGAAAACTTTGTCATATCCTTAGAAACCAGTCCTGGAACCAGATTGCCCTTTCAAGGGGACTACTTCCACAGAATCATCTGAATGTGTGCCAGGAAGACAATGTCTGCTTCAGAACCTGGCATTTCAGGACAGTTATTTTTTAAGGACTTTTCTATGTGATGCTATGGGGAATTTAGCCAGGTTCTGGGACACAAAGGTTCTCAGCCACCATCCTAAGTGGGTGAGGAGATGAGGAGATAACAATACCTAAAGGAATGCCATTACATTTGTGTGAAACAAATACCAGAGGTAGTAGTTCAAGGAGGTTGGCATCACCTATAATTCTGAGAATGCTCATTTTAAAAGGAAAAAAGGTCTTTCCTTTGAGAACAGCGAGTGGGTTGTAGGGAGACATCCAGATGACAGTACAGAAGGAACAGAGTTTGTTCTGACTCACTCCCATTATAATGGAGAACAAGGCAAGTTAAGACAAAGGAGGCTGGGAAAAGAGCAGAAGAGGAAAAATCATGATGCCAATTGAGGTGTGTGTGTTTGAAAAGGAGAGTGTTAGGGTCCTTGAGGGAAAAAAGTGCAAGTACACTGGTGATGGGTGTGGTATTGCAATTATGCGCAGTAGCAGTTCTGTAAATCACAGACCCTCAGTCAATAAAAAGTTACCAAAAACAAATAATCATGATTCCAGCACTTTCTAAAACCTTCTCTTAAACATCTTTTAAGAGCTTTGAAAAAAATAAAGATTCTTCATTCAGACCTATTGAACTAACATCAACAATGGTAAAAAGACTAAAAAGAAAAAAACAATTCAGTTAAGAAAATAAAATGCAAGGTAATGATGGCCTGGATGGATTGAGATAGATATAAGCAGTGAGTGCAATAATGATAAGACATATAATATGTTTGTTTACTTAAATAAGTCATATAAATCTTATTTGAAACTTTCAAGCATGATAGAGGGACCATCAAAATTAGTAATACTGCTAGAAGAAAATAACTAAATATTACCTATATCAATATATCAACTAAAGTGTGTGTAAAATAAAACCTCATAAGTTGTGAGATTCACCCCACATGCATATTTCTAACCCCATGGATCTGAAGAAACAGGTTAACAACGAAGGGTTAATCAACTAAGCCAGCCAGTAAAGAATCATGGAGTCACTGGCTTTTTGCCTCATGGTCTCTCTGCTTCAGCCAAAAGCCAGGACTGTGCTGAGTGAAGTAAGTCAGAGGGAGAGAGATAGACACAGAATAGTCTTACTCATCTGTGGGATTTAAGAAAAAGAAAAGACATTATTGTAATAATACCTTGAGACAACAGAGATGAGGACTGGAAGGATCGGCTCATGATATGAAGCTTAGCACAAAGAGTGGTGAGTATAGCCAGGAAAATAACTACACTAAGAACAATCATGACAATGTTAATGAGTGAATACAGGAATACAGGCAGGGAGAGGTAGAGGAGAGAGATGGAGGGCATTGGTGGTGGGAATGCTGCACTGGTGAAGGGGGAGTGTTCTTTTTATGACTGAAACCCAACTACAAACATGTTTGTAATCATGGTGCTTAAATAAAGATATTATTAAATATAAACTAATACCCATTTAACCAGGTGGGGCTGAGTGGAGTAGATCCAGGTGGGCTTTTACATATCAAAAGAAAAGGTTTATGAGAAAGAGGAAGATGGGGAACACCTTTGTTTTGGGTTAATAGCTGGGTGTTAGTTGTGTAATGCTAAAATGGAAATATCAGGGGCCTCTTAGAAGCATTACAAAAATCTACAAACAAAAAAAAGCAATAAATAAGATATAAACAAAAAACTAAAATAATTTTAAAACTTTATATATAAGACATGAAAACCTGGGCCCGGAGAGATAGAACAGCGGCGTTTACCTTGCAAGCAGCCGATCCAGGACCAAAGGTGGTTGGTTCAAATCGCGGTGTCCCATATGCCTCCCCCGCCCTCTGTGCCTGCCAGGAGTAACCCCTGAGTACCGCTGGGTGTGACCCCAAAACCAAAAAAAAAAAAAAAAGATATAAAAACCTGATATCTTTTATCATATTAAGTACAAATTGTAAAGAAGTGATAAATATTCCTTTGGGGCATGAGGACCAGGAGATACTATGATGGATAGGGTGACAGTTTTACATGCAGTCAATCCAGGTTCCACACCCTATGTCCCATAGGGTCCTCTGAGCACATCAGAAGTGATTCCTGAATGCAGAGCCAAATTCCTGAGAATTGCCAGGTGTGACCCCCAAAAAACAAAAAAGATCCCTAGAAGAAGGACTGATACAGAATAATATCACTTATATGTGATATTTAGAATAACTTAATGAAGAAATGGGAGTTGTCTCCAATACCCTTAGCCCCGAAGTATATATAGTGAAGAGAAAGAGAAACTGAGTAGAGGAAGAGAAACACGAATAGGAAAGAATGGGAATCAGGGCTAAGGGGTCTCAGGTGCATTGGTAGTGTTAACAGACCTAGTCAAGTCAAATGTAATAGAATCAAGAGACTCAAACTTAAAACAACCTAAACTTAAAATGGGCCTGTTTACAGGCAGGCTGGGGGAGGGGGGAGCAGAGGGTGGCTATAAGGGATATACTCTGGAAATATTGGTGGAGGGAGGTCAACACTGTTGGTGGGATTGGCCCTGATTCATTGTATGTCTGAAACCCAACTATGATGGACTTTGTAAATCACAAAAGTTTCAATAAAATAAAATAATGAATTCAGACAGACTGTACAGAGGTTAGGACACAAGCGTTGCATGTAACTGACATAGGATCATCTCTACTGCCATATGGTGACTCTCCGCAATGCCAGCATCATCAGCAGGGATGAACCTGGACGTACCAAAATGCTGCAGGGTATGACATGGTGACTCTTAAGCACTGTGCAGTATAAAAAGCACTGTGTCTTTCATCTGAAGCATTAAACTGAAGCATTTGGTTGGCTTAAAATGATCAAAGTGGGTCCTTCTACTACTCCGGGTAGTGTTTGGGGACCCCTCACTTAAAGAACTTAAATATATAAGTTTTAATCCATAATTAATTAAAATTATATGCATTAAAAAGATTCCTTTGGTAGCCGGCATGGACGGGCAGCTGGCAGGCCCCCCCATGGGCCAGCGGCCTCGTGGTCCAGCCTAGGGTACGGGGGATCGGATCTGGGTCACCCGACCCCCCTCCCCCCATTCCTCTGGATCTCCAGGTGGGTTCCAGGGAGGAGTTGATGGGGCACCCGGGGTTTTCCCCACTCCCAGGCCAGGCCGGGACAATGGCCTAGGGTGGGGCTTAGGGGGTGGAGTTTGATTTGGTGGGTGGCAGATAGCTACTTAGCTATACTCAGTCTGTCACTGGTAATTTCATACCAGTCTACATTTTGCAAACCTCGAGGGGGCCCCCCGCGTGAACACTTGCTCCTTCCAACCATCAGTACCCCAGATTTACCCTTCTTAACTTCAGTAACACATAGTTCTAATCTCTGACCTAAGACATACAGTATATCTAACAAATCCCAGAACTATTTAGAAGGACATAAATTGAACACATATATCTTTTGAATATTATATGGGTATTTTCTTTAGCTGATGTAACTCTCTATATATTCTTCTACCATGATGCTTCTATTCACTTTTCATCTTGTCTTTTCTTTGTAAGCTGTTCAGCAAGGATTGTTAGTGGAACTGTCCCTCAGTTTGATACCTATGATTGAACTATGTCATGGAAATTGCTGGTCTTGTTCCTATTGCCTCCAGATGCACCAATAACGCCCCATGGCATTGATTCTTGTTTGCATAGACACATTAAAATGGGAAAACACCATACATACAGATAAGTTCTTATCTAATAAATTTCAGTACAATGTACCTTACACCCTGAACATTGATATAATGACCTGGCACAGGCCTCAGAAGAATGGGCATCCTCCATTCACGCCGGAACCAGGCAAGCTAACTACGAAACATCCAAGGTCTTTTACAGCAACAGCTGGAAGCAGTCCTCTACAGGAAAGACACTACCAAGGGTCTGACATCGACCTCTTAAAAAGAGACTTCCGTTTACACTGAGAAGACTTGACAGTAACAATGACCTGCTCTACAGGACATGGTTCTCTCTAGTCCCCCTTAAGTGTGAGGTGAAACGAGAGGATGCTCTGCACCATCCTGACTGCAATATGGGATATGCAGACTCCAGGATCTTTAATACAGAAGCATGATACCAACAACAGAGACTATGTGAGGAATGGAGGTGTATTGCCACTACAGATGATGACTTGAATTGGACAAACTAATTTGCCTGGAGCCTAGAATCAGTCCTGTGCCAGGAAACTTCAGGGGTAAGGACTCCTTGTATTTAGACCATAATTTGTCTTTCCATGTCCCTTATGTTTTGGTGGGCCTATGCAAACAAATGCCACTTTAACACCATTTTTTACTATGTTCCCTTGACTCCAATTCTTAAGAAAAACAAGCCACTAAAACTTTTGATGTTAACTTAAACTAGTTAGCATGTGCATGGAACTAGAGAAATGTACTTTGCCCTCAATGTTTAAGGAGTTACATAAGTCTAATGTCTTTAGATTATATTGTGTGCTGCTAAGAAATAGTATGTACTACAACTGGGGATTTGAGGGACAAAGTAATTGTATTGTACAGGGGTTCAGTTTTGTTTCTATTAATGTTCTTTGGCTGAAAGTTCAAGGCTGGGATATCATCAATGGGACTACCGAGAATTCTGTTTATGGGTGATTGGGCTTCCACTGTAACTTTACCCTGTCCTCTTTCTTTGCATTTTTGTTGTCATAATTAAAAAATAAAAAATAGGGGCCAGGCGGTGGCGCTAAAGGTAAGGTGCCTGCCTTGCCTGCGCTAGCCTTGGACGGATCGCGGTTCGATCCCCCGGTGTCCCATATGGTCCCCCAAGCCAGGAGCAACTTCTGAGCGCATAGCCAGGAGTAACCCCTGAGCGTTATTGGGTGTGGCCCAAAAACAAAAACAAAAAAAAAAATTAAAGAAAAAAAAAAAAAAGAGTTCCTTTCTCTCACACACACACAAAAAAAGATTCCTTTGAAGCAAAGGGCAAAGGAAATGAGTATTATGTAGAAGAAAATAGACAAATATGTGTATATGTATGTAAAATGTATATGTACATATGTATGTGTGAATATAGATCCTATTTTCAGTAGTAATCAAAGAAAAATTTAAGTACTTAATTTATTTGCATTAAAATTAGTAAACAATTTTAGAAAAGGATACTAGTAATGATATTTCTACTGGTATAATGAGAAGGGTATTCTGATATTGTAGGCAAGTTCATTTGGAATTATTTTTTAAATTAGTGCACTACACCAAACAATGTACTTCCAGGAAACTAAGAATTAGAATATTATGCTTCTTAATGAGCGTGTAAAGAGCCTGTAGTTGTTCCAATGGCAGTATGCTTCAAGGTCGGAGAAACCCTGTATCTTTTCAGCCAAGGGAATTCCCTTTCTTATTTCTCCAATACTTACTGTGTCTATGTCAAAAAAAAAAAAAAATAGGCACAATATTTTTGTTGCTGTTGTGCTTTTTTGTTGTTGCTGGTTTGTTTGTTTTTTGCTTTGTTTTTTTTTCCTGTTTTGTTTTGGTTATGTTTTTCTTTTTTCCCCTTCTTCCTTTAAATAGATATTTATAACCTCTAGACAGGCTCCTCCCAGTACTTTTTCTTTTTTTTTCCCAAACAGAACCACATAACTTGAATTATCTTGTTCTGCCTCATAAATTGAGTGTGGGGGGGGGGGAATGGATGGTTCCAGGACCAAACAGTCATATGAATATTGAGTAGAAATAAAAAATGATCAGATTTAAATACCAAACCCAAAGTCAACAACAGAATCGATAATCTACAACAAGTTATACACAGAGGGGTCCAGTTATGTTAGCTGTCCAGGGATAAAGGAGGGAGATACAGGAGGCATGCTGGAAAAATGGGGTTGGGGAGAACAACCCTGATAGTGGGAATGCCCCAATTCATTGTCACTATGTACCTTAAATATTACTGTGAAAGACTCGTAATTCAATTTGTTCACAATAAAAATCTAAAGAAAATCTTATGCTTCTTTTTTTTTCTGCCACACCCATTTGATGCTCAGGAGTTACACCTGGCTAAGCACTCAGAAATTGCCCCTGGCTTGAGGGGACCATATGGGATGGTGGGGGATCGAACCGTGGTCCTTCCTTGGCTAGTGCTTGCAAGGCAGACACCTTACATCTAGCACCACCTCATCAGCCCCATCTTATGCTTCTTAATACTTGGGAAAATGCAAAGAAAATACTCTATTCCAAAAAATAGGAACTGTAGAATAAATTATAATTGAGATAAAAAAAATATTATGTAAAGGCTAAAAATGAGACTTTAAAATCCTTAATACAATTCCCAGAAGATCTCAGGTGAGAAAAGCCAGTATAACCAGAGCAAAATTCCATTTAAAATAAAAAAAGCAATATTCTTCCCCATCATGTTTTTTACCTAGAAAATAACCTAAAAAATATGAAAGTGGTCAAATAAACATAAAAAAACAAAAACTAAGTTAATATAGTTTGGTCTTTTTATACTGTCTGCATTGTACATTCTTTTTTTTTTTTTTTTTTTTGTTTTTGTTTTTGGGCCACACCCAATAACGCTCAGGGGTTACTCCTGGCTATGCGCTCAGAAGTTGCTCCTGGCTTGGGGGACCATATGGGACACCGGGGGATCGAACCGCGGTCCGTCCAAGGCTAGCTCAGGCAAGGCAGGCACCTTACCTTTAGCGCCACCGCCCGGCCCCTGCATTGTACATTCTTATAGTCTCCAAATCTACAATAAGCAGGTTTTACTTTGATAGTCATAAATTTTATTTAAAAACATCTTAAATGTTATAGCAATTTAATTATATAAATTAATTTTATTGTGTTTTGTGATATATTAATATACTAATTATGATTATTAAGAAAATGCAATTATCAATTAACTAACATTAGAAAACAAAAGATCAACTACAGACCATAGGGATGATGACTATGAAATAGTAACTGGTGGCTGGTCTGGCTGGGGGATGGTAAAGGAGATCCACTGAACTGAAGCAGACATAAATAAGAAGAATAGAGGTCATCCCTTCTCCCACCAAATAATAATCAAGATTCTGACCAGAAAGCCTGGCTAGCTATGATGATACAAAAGAACAATCTGGGATAATACCTATATTTCTGACATGGGTACTTAAAATGAGAATACAGTTAGAAAGGCAATTTTTATGGAAAGATGATGGGTTGTTCTGACAGACTTAGAATCAGACACCTGTTAGCATTTAGGAGAATGAACAATTTCTTCTCGATGCACAGAGAAGGAGCAGTGCTTCTGCAGTGGCTTTGTTTTAAATTAATGTCAATGCAGAGTTTGTTTCTGCAGGGAGGAGCTTACCCAGCATTTTTCTCATTGCACTTTGAACCCTTTTTAAGCGACAATAAGGCAGGGGTAAGGTAGTCAGGCCAGTTTGGTCACCTTTATCGCTGCTATCTTTTCTTTCCAAGTATCCTGAGTTTCAACAAAAGAACCAGTTGTTTAGAATAGGCTAACCCATTTCTATCCCTTTTTATCATCCATTTTCCATTGCAGGTCTAGATACTCTGGTACTTTCAAGACATACTTGTGCTCCTCTCTTTATCTTCAGTGGCTGGATGGGGAAGACTGAGGAACACTGCCCAAACTCTTCTCTCTAGATTCTGAAGGTAACATTTCTCCTCCAGAAGCATGTAACAAATAGCCTCTACTCCAGACAGTAGCTGAACTCTAGGTTTGATTAGTGAAAAAATGCAGAAGAAATTAAAGAAGGAAGATTCAGCTAATTTTATTTGAGCTTGTTTCAGAATAAATCAAGTTTCATGTGCAATCTAACCCTCATTGCAACCACAGAGTTTGGCAAAAAAAGAATGATCTCAGTAAGAAAATGTACCATTCCTGGCTTACTTTCAATCACAAATCTCATGGAGGCTTTTTGGATGGAAATGGCCACTTAAGGGCAAAATACAATTCGTTTGGGTTCCTTGACCAAAATACCAGTGTCACACTGATTCTACCCCAGGAAGTAGTGCCCATGGGGCCATTAAGGAGGCCAAGAGTAATAGCTTGGGAAAGAAAGATGGGTGGCAGAGGCAAGTGTAGGAATCAGCAGCATATAGCATGAAAAGTGATGAATGCATACAAGGAAGATGTAACAAATATGAGAACATAAGACAATTCTCCCAGGGAAGGCCACAAATAACAGACAACTGGCCAGAGACAGAAGTGATATAAAATGTCAGAGAAAATACCTTATAGTATTTTCAATTAGTGTTTTCAAATGAAGAACTTACAAATAATACAAATGTGAAAATAAGAAAACTGCTGAGCAGTATAGTCCAGAGTTATGAATCATGGTCTGTGGGAGAACAGGAGGAGTAATTCTGCTGGAAAGATTCCTGGAAGTGACTTAATACCCTGAAGGACAAGAAGAATTAACCTCAGAAAACTGTGCATGGATTAAAGCAATAGTATAAAGTAGTTTGCCTGTGTACAGCAGACCTAAATTCAACCCCTGGCATCAAATATTTTCACTCTAAGAACTGCTGAGAATGATCCCTGAGTGCAGAGATAGGAGTAACCCCTGAACATTTCTTGGCATACACTTACTTCCCCCACTACCTCCCAAAAAGAAAAGGCTGTCCTCTAACATTTGGTTGGAAAGGAATAAGAAAAGGAAAAGTGGTGCCGGAGAGCTAGCATGGAGGTAAGGCATTTGCCTTTTATACAGAAGGATGGTGGTTCGAATCCCAGCATCCCATAGGGTCCCCTGAGTCTGCCAGGGTGATTTCTGAGGGTAGAGCCAGGAGTAACCCCTGAGTGCTGCCAGGTGTGACCCCATGCAACAAAAAAATAAAAAGGAAAAGTGAGAGCAAATGCAATGAAAGGACCTGCCATTCTAGAGAGATTATGCCTAAGAGGAAGGTTTTTTCTTCCTTGGACATACAAATCTGGAAAGATTCCAACCTTAAAATATTCATTTGTCCACTTAATAAATCTGAAACCAGACTGCTGCAGGAAAATAAAAATCACCTATAGGGCTAAAAATGTGACTCAAAAGTCCTGGCTTTAATTCTCAGAATCACTTGATCCCTGTGCTGCCACTAGACAGTGTCTTCAACTATTAACACCAACAGAATCAGTCCTGATTACAGGCTTCAGTGTACCACAGGAGGCCATGATGAGGCAGCTAACACTAAGCAACCACAATTCAAAGTTCCTATATATATTTTCCTAGTCTTGGTAGTTAATATTTTATATCTCTCTATAATCTCTCTAGCTCCTTTGCTTCTGAGAAGTTCCATCTTTCTGCTTCAAATGACTGGAAATGCCTAAAGTTGCTACTACTCAATTTATATTTAAGTTGTACAGCTCCTGGGGCTGGCGAGACAGCACGGAGGTAAGGTGTTTGCCTTCCATGCAGAAGGACGGTGGTTTGAACCCCGGCATCCCATATGGTCTCCCGTGCCTGCCTGGGATGATTTCTGAGTAGAGCCAGGAGTAACCCCTGAACACTGCCGGGTCTGACCCCCCCCAAAAAAAAACAAAAAAAAGTTGTACAGCTCCTACTTCTTTCTAACATGAAGCCACCCAATCCAGCTTCTACCCTTACATTTCTTGCAGAATCTTGTCAATTTACTTGCTTAAATATTCCTCTCATTCCACTATCAATCCCATCTTCTTTTTTATCACTCCTATTGACTTCATCCAAAAGGTTAAAATATTTCAATTATGAGGACAAACTTTTTCCTTTAGTTCTTCTTTGAGCTTACCATGCCATCTATTTTTTGTTTGTTTGTTTGTTTGGAAAGTTTGGCAATATGTATCTTTTTCAGCATTTACATCTGTCTCTGTGCTCAAGGATCAGTCTTGGCAGTGCTTGATGGTGGGGATAACACTGGTGTCAGCCACATTCAGGGCAAGCAAGCACTTTAACTTCTGTACTCTCTACAGTCCCACTGTCTGATTTTTATTCTCCAAAAACAAATCAGTTACTTAACTTCCCTCCCTGGGCAATACACTCTCTCTCCCTCCCTGAACCAATAGGACCTAATATTTTAATCTATTACTATAATCAAATTGCTTTTGCTACCATCTGAAACAGTCCAGAGTCAAAGAGACAGTACAGTAAATAGGGTGCTTGCCTTGTTCAAAGTTGACTCACGCTTGACATCTGGACCTTGAGCTTGCCAGGAATGATTCTTGAATACAGATCCAGGATTAAATCCTGAGCACTGACTGTAACATGTAGCAAAAACAAAACAAAAACTCCCCTCCTTTGGTGTCTAAGCCATGATTTTATACTCCCTTCCTCTTTTCTGGCAGTTTATTCTAAATCACTGTTGTGTCTGTATTTAGCTCTTTCATGCTGGTATCCTATGCTGTTCTGAACCCTGTTCCCTTTCCCACTGTACATACTCTCCGGAACTTAAATTTTGCTTATTGTTTCTAAAAAATATATCATTAGTTATTTTTCCTGTTATATTTTCAGTTGTCTCTCAGACCGTCTATAGGTCCCTCAAATTTAGGACATATCCAGCATGCAGAGCATTTTCTACCATAACACATCATCTTTTCTACTCCACTACACCTTCAGTTTCCTCTTTAAAAACCCTAATCTCAACATCTGCCCTCATTTTCACATGTAATTAATTACTTACAATGTCCTACATATTCTACCTTCATCTTACAAAAATTCTGTTTTCTCTATGCTTGGTGCTACTCATTCAGCAGTCACATTCTCTCAATACAGATATTTCTAATCAAGAGCCTCTTACAGTCTTTTTAAGTTCAAGAGATAAGACACTTCTTTGAATGCTGCAACTATGGCTATTGCTCTAATTTTGAATCCCCCAGCACCATAAATGGGGCTTCTGACACTGCCAGGGATCACTTGAACACCCAATTCCCCATCTCCCAACATATCTTACCCATTGTACCCTTAGTATGAGAAGGCCTTATTTAGTCATCAAAATTATGAATAGGATTTTTGAACAACATTTAGAAGCTTGCATAAAGAAGTATAAAGAGCTAGAGTGATAGTACAGTAGTAGGGTGCTTGCCTTACATGTGGCTAAACCCAGGTTTGATCTTTAGTACCCCATATGGTTGGTTCCTTGAGCAGCACCAGGAGTGATCATTGAGTTCAGAGTGAGCCCTGAGCATTGCTGTATGTGGTCCAAAGACAAAACAAAAAGAATATAAACAGGTCTTTGATATAATTCTGTAAAAAAGTAGTGAAATGACTAGATTGTAAATATGTCAGAGACTTCATGCTATGCCTGCCACTATACCTAAAGAACTTACTATGATTTCTGACAGTATAATGATAAATGAACAAATAGATAAACTTTTTGGAAGATGAGTACAGCTAAAATATGTGGCATGGATTGAAAATGGAAGGGTCAGTGAAGGTAAATCAGTAAAATATTGTAAAAATAAGTATATAGGGGGCTAGAGAGATAGTACAAGAGGTAGGATATTTGCCCTGAATCTAGTCAAACTGAGTTTCAGCTCCCAAAACCTCGTATGCCCTACCCGCTCTTTTCCCTGAACAGAGTCAGGAGTAATCCCTGAACACAGCTGGGTGTGATCTAACACAACAAAAAAGGTATAGAACATCAGTGAGGAATTATTATAGGAAAAAGATTCAAAAGGTATTCCTGATACAGTATATAAAATAAGGGGAAAGAAAGAGCAGATAACGCGGAGACTAATCAACCATTAATCAAAATGAAAATTTCGTGGAACAGAATAAAAACTCTGATGAGAGGTTTGCTTAGAGAAGATCCTGATATCTGGAGGATATGTCTGGACAGCATGTGGGTAAAGTATGCAGGGGAGAAGCAAGGAAAGGCTTAGGAATGGTCAGTGAAGAGGTGCTTAGTTAATAGGGGACAAAGATAATTTGATGTCCTTTATGAGTGATGAAGTAGAACATGAAAAAAAAAACCCATGAAAATGGCAAGGAAAATAGTGAGCAAAAAAAAAAAAAAAGGAAAGGAGTAAAAATGGTAAAAAGAATATGAAGTGAAGATGGAACGTGGTGCTTTGTAAGCAGCATGAATTAGCAAGTTTGGGCATATTCATCTGTCAAATTCAGAGGTAAATTCACTTGATGATGACAACTAGGAAGGTTGATAGTGACCTAAGAGGAGGGAATTTCAATGATGAATGATGATTGGAAAATAAGCTGGATAGCAAAATGGCACAAGGGCAGTAAGAAAATTGGAGATTATGAGGACGACTCAACTTTTTCAAAATGTTTGAAGGTGAGATAAAGGAGGGTGACAGGTAAAAACCAAGAAAAAGATTAAGTTAAAGTAAAGCTTTTTCCTTAAAAAAAAAAAAAACAACCTTGGTGAAAGATAAGAATAAAGGATTCGGGGCCGGGAAGGTGGCGCTAGAGGTAAGGTGTCTGCCTTACAAGCGCTAGCGTAGGATGGACCTCGGTTCGATCCCCAGCGTCCCATATGGTCTCCCCAAGCCAGGGGCGATTTCTGAGCTCATAGCCAGGAGTAACCCCTGAGCGTCAAACGGGCGCCAGGGGCAATTTCTGAGCTCATAGCCAGGAGTAACCCCTGAGCGTCAAACGGGTGTGGCCCAAAAACCAAAAAAAAAAAAAAAAAAAAAAAAGAATAAAGGATTCTTCATGTCAAAAATAAGTAGTGCAATTAACTGGAAAAATTAACAGAGAAACAGGTGAGGTTTGATAAATGTTATCTTATTGTCCCTCCTTGTGAAGTGAAAAAGAAGGCTAGTCTTGGAAATTTCTGAGAGATGAACTTATCCATATGTTTAGAAAGAGTGATAGAAAAGCAAGAACTAGGTAGCAAAAGCTACATAAAAGGTTTGTAAGCATGGCTGAGGATCTAGATGGATTCACAAGAGGATTTGGATGGATTCACAAGTCATGTACTGTAGTGGCATCATTGTTCTAGATAAAAAGGTTATAGGGTGTTTAGACAGAAAATGTGAGTGTGATTTCAACCTGAAATTCAGTCAAGTTAGATGAGGAAAGATAAGGAAAAAGATAGAACTCAAGAATCCCAATAAGAGTATTGCTACAGTCATTAAGCATCTGTCTAAAATAGGCTAATTGGAGTTCAAGAGAAAGTCAGAACAGACAAAAGAATCAGACACAAGATAAACCCATATCAAGGAAGAAAAGGCCAGGTAGTGGGAAAGAGCAGATATATTCTCCTTATTTTCCTTCTTTGATCTCTCAATTACCTATATGTTCCCCTGTAAGCTTCTCAAGCACAGAAAGTCTTAGACTTTATTTTATTTTCAGGTACTGCAAAATATAGGTGTGATATATATGCTAACCTGACTGAATACAAAGGAAAAATAAAAACAAAGATTTACAAACAACTTATTAACTAAAGAAGCTAAGAATTTTTTATTTATTATACATATATTTAAGTACAACAAAGTAGGTTTTTTTTTGGGGGGGGGAGGACACACTTGGCAGGGCTCAGGATTACTCCTAGCTCTAAGCTTAGAAATTATTCCTGGCAGGGCCGAAGAGATGGCATGAAGGTCAGGTGTTTGCCTTGCATGCTGAAGGACTGTCGTTCGAATCCCAGCCTCCCATATGGTCTCCTGAGCTTGCCAGAAACGATTTCTGAGTGCAGAGCCAGGAATAACCCCTGAGCACTCCTGAGTGTGACAAAAAAAAAAAAAAGAAAGAAAAGAAAAAAAGAAATTAGTCCTGGCAATAATGGTCCTTTCTCAGGAGACCATATAGGATGCCAGGGATCAATTCCAAGTAAGACGCACGCAAGGTAAATACCCTACCTTCCACATTGCTATCACTCTGCCCCATAGCAAATCAGTTTTAAGAAACTTGCTTAAAGAAAAGTGAAAGGTGAGAAAGAAAGGAAACACGTACAAGAGATAAAATGGGCTTTTCCACAGGAAATAAGCACACCCCCCCAAAAAAAAAAACAACAGAAAAGCAAGCAAGCAAGCTACGTGTTCTAGGGAGAGAATGTATTTGAAGAGCAAGTAAAGTGCTTTATATTTAAAGTTACTAAAAATGATTTAAAAGGAGTAACCTTTCATAAGCACAATAACTATGTGAAAAAGAACAAAGCCATGCTTATTATTCTTGTGTTTTCTAAGGCTATTTATCTTCTCTAATGGCAGAACTGAGTAGATAATTTCGATGGGTCAAAAAAGCAAAAGTATCTTGCCTTTTATCAAAAAAGTTTGCTGACTTTGTTTACCCACTTTGGAAACACTGGTCTTGGATGATCAGAATGAACTATGCTTTGTGGGTTGTGGCAGTAAAGAGCTCTCTCTCTCTCTCTCTCTTCTCTCTCTCTCTCTCTCTCTCTCACACACACACACACACACACACACACACAGTCACATGTTTGACAGAAGCCTCTAGGCCCTCTTGTCTGCTTACCTCCCAGCTCTTGGTGGTTGGCTCACTGAAGAAGTTGTCAATCATATTCAGTTCTTCCTTTTCTACCACCACAAAGCCTTGCTCTTTTGCATCTTTCCCATAGACATCAGGAGACCACTGAACAAAGAATGTGTACAAGTGATCCACCCTGAAAAACATAGTCGTAAGTGTTAATGCCAAATCTATTTTCCTGGCAAATATTAGTAGTGGTTCGACTTGTCCATTCATCTTTATCCTGCTTGGCAAATACGTGTGTATTGAGAAATTTGCCACTGTGAGGATAATCTCTACAAGTGCATTCCAAACTTGAAAAAAAGTTATCTAGTGAAAACTGCGGACTTTGGGAAGTGGTCTTTGAATTTGAGGTAAAGTATTAGGAAATGGGGCCCGGAGAGATAGCACAGCGGTGTTTGCCTTGCAAGCAGCCGATCCAGGACCAAAGGTGGTTGGTTCGAATCCCGGTGTCCCATATGGTCCCCGTGCCTGCCAGGAGCTATTTCTGAGCAGACAGAAAGGAGTAACCCCTGAGCACCGCCGGGTGTGGCCCAAAAACCAAAAAAAAAAAAAAAAAAAAAAAAAAGTATTAGGAAATGGGACAAAAAATTTTAAAACAATGATATATTTATATGAAATGTTTTCTCCTCATTGGGACTTGGTTTATTAGACCACTGCATTCATAAAAAATTAACATGAAGTTTTATCTAGCAACAATGATAAAAACATTCTAATGATATTAATAATTTTAATAAAACATCTTGAAAATCAATCCAGATAACTCTAGTCATGGTTTTTTTTTTAAATGCAAGAAGTTTCATTTTATTTCATTTGTTGTTTATTTGGAGGCATGCTGGGAAGGTAACTTGAAAATTAGAGACAGGGCTATATTTTTATAGGTAAGGAGATTATACTTGATGCTTGAAGGCTCCTCAGCTGAAAGATAATATAATTAAAATGTCATCAAGACAATATATATATAAAATGTCATCAAGACAACCTGTTTACTGAAACATGTATATGTAATACTCAAAAAGGCAAGAATCATCTGTTTTATTCATTCTTTTATCTTCTAGCAAGGTGCTTGACAAATACTTGTTAAAAATGAATATAAAAGCGATTATTATCTGACTTTTTTTACCATACACCAATTTTATTGACATAGAATATAATTTACTTCCAATTTCTCTGTTTTTTTATACAAACTATTTTATACAAACATATCGATATTAGTTTTAAGGCCACACTCAAACATAGTGGTGCTCAGGGCTTACTCCTGGTTCTGTGCATGGGGATAATTTTTGGCAGGACCATATTGACCATATAGAGTGCCTGGAACACAATGCAGGTTGGACATGTGCAAAGCAACCTTCTTAGATACAAGATTCTTTTTCTTTTTCTTTTTTTCTTTTTGAATTTTTGGGCCACACCCGGCGGTGCTCAGGGGTTACTCCTGGCTGTCTGCTCAGAAATAGCTCCTGGCAGGCACGGGGGACCATATGGGACACCGGGATTCGAACCAACCACCTTTGGTCCTGGATTGGCTGCTTGCAAGGCAAACGCCGCTGTGCTATCTTTCCGGCCCTAGATACAAGATTCTAAAGTTCTCTGGTCACAGCCCACTTACTACTGGTTACCCATTGTGGAGAGGGGATGATCTGTAGAGTCAAAAAATTTTAACACCTTTTCTAATTATGGCATGGTAATTTCAATTTGAGGCTACTTTTTGGAACATGTTAATTGATTGCTAATTAAATATTATTATATAATACTTTATTAAAATTAAATATATGTCCCCCTACACCAATGGCAAAAATCTATTTTTAATTGAAAAAAACATCAACTAAAACCTTGGTTAAGTTTGCCAGCCTGTCCTGAAAAGTTTAGACATGCTAGTTCTATAGCTAGTGAGAAGTATTTCCTCTATTTACACATTTTATTGATTCTTTTTCTCTGGAGATCTCTGCCTAACACAATAGATTATTCCAAGATACTTATCAGGAAACTGATCAAAAATAGTTATCTCTGGAGATGAAGTAATGTATCTTACATAATGTCTAGTGTTCATCTCAATTTTTTTGTTTTACTTTTAGGGCCGTACCTGGTGATTCTCAGGGTTTACTCCTAGCTCTGCACTCAAAAATCATTCCTTGCAATGCTCAGGGAATGTATGGGGTGCCAGGAATCAAACTCAGGTTGTCAACCACATTATCTGGCCTTTTTTTGGGGGCCACACCCAGCGGTGCTCAGGGGTGACTCCTGGCTGTCTGCTCAGAAATAGCTCCTGGCAGACACGGGGGACACCGGGATTCGAACCAACCACCTTTGGTCCTGGATCGGCTGCTTGCAAGGCAAACACCACTATGCTATCTCTCCGGGCCCTATCTGGCCCTTTTTAACTTTTGTAATAAATACTAAATAATAAAAAGCATATAATGAAAAATTTCCTTCTGATGAAAATTCCTGACCATCACATTCTTTGTTCACTCTTTTTCCCTATAAGTAACATACTTCATTAATTTATGTGCTTTTGGTACTGTCATAAACATCAATATAAATGAAAATAAATATACTTATTTTTTGCTTCTACAAAAAGGTGATTCTATTTTACTGTGTATTTTACACTTGACAATAAATTTCAAATGTCATTCCTCATTACTAGAGGTGACTTCCTCGTACTTTTATAGCTACATGATATTTTTTCCTTAGTTTTTGTTAACTATCCTCATTGTTGTTATAAAGACTGTGTTGTTAAAAACAATACCATAATGAATAACTTCGGATGTGAGTCATTCCACACATGTCCAGGAATAGCAACATGATATATTCCCCAGAAGTGGGATTGTATTATCAAAGGAGTGGTTCTCTTATCACTTTGTTAGGTAATAATATGCCACCTATTTTTTAGACTCAATATCATTCTTTTATTTTTCTACTAGCAATATGTATAGTCACTTGATTCTTCAAACTACTTTATGGTTTTATATTTGACATATAAATACAAAGTATAAAATTTCCTACTAAAATTAACTTAGAAATCATGACATTAACTGCCACTCTGAGAGGTTTTGTTGAATTGTAGGTTGAACATTCCACAGTCCCTAGAGGGGGAGGGGAACCCCATATCCTCTATCCAGGTAGAATACA
The DNA here is from genome assembly GCF_024139225.1 of Suncus etruscus. Lineage (NCBI taxonomy): Eukaryota > Metazoa > Chordata > Mammalia > Eulipotyphla > Soricidae > Suncus > Suncus etruscus. The sequence continues at coordinate 96,640,181 of NC_064851.1, read as the reverse complement.
AAAAGCTGGTCTGGTAGCAATTCTCCACAATAAATAATCAACACAGATTGAGAGTTTTAGCAGGCAAGAAGCTCATACAGCAAGCTGTTCACCCACAAGCCAGTCACTCCACAACATGGAACCACAAGCCTAGATAGGAGCACGAAGCTCAACCCTCCTGACTAGCATTTATTGAGATAAAAAACTATGCCCCACCTCCCAAAGGGAGGGAAAAAAGCAAACTGAAAAGGTGATGGGAAAACAAAACCAACGGAAACCAATTAAGATATATTTGGGAATTATTTCAAAGGAAGCCAATTGAGATACATGAGGACAAATTCAAATGCCTCTATTTACAAAGTTTGATAAATATATGCATTTCTTACTTTTTGTTCTATAACATTTCAGATTTAGCACATATAACAGTATTTTATAAAATAATTTTTATTATTAAAATTTTTATTTTATTTTATAATTTTTATTATTAAAATTTTGTTATTTATAACATGAATTACAAATCTTTCACAGGTCCATAGTGATTGAATCAGGGGTATTCCCACCACCAGTGTTGTCCTCCCTCCACCCCAGTTCCCAGCATTCCCCCTGCGCTGCCCCTCTGTGTATAGCTTGTTGAAGATTGACGATCGATTCTGTTGTCATTGACTTTGGGTTTGGTGTTTAAGTCTGATCCTTTTTTTATATCTACTTAATGTTCATATGACTGTTTGGTTCTGGTACCATTCATTTTTCCCCCTCAATTTATGAAGCAGAACAAGATGATTCAAATTATGTAGTTCTGTTTTAAAAAAAAGAAAATAAAGAGAAAAAAAAACAAACAAAATTGTGAAGCATCTATCTATAGGTTATAAATATCAATTTAAAAAAAAGGGAAAAAAGAAGAAAAACGTAACAAAAATACAAAAAACCAAAAACCTACAACAAAAGCAAAATAAACAAAAAAAAAAGAAAAATCAAACAAAAGACCAAAACCAGCAACTACAAAAGAGCACCACAGCAACAAATATAACAACCAAATGATAACCATGAGAACAAAAGAAAAAAAAAAGAAAAAAGGAAGGAGGGCTGGTGTGGCAAGGTATTTTATGTTTTTGTTTTTGCATTGGCACAGTAAATATTGGGGAAATTAGAAAAGGAATTCCCTTGGCCTAAAAGATACAGGGTTTCTCTGCCCTTGAAACATACTACAGGCTCCATACAAGCTCCTTTTCACACCCCAAGGACTTTTTATGGTGCCAGGAAACTTTCCACTCAGTTGTGGCTGATAGAATCAGGTCTCTAACTAGAGACCTTGGTATTTTCACAAGTCATAAGATGAAGCCTAGGATAGGGTCTTCCTTCACAATTCTAGCAATTCTGTTCCATCACTGATATAACTGTATTTTTAGTAATTAAAATTTTATTTTGGTGTTGGGATACACCTGGCTGTGCTCAGAGATTACTCCTGTATTTGTGCTTACTTCTGGCTTTGAGCTTAGGGATCACTTCTGGTGGTGCTCACGGGCCCATATAGAGTATCAGGATTGACTTGTGCAATGCAATCTGCTGCATATCTAATGCAATCGCAAGTGCAATCTGCTGTGCTATCTCTCCAGACCCCATAATTATATTCTGGAATAGAACTGAGAAGCAATTATGCTTTAGTCTCACTTTCAGTGAAGGGGGTATTTATTATAATGTATATACATACAGAATAAATATCTTCTTAATTATTTGTTAATTTGAAAGTGAGAGAGTAAAATGGTCCTTGAGAACTGGGGCTTGCTTGACCTTGGCATGCTAGCCTCAGTGTAGCTGGAGTAGGTCTAACATTCACAAGTAGATCTTGGTAATTAGTTAAACATAAACAATTTCATAGACATCAACATCAGATGAAGGCATTCTATGAAAGAAAGGGGGAGGGAATAAAAAAGGCCACTCTATGATCATGAGTAATCAAGACAAACTACAAGACTAATCTAAGGTTCATAATATGAACACAAACAAAACCCTGAACACTGTCCAATCACAGAAAAATCAAAATCTAATGGCTACTATGTCTTTCCAGTCCTCCCTCTTTGTAGATACTTTACAATATAAGCAGTCACAGAAACATTTCAGCTTCCTTACAGTCTATTCTAGAGCAAAATTCTCATTCTAATTCCTCACTTGGCTCCTCTAATACCAAAAACTTATGAAGTTTTCTTTTTTTTGGGGGGGGGGGGGTTTGTGCCACACCCGGCATTACTTAGGGGTTACTCCTGGCTGTCTGCTCAGAAATAGCTCCTGGCAGGCACAGGGGACCATATGGGACACCGGGATTCGAACCAACCACCTTTGGTCTGGGATCGGCTGCTTGCAAGAAAAACGCCGCTGTGCTATCTCTCCGGGCCCATGAAGTTTTCTAATACCATTTTATTGAGATGAACCATAGACCCAAAGTGTAGTCATATTCAGGTCAAGAGCCAGTAAAGAGCCAGAGGATAGTACAGTAGGTAGGGCACTTTCTTGCATGTGGCTGACTCTGGTTTGATCCTCCAATTCATAAGATCCCCTGTGCACCCTCAGGAATAATTCCTAAATGCAGACCTAGGAGTAACCCTTGCTCCTTGAGCATCACTGAGTGTGGCCCAAAAACTAAAAAAAAAAACTAAAAACAAAAAAAAAAAAGGTCAACAATGGTGTTCAACTTTAGGTGTATTCAGGATTGGTCCCCAAGGTTGTAGGTTACTGCTTTTCTTCAACAAAGCATTCTATATATTATAAAATATATATATTCAACAACATTCTATATATATATATAGGATTATATATGTATATTCTATATATATATAGAATGTTTGTTGAATGTTATATATATACATAGTATGTATATATGTATATATGTGTGTATGTATATATGCATTATACATACATATATAATGTATATATATGTGCTAATAACTCTCAAGTTTACCAGAAAACTAGATTTCTGGGGAAAATAGCTGCCAATTCTCTTTAAATATCACATAATGAGGCCTCTGAAATCACCCATCAACATCACAGTCATAAGCAGATCTGAGGTAGCAATCAGAATTCTTTCAATCACATTACAAAGGCTATCCCATATTGCATAATGATATCTGAGGGGATTTCATGGTTTTTTTTTCCTGATTACAACACTAGATAATATTTTTAGTCTTCTTTCATGAAGACTGCTTATTGGTCCTCTAAATACCTCATTAGAGCAAACACTGTGTAGCATGAATACTGAAGACACATTCAAAAAAAATGTCAACGACTCATGAAATACTTCCTATCAAAGGCAATAAAAAACTGAAGGATGAGGCCCAGATTATGAATTAAAAGTTTTTTTTTCTTAAAAAATTCTAAAGCAAAAGTGTGAACACGTTATTAGAGATCAATAAAGTTCTTTTTTGTTTTTGTTTTTGGGCCACACTTGTCATGGGGTGTTATGGCTATGCACTCATATAATTGCTCCTGGCTTGGGGGGACCAATGGGACATCGGGGATAGAACCCAGGTCTATCTTAGGCACTTGCGTGCAAGGGCAAAACACCCTGCCTCTGTGCTATTGCTCTGGCCCCCTATCAATAATATTCTTTTTTTTTCTTTTTTTTTCTTTTTGGGCACACCTAGTGACAATCAGGGGGTTACTCCTGACTATGCTTTTCAGAAATTGCTCCTGGCTCAGGGGACCATATGGGATGCCGGGTATCAAATTGCGGTTTGTCCTAGGTTAACTAACATGTGCAAGGCAAATGGCCCTTAACACTTGTGCCACTGCTACCGGCCCCGTCAAAGTTCTTAAGGATGAATTCTATGTAAGCAACTGTCAGTGCACAATGGTGATGAGAACATTAAGTTCCCTATGAAGATCATAGGAACATTTCTTTTTATTATATACATATAATATAGTAGGTTTTTTTTATCCTGAAGACATATAAAGGCAACTCAATCTATTTACTGGGAAAATGGATCAGATAGAATATGGTGGAGAAAGATTTGTTAATGGGATTGAAGGGCTCCTGGGAAGAAAAAAAATTTCAAGATATACTGAATACCTTGGCTTTCAAGTTCAATGGATAGTTATATTATCAGAAATGAAATAACTCACCTTTCTTGAAAAAAAAAAAACCATCAAATGGGTGAGGAGTGGTTTGATCTAAGAGTGATGCTCTGGGACCCAGATGAATACAAAGGATTATTTTAGAAGCAGATTACTTTAGGTTAAATTAGGGCAAATCCCCACAATGAGAAAACAATGGATGGAATTAGCTACTTAAGTATCATGTTTATCTGTGAGTTTTTTTTTAGGAGTTTTAACAGGTCATGGGACTGGGCTAGGAGTCAGAAGGCTAAATATGTGGGCAGATTAGGTAAGGAGATGTTTTCTAAACCTCTTCTCTTTGGAACTTCTGGGTTTCCTGTACATGGTAATGAAATCTTCATTTGTTTGCAGCCCATACTGATAGATCTATCTGCAGCAGCCTGTGGTGGGTTAAGAACCGTCAGGAAAAAGTGGAGCTATTTATATTCACTAGGTTTGTGGGACTTACCATGGGAAGAAAGTCTTTAGTTAGGAGTTGGGGATGACAGGAATTCAAAAAAATGAAAGTTTTTTTGGAACCAATTCCTTAAAGCTAAGGCTCCTTGAGGGAAAATGTAAAGAATCATTATCCTTTCCAGCTCTCTTCAGCTTAATTATTTCTGTTATTTTTATTAATTGGAAAGGAAGACATGACTTCATCTTTTTCTTTCCAGATTAGAGTGGCCTTAAATTTATTTAATGTTTATTCAGCCTGTGCTAGGAATGATTCTTTTTAGCTAATGGGATTTCCTATATTCCAGAGCCCTGCCTGGAAACAGACTTCAAGTTCTGAAAATTCTTTTCCTTGTCCCTCTGCCTCCACTTTGCCAAACTTCTTTTTTTTTTTTTTTTTTTTTTTTTTTATTGGTTTTTAGTTTTTGGGCCACACCCGGCGGTGCTCAGGGGTTACTCCTGGTTGTCTGCTCAGAAATAGCTCCTGGCAGGCACAGGGGACCATATGGGACACCGGGATTCGAACCAACCACCTTTGGTCCTGGATCGGCTGCTTGCAAGGCAAATACCACTGTGCTATCTCTCCGGGCCCCAAACTTCTTTCTGACATTATCAGCCTTGCAGGAACATTAAACTCTGCCCCATTTCCCATCCCAAACCCCTTTTTCACATTAGTTTCTCTATAACTGTCCACTTCTAGTCAAATCTTTCCATCTTACCCTAATAGGCTTCTCACCCCCCCCCCCCAGGCTTTTGCTCTGTCTAGGCTCTTGGGGTTGTAAACACAAAATAATTACAAATGCTCCACTCAAATTCTAAAAACAAGTGAGCTTCCTAAAAATAAAGGTAGAAATTTGAGGACCTGGGATGAAAAATAGCTAAAACTAGTGGGAAGCAGAATGCCCAGATGGATGTGGGATATACTTTTACTCCATTCAGTAAAAAGTGGCCTGTATTACAGAGGGTCCCCTGGTCTGAACACATGGGCAACAGGTCAGCCAGCTTCACTGTGCATTGCAAACTATATGAAGAATAGAAGTAGCTTTCATTTCCAAAGGTGACAAATTCAGGGTCCAGCAGTGAACTAACCTTGTCTAGTAGACATTTCTGTTTTTCTACAGGCAGTAAGAGAAGCTGGACCTCTAGATGCTCTAAAGCTTACTGCCTTTTAGCAGAACAAGGCTTTTCTGTTCAGTGCAGAGGGTGGAGGACTCTGCTTCTATTATACCTAGTTTTCAAACACCTTTCCCACATATGCAGAACAATCATTTTTCTAACTTTTATCTTGGGAATGATGGGTCCAGAAGGATATGCTTGTTCCAATTTACTGTTTTTAACCTCCCAGCCAGGAAATTATCCTGTGAATCCTAGAGCAAAGGGAAAAAATGAAGGGAAGAAGTCCCTAGAAGCTGGGAGGTCTGTCCCCAATTCTGTCTCTCTCCTGAGATTGCTACCCCAAGGAAAGGCATGACAAAAATGGAGTCTCTTCTGCTCCAGCTTCACATTTGTCTCACCTGATTTCCCATCACTAAATACAGAAGCTATTCTAGAATTATATACTCCCAAGCTCTTCATCTCACTTTCCTACTCTCTTCTCTCTGAATAGATGGTTCCCTATTGTGCCATTTAAAAAAAAAAAAGCATAATCCGTACCATCCTTTATGACATCCTTCTTTCCAGGAAAGGAGCTTTCTTTTTTACAGGTTTTCACTCCCACAAGGGCTTAACAGCACATTCCTTGGGGGGAATTTCTGCTATTATTTACACTTCACAACTCCCATTACCTCCTTCCTTTAATCTCTATCTTAATCTATTATTATTTTATTCACTTTTAGTAAATGCCCTCTATTAAATTTGACTTTAGTATTTTACAGAAAGAGATAAATATCCTATTTCTAGGCTGGCCGGTATAACTCAAAGGGCTGAGAGAATGGCTGGCAATCACATAGAGGCCCTAAATTTCAATCCTGATATTGCATAACTCAATCCCAGCACCAGAGAGAAGACTGTTGTAGTTTTTTGTAGCTCGCTCTGAGTCAGCTTGTGATGGCATGAATCACTAAGCTTCTCTGAGTCTCTGTTGCCTTAGGTCACTAGCTTTGGCCTAGGGCCAAGGCAAAACAATTACAGTAATTACTGCCTCACAGGCTGCTAACTGATCCTGAAACAAGAGGTGTGGGAACACTCTGGGGCCCAGAGTCAGGTCAAGTGTTGGGTCCTTAAAATTAGAGGAAGAAGCAAGTAAAAGTGGTCTTGGAAGGAAGCCAAAGAGGAAGTGGCAGAGAATAGAAGTTATCTGCTAAAAATCATAACTGATCACTGTGTAACTGATCATTTATCCAGCTAGGTAAAAAGCCTTCCAATGTCTCCTAGTGGATTTGGGAGTAAAATTCAACTTTTGGGGTCAGCCTGAGAACTTAGTTTTGTGCAAATCCTCAAATGCACTCTGTTCTAGTCATAGACATATACTTTTGCATCTTTGCTCCAACATTCATTCTGATATTTGTGCTCCTATTCCTTCTTTCCTTTCTTCCTTCCTGGAAGAGAAATGATAGAGATATGCCTAGAGAAGCAGCTAGTGTTAGATTCAAGTATAGCTTACCAGGGGCCATAATTAATTTGAATGCTGAGGGAAAAGTTGAATGTATCGGAAGTGAATTTTTATGAGAATGAACATGTAGATAAACACTTGACATTTTCAGATCCACTGATCTTGGAAGGAGGTCAAATCAAACTGGACATGGCCAAGAGGAAGGGCAATGTAATTAGGTCACTTTGGCTTCTGATATAAGAGGAAATAATGATGAAAACAGGGACAAAGAGATGCAGGAGACACAGGCCCTGCCCCATAGTGCTTAGACAGAGCAGTAACCAAAAATACCCTAATGGAGCTCCATCCTTACAGTGGTAAAAGCTAGTGGATTCCCAGCTGGGATGCCTGTCTTGAACAGGAGTTTATCAATAGAGGGAGGAATTCCCCTGAGAAGATACAAGAAGCAACATGCATGTTTTGCTTAACAGAATGGCAGGAGATGATGTTTTGCTTAACAGTATGGCAGGAGATGAAGAAAATGGTGGAAAAATCCAAATTAACAGGGAGGTTTGGGTGAGTGAGTTAGAGGCCTGGGCACAAGAAAAAGCAAGAGACCTTATCCAGAGGACACAGTTATCCAAAGTGTGCTAGATAAAACTCCAGTAGCCTCAAGAAATTACACAAAGAAACTTATTATGTAGCTACATGTATTAGTAATATTAGTAGCAAATACAAATAGCATATTATACTTCTGAATTAGCAGATATTACTGGTTAGGCAAAGGCTAAATTACAAAAGAAAAGATAGAAATCTTTCAAAGGTACCTAGCAGGTAGCACAGGCAGGTGTGAAGATGCACGGGTGACTGTTAAGAAAGTGAACAAAGTACCTTGAAAAACATTTCTGTGGACCCTCGGGAAGCAATCTCTAAGAAAAAAGCCTGGCTAGATCTGTAGTTTAAAAAGATCACTGTGGAGCCAAGTAGGAAAAGTCAAGAAGAGATAGGCCAAGAAGAAACAAAGGATTTATTGAGCAGAATCTAACAGTGATCCAGCCAAAAGATGATCAAGGCCAGAACCCAGGCTTGACAGTGTACAGGGGGAGAAGCTTGGCTTATACACTACTACAGGCATGAAACCAGTTCCAACCCATCCAACACTAGTCAACAACAAAACCTGGTTCCTACATGTGTTTGGATTTCCTGTCTAATTACAAATTTGAGCTTAAGCAGATCCCTTTCATAAACATCAAAGGTATTTTTTTATCATCAACATAAAGGATTTACCCCAAGAGATATTATAGAAGTTACAACCACCATTTATCTGATAAAGCTGTCATTTTTGAAAAAAACTCAAAGCAAAGCGATACCCATTCTTGGAAGGCAGCAGCTTTACTTTAAAGTCAACAAAGCACTCACTTCTGGGAAAAAGAAATCACAAAAAACAACACCAAAGGAGTCTCATTTATTGCACGAAAAAGCTTTTGTTTTTTTCCCTCTTAATTATCCTATGAGAAAGCCACTGTAATTATGGTTACTACCGAATGGAGGAGGAAACAGATGCTAAAACAGATTAACTTGCCCCAGGTCACGAAACATGTTGGGGGTGAGCCTGGGATCAACCACAGATCAGTTCATGGTTTCAAACTAACATATCACCATTCCCTTATGGTCAACCCCACTATTCTAGATTTACTATTTCATAAAAACCTGCCACTGACAAGTTTTAGGATTACAAAACATGACAGAGGGATATAAAACCTGGCTTTAAAAAAATCTAAGTGTCAATGCTAGGAATAAAACATTTTTTATTCCTATTTTATTATCTATTCTTATAAAAAGATTAAGATAATCAACATTATTTAGACCCATTCCTAGCTATGATGGGATTTTACTTACAGCTGTTTTTTTTTTCTTTCAATCTATCCTTTAGTTGTGGGGAGAAACTAACATTGGTGGAAGTGGACACTGGTGAAGAGATTGGTGTTGGAGCATTCTACTTCTGAAACTCAATCAGGAATAACTTTGTAACTTTTAATTCATGATAATTGATGTGAAAAAAAAAGGAAAAATAAAGTCTAAGTCAAAAATTTGAACCTTCAAGTAGTTTATACTTATATTAGCTGGAGGCGGTGGGAAAGTTCCTCATCTAAGTTTCTAAAACTAAGAGCAGTTCCTTATTCAAAAGCATGAAGCAGGAATATGCAAATAAAAAGGGAAAAGTTCATTCTACTTTTGGAAAGACCTTCAAGAAAGTCCCTTGTATGTGATTACCTGGAATTCAAATCCAACATAAACACCAGATATGATCAAATGATAAGAAGCAGTAAGAAATTGTTGCTTTGTGATTGGTAAAGAAAAAAAAATCATCTAAGCCAGTGATGGCTAAACTTTTTGAGCCCGAGTGCCCAAACTGCTGCACAAAACCAAAGAATGTCTGGTCCTCCCAATGGCCAGTCCGGCCCTGTTGCCAGGTGAGCTGCAAAGCAGACACTGGCACACTTGTCTCTCGCCTCACTGCATATCTTAACTGCGGACCTTCCCGCATGCCAGCTGCAAGGCCTTCACATGCCACAGTTGGCATGCATGCCATAGGTTCACTGTCAAGTCTATACACAACAAAATATAACTGTCAAATATCTACCTGATCTAAAAACTATAAGAACCCATTGAAAAACCTTGAGATTTTAAATTGTGTAAATTAAGTTACAGAAATATACTCCACAGTACATAATGGCAGAGGGTGGGAGTAATAACAAGGCAAGGCAAGGAAAGAAGAATGTGACCAAGGGAGCAAACATTATAGTTATGATATAACTATAATTCCAGTATAGGCATATATACTGATGATTATAATTTAAAGCTATGCACTTTTGACTAAAACCACCACAGGCTTCATTCTGTATATGGCCACAGGATTAAAACACCAGTGGCAATAAAGGTAGTTACTAGAATATCAAACACTTTTAAAACCCATTGAAGTGGCCTCATTCAAAGTCCATAGAGTAACAGATAGCTCCCTGTTCCTCTGAAATCAATATTCTACAACTCCAAATGGAAGCAAAGTGACATCCTGGTGTCAAGTTCATTCTAAAGAAAATTAATATAGATAAAATAATATATATATTTAAGCAAAGTGACAACTAAATATATTTCCTTTTTGGGGGCTCAATAAAAAGTAACAGGCCAGAGGTGCCAGAGCGATACAGAAGATAGTGTGCATGCCTTGCAGGTGGACAACCCAAGTTTGATCCCTAGCAATGCATATGAGCTCCTGAGCACTACCAAGTGTACTACCTGAGTGCAGAGTTAAGAAAAATACCTGTATACTGCTGGGTGTGACACAAACAAACAAACAAACAAGCAAACACAAAATATAATAGGACAGCTTAGTGGAGAATCATAAATCAATCAAAATAGCACTTGTATTGATGAAGCTGACCAAGGAAATGCAAAAGTAAATCAGTATTAGAAGCTAGAAAATCTAGAATTGGAGGGATGATACAGAGATAGGGTACTGGCCTTGCACACGCCAATCTGGGCTCTATTCCGGAAATTCTATATGGCCCCCTGTGTACCACCAAGAGTATATTCCTGAGTGCAGAGCCAAGTATAAGTATAACCTCTAAGCCCCACCAAAAGAAAACAGATAATCTGTCCAGTTAGAAATAGTTGAGTATGTCCAGAATCTACCCCTCACCCATAACTTTTCTGAAGAAGAGGACTGAAACCTTAATCAGAAATTTCTCTTGCAGTCACTTAATAATGTGGCTCTGAGGACCAGCCCATTAATTTATTGATTATTCTGGTACCTATCAACCTGCACCTCACCCTTCCTAAAAACATGACTTCTAGTTCCTATAAAATCCCTTCTCATGACCATGCAGAAAAGATGCTGTTTAGATCACATGACTTCATCCTCTTCCAACCAGCCATCATGTTACTCAAAAAGCTTTCTTTACCCTTCACCATGTTCTCATTAGCTTGGTCCTTAAGCAACAGTGGGACAGTGGACTATTGTCCATTACAGTTAAAGGAGTATAAATCAAAATAAGTAAAAATTAAAAACGTATCTTAATCTCAAACTGTTGAAACTTTAGGGGGGCAAATATAAGACTGTAGTCAATAATTGATGTTTCTTTTTGGTCTGCTGACTTATTTTTAAAACTTTTGCTAATACTTTAAAAGTGAAGAGATGTAACCAAATACATCATCTATATTTCTATTTTCTTTGAAAGAAGTGGGAAAACCTAACAACAGAGGCCACGAATGTATAAAGTCCAGAATAAGGATCTATATTTAACTATGGCCCAACATCCTTGACTTCATTTACCTCTGCAAACATTAAAGATTGCATTAATTACTGTTCCTGCATATTTACTCCCAAATGTATTTCACAGTACCCAGTACCCATTTGCAATGATTAGTTTGCAATGGAAAATATGTCAGGAGTTCTTGTCCAAAGGGCTGGGTGTTAATTCCTCCAGCAGACTGTACAACCACCATTGTGAAGTGCTCACATGCACAGGGAAGTATTTTTTTTTTCATGAGTTTTGGTGTGGTTAGAGTAACTCAAGGCACTGTCAGCATAAATTAACTTATTTAGACATAGTAAATATAATGCCTTTGGAAGATCATAATTTCTAGAACATAACGTTGAAGCAAGGTAAAATAACCAGGAAAATAACGCAAAACAATTTTAAAGAATTTTGAATATAAAAATGAGGATAAATATGTGCGTAATAAGCCTATGATTAACATTTGCTCAGTAGATTTCTAAAACTTAAACAGTTTAATACAAAGAGAGAGAGAAAAAATTTTAGCAAGCTCTCTGAAATTTTTTCTTTACTACTGATGTTCTGAACTTTATCATTTTTGTTTTGAGGTCACACAAACAAAATAAGGAAAAGGCTAGATATCAGGAGACATCTCTTGCCACCTCCTCAGGTACATTATGTGTCTTGAGGTGGCTGCAATGTTCTGTGTGGATGCTCAGATATTTATGTTCATTAGTCACCTTTACTTCATATATAGGTTTCTAACATGTGTATGTCTTCTGGTGTTTATTGAGATTTGATGTCTGACTGAAGCCTTGCCCAAACTCCTTGCAAACATGAGGCTTCTCCCCTTTATGTATCCTCTGGTGTTTCATGAGATGTGGCCTCTGAATGTAGCCTTTGCCAACACTCCCTGCAAACATAGGGCTTCTCCCTTGTATATATCCTCTGATGTCTGATGAGACTTGACCTTTCACTGAAGCCTCGCTCATATTCTCTGCAAACATGGGGCTTCTCCCTTGTATTATCTGGTATCCTGAGATGTGAGCTCTGAATGAAGCCTTGCCCACACTCCCTGCAAATATAGGGCTTCACCTCTGTGTGCATCCTCTGGTGTGTGATGAGATTTGACCTCCTACGGAAGCCTCACCCATATTCCCTGCAAGCATGAAGCTTTTCTCTAGTGTGTATCCTATTGTGTCTAGTAAAATTTTACATGTTATTGAAGCCTTACCCACATTTCCTGATTCCTATACTTCTTAACATTAAAAAACATGTCCAGTTGTTCTCTAATAATCATAAGGCATCAGCAGATTAGGAGCTCTTATGTGGATGAAATAAACTCACTACAATAACAGAAAAGTGGGAGATGACTAAGAAGCAAGATTAAGACAACATTCTGACTTTAAAAATTGTATCAGCCCCTGAAGAGGTTGACTGATGGAGGGATGGAGGATGAGGTCTTTCCCCTTCAGCTTGGAGCACGTGTCTGCCACCCTGTCCAGCCGACGGTTCTGAGGTGAAACGGCGGGTAAACAGCTCGCAGACAGGCTTGTGGAAATATTAGCTTTATTTGGTGGACAAGACTGAAGTCCAAAGACTCAGTATCAGTTCCAGCCAAAAGCCTCTCACCTTCTACAGAACCTTGTTTTTATCTCCCAGAATCAGGTACCACCCAATGGTGGAAGCAGAATCAGGTACCACCCTAGGGTAGGGGCAGAACCCCAGGTCACAATCACCGATCAGGGTAGGGTCAGTAACATAATAATCCCCCAAAATATTTACATACACAACATATGACTAAGGAACCTTTAATTATGGTGGATAAAACAGGAAACGGGTTGTGAGAACACTGGCATGGACAAACCCAGAAATAAAAAACTCAATTTAGGAGATAACCACTCTTGAATGTTTTACATAGGGCTTATTCAAACACTGGAAAATCTACCATATTTTCCGGCGTAAAAGACGACTTTTGAAACAAACAAACAAAAAAAAAGTCAACCGAAAATCGGGAGTCGTCTTATATGCCGAGTATATCCCGAAAAATGTTTCAATATGCCGCTAAACGAAAATTGTCTGAATATTGCCACAAAACGAGTTTTCTAACTCGATCCTGCACCAATCACTGCAAGGCTGCTCGCACCACCTCTCTAACTCAGCCAATCCAAGCAGGCTTTTTATGCATGCAAATTAGACAGTGTTCTGTACCTGAATCTACACTGTAAAAAGCCTGCTCAGATTGACCAGAGTCAGAGAGGAAGTCTATTACAGTATAACCGTTGAACCTTTGCTTGTTGTGATTGTTGTGTGGTATAGGAACATTCTGTCTGATACAGCGAATATAGGCCTAAACCTATGTTTTAACTACAAAATTAGGGGGTCATCTTATACGCCCAGTTGTCTTATACACCGGCAAATATGGTATGTTTGGTGCCCTATAAAAATTTCTAGTCTGAAGATAATTAAAAACTATAAAAGCATTAGATTATTAGGTATAGGTAATTTACTGAGAGTAAGAAAATGTCATTTAAGATAGTACTGAGTCTTTATTTGTGTCCTCTACAGAAGTAATATGAAGGAATGAGAGAAGAAAAGGGGTAAATAAATAAATGGGCTACAGTCAATGCTAAAAAATGCTACAGAACATTGAAATAAAAAAGGCAGAGTAATACTACAATATTTATTAGAAAACAGAATGGCCAATAGTTTCTAACATTCCACTGAAATCCAAAATACAGGAATCAGGAATTAAACTTGGATGTGTAGTTGGCCCCACTCTGGAAGAGCTCCTATTCTATCTTGAACATGTAACACTTTTTCTCTTCCTTGATATTTTAAAACTAACTACCTTATTTCATTCTTTATCTTCTTTCTTAAACTCTTTTCTACAAATGAAGGCAATAATCTGGAGAGGGAAGAGATCATAGAAAGATATTAGGATTCATTTTCTTTTTCCTGCAAAAGGCAATTCTTTACTCCATCCTGAGCCCATATTGCCCCCCCCCCCAAGAAATCCTTGGATATTAGACGTAAGTTTCCATGCTATGTGGATCCAATGAGATGCTGACACAGCTTAACAATTGTTGTGTGAAGCTGGCGAGACACAAAATCTGTGATCATAGGAGACTATCAGTTCTAAACAACTTGCCAGGTGACCAAGGTAAGTAGAGAGGAGATAGTAAATTCCCTTACTACTACTTTTCCTTTCCTCATTTCACATAAGTCACTTGCAATATTACCACATATGTAGAAATGTAAATAAGTATAACTTTTATTTGTTGCAGCAACATTTTAAAAATAGATTAGAGTAATATTTATTAATCTCAAAGATTAAAATGTGATTAGATATCAATTATATTCTATTATGCTAGTATCAGAAAACCAAATCAAGAACTGAAATAAAACTAATTTCCTTATAAAGCCTATTAAGAGAAAGGCATCCAGAAGCAAAAAAGTTCTCTTCTAGATAAAGAATTCAGGTATTTATTTTAAATACTTTTTATATGTTTCTGTGGTTAATTTTTTATTGAATATCTTAGAAGGAAATACTGACCTAAAAAAAGGGACTTTGAGTTGCCATATACACAAATAGTGTTTTGAATAATTCTCAGATGTTCTATTTTGTTTTTATTTTTATTTTTTTCTATGTGTACACTTTGGGGCCACAACTGGCAGTGCTCAGGGCATATCCCGGCTCTTCTTAGCTCAAGGATCACTCATGGCAGGGCTCACAGTACCACATGTGGTGTCAGGATTGAATTCAGGTCAGCAAGATACAAGAGCCACATGCAAGAGACTTATTTGCTGTACACTCTCTTAGTATCTCAATCTCTCTTTTTTTTAAGTTTTTTTTAAAACCATCACGATGTACAGATTAAAAAATTGTTAATAATTGAGTTTTAGTTATACAATATTCTACCACACATCCCTTCATCATTGTTATTTTCCTCCATCAATTTCCCTAGTTACTTTCCCATCATCCAACCCCAGAACCTGCCCCCTCATCCCTCATAGAGAACACTTCTTTCTCTTTCTCTCTCACTTGTTCTCAACCTCACACTCTTCTTACAATATTAATGTAACAGACATTCCATCTGCTGTCTCTTTTCTTGACTAAATTAGTGGTAAATTTAATAGACATTGATGTAGTACATATACATAAACTTGGAGATCATGTACAGTGTTCCAGAACAGGTGCAAAACAAGTACCTTAACTCCTATACTATCTCTATTTCCATTTAAAATTCTAAAAGTTAATTTGAGTTTATTTACTTTGAGCAGGCCACTCAAGGGTTACTTCTTACTCAGTGCTATGCTAGGGATTTTTTTCTTTGTGGTACTCAGGAACCTTGATATACCTTGAATTGAATGCAGACTTCCTAAATGCAAAATGCCCACTCCACTTCACCCACTGAACTACCTAATTTTCTCTCACTCTCACTTTTTCTTTCATCTAATTGCAGGGCTGGATAGACTCCAAGCCTTTTTGCATGCAAGGCATGTGCTTTTCTGCAGAAAAAGAAATGACCTTTTCCTTACTAACAAAATTATTTCCAAGTCAAAAAACAACTGTATTTAGGCAATTTTAGACCTTGTCATATCTCCAATTTCTATTATCTAAAATTTTATAACAAGGAGTTTATATTGGGGGTGGGGAACCCACTCAATAGAAAGGAGGTAAAAATAGAAACTCTAGAGAAGTTCCCTCCATTGCTATGTATAGAGTTTAGTATATAGCATGAGTCAAAAAGATCTAAAAATAAGAATAAACGGTCTTATCTAGACAAACTATGAAAGAACTTTGTAACCTAGGAAGGGAGAAATAGCTAACATGACCTTTCACTCTGCTGATGAAATGCAAATAAGAGCATGCTAAAATCCCTTCAACAGAAAAGCAAGTTGTCATGGTCTGAAGTAGCAAAGAAAGTCAGAAATTATCCGAATAAAAGAAGCAATTAACAAATAAACTTCTCCTTTTTTTTTTCTCTGTATATGGAGCTCAAGGTGAAAATGACATATCTCCCAATCTTAAAGTAGTAGATATGGAAAAATAAAAGGGAGCAATTAAAAATCCCAACTTCTATACATCCATAAAAACATGTATTTGACACAATGCGATACAATGCCTCAATTTTTTTAATTAACTGTTTAAGAAAGAAAACAAAGTATGTCGAGTTAATTGCTAACCAAACAAAAACAGGTCATACACACCACTCTAAAGCAAAATATAATCAATAAGTGACCTACTTTTTTTTCAAGTGACCTACTTTTAAAAGTCCATAAAACTATTTGTATAAGGTATAAAAGAAAATATTTTAGCAATACGTATTTCTACGGGGTTAAAGATGCCAGTAAATTTCTTATATGGACAGGGAAATAGTACAGTAGATAAGGCACTAGATTTGTACTTGACTGACCAGAGTCCAGTCTATATATGGTCCCCAGAGTGTCACTAGAAGTGATCTCTAAACCCAAAGTCAGAAGTAAGCCCATGGGGCCAGAGTGATAGCAGAGCAGTAGAGCATTTGCCTTGCACATAGCTGACCCAGGATGGACTTTGGTTCGATCCCCAGTGTCCCATATGGTCCCCCAAGCCAGGAGCGATTTCTGAGCACACAGCCAGGAATAACCCCTGAGCATTACTGGGTGTGGCCCAAAACAAAAACAAACAAACAAAAAGAAGCCATATCATTGCTTAGTATTTCCTCAAAACAAAACTCACAAAACATAAACATAAATGTGGGATTATATAATTATTTGAGAAAAGTCTCCATATTATTTGAGAAAAATAATCATGCGCTATTTTTGATAAAAAAAATTGGAGAGGGGGTGTAACCAACCACTCATAAACATAGTCTCCATGTTCACTCTGGCAAGCTCCACAGTCTTTTCTTGAAAGAGATATAAAACAAGCCATGAAAAAAAAAATCACATGTACACTGGCCACACAGCTGAAAACTGGAAATCTTGGGAGGACTGGACAGGCCAAGCCCTTAACTGCTGAAGCCATGCCTACTGCAATCCATTATCCATAATCACTGCTCTGCCTATGGACCTGTTTCACCATTCCTCTATGTTTCTCTGTGGACACCAATTCAACCAAACTCAAGGTATGCTGGTATTTGGGCTGACATCACCCAAAAACGGGCCCTGTTTTTAGTAACTGCAACACCCTCCTCTCCTCTCTCTCTCCATGCATCCTACTACTCCTGAGAGTCCTAGCAGCTGAGAAAACACACCTTAAAAGCTGTAGTAGCAGTAGTGCTTTAAATTCCTGGACAGCTTCATTTGTTTGATGCTGTCATCACCATAGAAACACATCAATTTAGATGTCAATGTGTAGCTTAGCTGACTTAATGTTTGGAAACAAATAAAATAACAGAATGGTCAGCTAGCAACAAGAACTTACTATACCTTCTGCCAATGCCTTAATGACCTCATTGGAGATACAATGATTTCCATAAATTTGCTATCATTATACTTTTAAAAAAATTTTTTATCCTCTCTCTTCCTATTCTTTTTTAGTTTTGCTTTATACTTTTTTTTTTTTTTTTTTTTTTTTTGGTTTTTGGGCCACACCCAGCGGTGCTCAGGGGTTACTCCTGGCTGTCTGTTCAGAAATAGCTCCTGGCAGGCACAGGGGACCATATGGGGCACCGGGATTCGAACCAACCACCTTTGGTCCTGAATCGGCTGCTTGCAAGGCAAACGCTGCTGTGCTATCTCTCCAGCCCGCTTTATACTTTTAAAAAACAACTTTGCTCTCAATTATCTGGAAACAAAGTATTACAGTCAACTGCCAAATATGTGATACATTTCTTTAAATAAAGTAAAAAAATTTAAAAAGAAAATGTGGAGGAAATTTCTCATAAATAAAACATTTTCCCAGTTAAAAAAATAACACAGGTGATAAGTCATTTTTCAGAGAGAACCTGAATTCCTCATAATCAACACTGTGGCTGTGAGTTTCAGGGTACTATTTTTCTTGTCCATAAAACTATAACTGTGAACTCTTGCCTATAGAGTAGACATTAACAAGGGCCCTAAAATTTATATTGCTGTACTATTTTTAAATAAAGAGAATCAGGGGAGATGGCTTAATGTAATGGAGCACATACATGCCAACTATAGATGTCAACATTACATGGTAAGTCCACTAGCTTGCATGAAGGAAAAAACAAAAGCATGCCCTGCCTGCATTACTGAACCCGAACATTAAACCATCACACCCACAATACTTGAGGATTGCTGGGAAGACCCCTATGAAAGAATAAAAAGACACATTTTCACTTTACCTCTCTGGAATCCCTGATGTAAAGTTTCAATGAAATACATGGGTTGCAGGTATTGCTAAAAGAATATTATGAGGATGCTGGAGAGATAGCATGAAGGTAAAGCATTTGCTTTGAGTCCAGAAGGACAGTGGTTCAAATCCCGGCATCCCATATGGTCCCCTGAGCCTGCCAGGGTTGATTCCTGAGTGTAGAACCAGGAGTGACCCCTGAGCACTGCCAGGAGTGACTCCCCCCCCAAAAAAAAAAACAATACAAAAAAGAATATTATAGGGCTCGAGAAATAGGGTTTTAGGTGTTTGCCTTGTAGGTTAAAAATGTGGCATCTGAGCACAAAATCACACATACACACATACACACATACACACACACATACACACACACACACACACACCCCACACCTTTTAAATAAAATGTTCTCGAAAAAAATCATTTTATTTATTTATTATGGGGTCATACCCAGGTCTGCTCAGAGCTTACTTTTGATCAGCTGGCATCTGAGCACAAAATCACACACACACACACACACACACACACACACACACACACACACACACACACCACCTTTTAAATAAAATGTTTTCGAAAAAAATCATTTTATTTATTTATTATGGGGTCATACCCAGGTCTGCTCAGAGCTTACTTTTGATTCTGTGCTCAGGAGTCACTCTTGGTGGGCTTAGGGGATCATATTAGATATCAGAAATCTAACCTGGGATGGTCATATGCAAGGCAAATGCCTTACTAACAGTACTATTGCTCTAGGCCAGTGCTTCTCAATTATTTTCTGTCATGCCCTCCTAGGAAGAAGAAAACAGTTTTCGCGCCCCCCCCCCCCCGAGAGACTGTAAATAGTATCTTTATAAAAAAATAGCTTTAAACTGCAAAACAAAAATATATCAAATAATTTGAGCTGATTTTTGAATCTAAGGTGATGTCGGGATTAATGGCTACAATGAGCACGCTTTGCAATGCATAGATTTTCAAAGTGGGGTTTGAAGCAGACACAGCAACTCTCAGCTCCAGAGACATACAGAGACATAAACACGAAGCTTAGCTTGTTATGACAGTGTTTGCAGAGGTCAAACGTGCCCCCTTTATGAAGCCTCGTGCCCCCCCCAGGGGGGCACACCCCACTATTTGAAAAACACTGCTCTAGGCTAAAAAATTAGTCTAATGTGGATTAATGGACAAGATATTAGCAAATAAATTAAAATCCTAATACCCCCACCTTAAGTTAAACTATATTCAAAAGAAACAATTCTCTTCATGAGAATTTTTGGTACAAATCATCCACAAGGTATGCCATTTTTTAGGATTTAATCCCACTATTTGAAAACCACTGCTCTAGGCTAAAAAATTAGTCTAATGTGGATTTATGGACAAGATATTAGCAAATAGATTAAAATCTTAATACCCCCATCTTAAATTAAACTATACTTTATTCAAAGAAGACAATTCTCTTCATGAGAATTTTTGGTACAAAGCATCCAAAAGGTATGTCATTTTTTAGGATTTAATTCTGCTTTATTGTCAATTCATCCTTAAGGAAGACTTTTTATTTTTTAGTGTTTTCACTTATTTATTATTTTAAATTTATTATTATTTTTATTTAATTTATTTTTTATTTATTCATTTTGTGATGCTGAGGATAAAACCCCTTCCACAATTCAAGGTGAAAAGTTTCTTGATAGGAGTGTTAACCTAAAAATAATCATTTTTACAGAGAGTGAAAAGCTAATTGGGAAAAGGAGAAACAAAAAGTTAAACTATTTTGAAGATAGATTGCAAAACCACTCTAAAGACTTACTATACCACATACGCAAAAGGAAACTCATTTTTTTTCTAAAATTAATTTTCCTTTTTTTTTTTCCTAGAAAGAGGTCCTCAGAGAAATACTGCAAAGAATTTTTACCACTATTTATGTTATTATTTACTATCAGCTAATTCAATTACTTCTTTGGTAATTAAGAACATAAATCTCTATAAAAGTCCACATCTCATTAATGTTATGTCAAACTTCTTTGCTCAGTCAGCCGACCTCTTATGACTGAAGCAGTCTGGAATTCAGTAGAACAACGAGCACTTTCAAAATTATAACTATACTCCTCTCCTGCACATAGAAGTCTTTGGATCTGTCCACAATATACCTCTGCTTCCAATGGAAGAGCACTTTTAATTGCTGGAATTTGAGAATGTTTCATTAAATTTTAACTGAGATGGTACAATGTTATTGCAATGATTCAACAGGCAATGTCTATAATTCACAAATTTGCTTTATTAAAATCAAGCATTATTTGAGTAAACACTACTCAAAATCATTCTAGGAATCCTGAAATGCGCTATTAAAAAGAAATTGCATTCAGGAACAACATGAAATACGTTTAAATTAAAGGGGAAACATTAAGACATAATTAGAATCACATTAACCATCCAATTTCCCATTTTTCCCAAACTCACCTCTCTCTTGGAACAGCAAACCAGTACTCTGGCTGCTTTCTTCGTTTCATGGTCTGTTGGACCATGGCTGCAGAGTGGGTAGCAAAGGATTTCCTCATGGGTTTTCCCACTTTAATGCACAGAAACATGGGTGGAGTCTTGCTTTTCTCTTCTTTGGAAGGAAGTATATCTGAAAAAAAAAAGGTTTCAAAAATGTTAAAAAAAATTAGATCTTTAATTTTAATTAAAATATATTTTAAAATGTCCTCAATATCAACACAATTAGTGAATTAAAATATTATTGTGTAATCCCTGCTTAGTGATGAAAAGTCTAATTATGGCATAAATATCATATATCATCACATTAAAATTTCCTAATGTTCCTGAGCACAAAAGGCAAATGTGTGCTGCTCCAGGTTGGTATATACTACATGAGTTGTTACACAAGGAATACACTAGCAAACAGTGAGGCTTTGGAAAATCCAAGAGAATATATGTAATGAATGGCACTTAAGTCCTAGTCAACCCAGAAAGTATGTCAGTGTAGAACTGAAGGATCTTCAAAAGCATTTTAAATTTCTTTAGATTTAGAAAATAATAGTGTAAAAGGGAAGGTTACTTGTGTTTTTAAATGCTTAAAATTACTATTTTTGCCAGAAGATTTGGAGCACACTCAACTGGGTTGAGGGCCTATTTCAGCCTACAAGGCCAGGAATGACCCCTTGTGGTGATCATACCTTATATAGGGCTAGAGATCGAACCAGGGTCAGCTATATGTAAGGTCAATACCTTAATATCTATTCTATCTCTTTGGCCCTCAAACTGCTTATGAAATAAACAACAATGCTATAGATCACATTTAAAAATAGTTAAGTTATTGCTAATTCCCTCTAATTATTACTGCCTCAGTAACAATGCTCTATTGAAAACACATCGTTTTTGAATAATTGTGCGATATTTGCTCTAACATGTACTTTTTCCAATGGCCATAAAACAACATAAAGACATAAGAATGGCTTACCTTCAATAGGTACCTGAATTCTCTTTAGTAACCATAACTGAATTTCTGATTTATTATCCATTTCCAGGTCTTGGTTATTATTGTCCAGAGCAGAGTCCAAAGAATATTCTAGAGACTCTTTATTCTTATTTTCTGCTAAAGAAGCATCCAATTGTAGTGGAAGGGGTTTGCTTTCTTTCCCCCAGCTTTTACTTAGCTCTTTATTGCCCTCAGTTGTGAGATCACCTGCCTGGGAAAAAGAATGACTAAGAGTGATGTCTATTCCCATTGACTCAAGCCTTTTGTCATCACTTAACTTCGTTTTCTCTAGGTTATCAGATAACCGTGAACTTTCTTTGTTCTTATTAAGGTAATATTCAATGAGTTTAGGTTTATCTAGATCGTCATGTATATTCAGTGTGTTTTCTACCTGGCTTTCTGGAGAGCCAGACTGTTTGTCCCTCTCTGGCACTGTATCTTGCTTCTCACAGGCTTCTAAATCAAGGGCTCCCTTTAGTTCAGCATCACTCTCTGGTCTTGAGTTTAGGGATGACTGCACCTGCATTTCCGTGGTAGAACTGAGTATGTGTGATTTAGCCTTTCTGAGCTCCTGTGCATCCAGAGCAAGGCACTCTTTTAAAGCATCTTTTTGGTTCATTCTGCTATCAGCTTGAGAAGCAAGTTCTTCCAAGTCTACAAAGTCTTCATCTTCTAAAAGAGAATTTTCTTTGGCTATAGATTCAAATGCAGCACATGTGTCAGAAGATTCCTTGCTGCCCTTAGTAACTGTGGTTGTCTCTATAGAGGATTCCAGTTTTTTTAGTTTTCCTGAGCAGCTGTCAGAGGGCTTTATATGTGTGCATTCTGTGGACTTCTCCAAAGCTGGGGCTGATTTGGAGTCTGAAGTGATGATCGTGTCTCCATTCTGCTGTCGTTTTTCCTTATTGAGAGATTTGAACTTACTGAATGGGTTGATATCCTTTTCTGAAGATAGGTCTTCCCATTCTCCAGGCCTGTACAGAGGACAAAGATCCTGAGGTAGGTCACTGTTGGGGAAAAATGATGGGTGCACATGGAATGTTAAAAACAAAAACAAAAATAAAATGGAGGAAAGGCAAAGTAAAGACAAAATACATACAACCAAAAACTACAACATAAATATACTATAACTTAAATTTATGTTTAAATGATTGCAGAATGATACAAAAATCAATAATTGAAAATTTCAAAATGAAATGTAATTCAACTTATAAGGAGTGGCAAAACAAAAAAGTTCAAAACTGCATATTCTACTGAAAGCACATAGATGGTTCTTGAAGTCATTTATGAACATGAAAATGTCATCCATCAGATGTGTTTTAATGAAGTGTTTTAATTTTCATGAAGAAAAACACAAAATACAGGATATATTTTAGTACTATAACATTTCTTAATATGCAAACTTCTCTTATTTACAAAGTAGTAAAACATTTAATTTTTACAGATTCATGAACAGAAAAGTTACCAAATAACAAATCTATAAATTGATGACTGAAGACTAATTGTGGTTTAGGACTAAATATTTCCCCTAACAAATCCTTCTCATACCAAAGATTATACAAGTGGAAGGCTTCTCTATTCAGGTTATATAAAATATGTCTGATCTTCCAACTAAAAATAGTATATAAAATAAAATTTTCTATTGTAATAATTTAAATTTCTTGACTCATTTATTTAGAGTCATTTTGCTTTATGACAATGAGCAATGGTAGATCAGCTGAAACAAACTGTCGTGGAAGGCCAATATGTTTCTCTAGTAGCAGATGCCTTATTTTCCAGAATGAATTATACAAAAATATTAGCATGTTTCCCAGCTTTTAATATAGTTTTATGCCATGTGCTGAAAACCACTGTGGTAGTGTCTGTCTGTTCTTCAGAATTTACATACATAAAAATGTTCTACCCATTTCAGGAGATGTTTAAAATAATTTAAACCTAGAATTAAACTAGTTAGTGCAATGCAATTTAATGTTCATTTTAGAACTCTATTATTTGACCTGACATAATAAAGGCTAAAAAAGGTAATTTTTTTTGTGTTGTTTTTGGGTGCTCAGTCGTTACTACTGTTACTACTGGCTCTGTGCTCAGAAGTCGGTCCTGGCAGGCTCAGGGGATCTATGGGATGCCTGGAATTGAACAACGGGCCAGTCCTATGTCAGCCACATGCAAGACAAACACCCTACTGCTGTACTATCTCTTCAGCACCCCAAAAGGTAACTTTTTTTTGGGGGGGGGGGTCACACCCGGCAATGCTCAGGAGTTACTCCTGGCTCTACGTTCAGAAATCGCCCCTGGCAGGCACTGGGAACCATATGGGATGCCGGGATTCGAACCATCCTTCTGTATGCAAGGCAAATGCCTTTGCCTCCATGCTATCTCTCCGGCCCCCAAAAGATAATTTTTTAATAAAAAAAATACACATACTAGATTGATAAGCAGCACTGCCTTCCATGAACATTCAAGTCTCCTTTTTTCATTTTAACTTTATCTAATTTGATCCTTTGAAGAATCCGTTTGAAAATACTCTAAAAGCCTCTTCAATGACCTTATCTGCCCTCCTGTCTTGTTCTTTTATGCAATTAAAGCAGGGATTAATTAAACTATATATTTTATATATATTATAGTTTTAAAGCACTGTTGATACAATTTCATAGGGTTAAGTGCTATAATATTTTCTAGATTTATCCAGGCACATAATTAATGATGGTCAACAATTCCTTCAATTGTTCCCTTCCTATTATCTATGGAAGTCTAATTACAAAATGTCCTACACAAAAATATAAAGCTTAATGGTGAGGTTGGAGAGATTTTTCACATACACAAATACATAATTTTAAAATGTCTATACATTGTATCTAATGTGAATTTCTGATTTTACTATATAATGTGTTCTAAAATAAAGTTTCATGCAAGTTCAAACAATTGATGGAATTTTAAGGTCAGTAATAAGTCAATTGTACTTTGACTACACTCAATATATCTATTTTATTCACTGGTATACATATAATCAGACTGTAAATTTTATGTTTAAATTTAAGAAATGAATCAGTGAACAACTCTAAAATAAGTTCAACACATTAACTCTCTCTACCCTATGGAGTAGTGTCTGTAATCTGGGTTATTAAATTTCATAGAGAAATCTTTCTGTGAAGAGGAAACGTACTTTCTTAGCATCAAACAGAATATTTATTTATTTATTAATTAGTATTATCTCAGTATACATCATCATTGGGAAGTTTGTTTGGCCTTCTATTTGCAAACTTAACTGCAGCTTTACTGGTGGTCTTTTC